>NW_023494805.1:41054041-41461541 GCF_904425465.1 Colossoma macropomum
CAAACGGTGAAGAGCAGTGCTTTTCAGATACATGGTACTTCACCGTGAAGGCTGAAGTGGCACACATCTGATTTTTTGCTCTAATGTGACTCAGATCTGATGTTTTCAGAGCTGTGTGGACACAAATCTGATTTTTTAAAATCCGACCCGTGCCACTTTCATATGTGGTCCTAGATCGGATACGTATCCGATTCACGGCCATGTGACCTTAATGTGACACTCAGATCAGAATTCATGTGCTTTTTTTCCACTGAGCGTGACCATCATTCAGCGTTACCATGGCAGCAGCGCCGAACAGAAGTTAAAGCCTGTAAACGGTGGAAAAGCAGCTCATCTCACCTTTTTCTCCTTCGTCTCGCTCTAATAATGAAGCTGAGAGCTGATCAGAGTTAATTATCTTCTCAGCGAAGCTCGTTCTGCTCGTTAGTTTGTGCTGATGATGAACGTGATTCATTCACGTGACGTTACTGAGTAGGATGAGCTCATGAGGGTCATTTCAGGACGCCGGTTCGTCACATTAATGACAGATTTGAGTCACTTAACTAAACGAGTGTGAACCATCGAGTCAGAGAGATCGGATTTGAGCAAAAAATCAGATTTGAGCAACGAGGCTTGTAATGTGAACGTAGCCTAAATGGACTGATCATGCAACCCTACACCCGACACCGGGGGGCACATAGCTTCCACACACACAACAGAACTGAACCCCAGACCACCGGGCCAGGACCAGAGATCGGCTCTCGGACTCAAAAACAGCTCTTACGCTTTACCATACGCCCCGAATTGGCAGAGCAGACGGTTCTAGGTCTGGCAAAAAACCCTAGAATGAAAACGCCCTGAGAGACAAACAAGTTTTGATTGACTACGTTCAGGTTAAGAGGTGAACTGTGCACGTTTGTGGCTGAACCACCACTTCGGTTCATCCCATTTTCTGCTCTGAAGCGCTGTCAACAGGTTGTCTCTCAAAGACAGGCTAGACCGGTTGATGATGGGTTGATTTGTAGGGAATGTTTGAAAATTGCAAGGGAGAGTGATGGAAAAAGGAGCGATGGAAGAAAACGTTCGTAGAGGAACAATCAGAACCAAAAGAACCTGGTCGATCTTTGTCCGAGGTTGTACATTTCGATACGATTTAATGTTGTTCCGTCTCTTCCTGCACACACAGACGTTCCGCTTCACGCAGCGCGAGTTTAACGTGCGTCAAGAACAAATTGTTCCACTGCGGTTCTTCATGTTACATAGTAAATACGTTTCATCATGGACTTTTAATCTGATCAGCTTGCGGTAAGTTTATGAGAGTAATAGAATAGCTGTGTAAATATGGTCAAACTCTAGGAAACTTGAACTGAAGCGTCATGTTGAAACCCACAGCTCAGTGGTTTAAATGCTAATGCTGCTAATGGTGGGCGAAAGGGAATAGCCACAAATTAGCATTATGCAAATGGAATAGTGCTGCTTGATCGTTCCGTTCATTGTCAGCCACATTAGCATATTCGGTTGAGCTTCTCCTTTAACTGCGAGTGGGAAGAAGGTGTATCCTGGTTGTCAGATGGTGTGAGATAACTCTGCTGCTAGTTTTTGAAGAATTGCTGGCATCTATATGGTGGTGATTATGGCAACCGTCGTTCACCATTTACAGTAACATTAATAGTGTCAATACCAAACCCTTCAGAACTCCTGTCCGGTTTGTGCTACTTGTGTTTACAAGCCTTCAAGGTATTGATTGATTAACAGTCTAAGGATGGCTGGTATTATTAGTTTTTCTTAACCATGGTCTTCAGAGTCGATTCACTCGCTAGTTCAGTTCGTAGTGAATCAGTTCAGTGGTCTGTGGTACCAGGAGGTCACGAAACGCCGCTCCTGTCAAGTTCTTTTAAAGTTCTTTAAAGACGGAGCCAGAAACTTTAATTTTATATTTTTATTTTTTTATTTGTTAGAGCTGGAGACGCTTCTCTCGCTCCCTAAAACAAAACGAAACGTGGCGTAAGTTTTGCTTCAGACCTCATTGGCTTAACATTTCGTATTGCCAGCTATTCGACTCAGTTTAAACCCAAAACTAGCATTTAAAGTGTCTCCTCAGCCGCCGTTCGCTCCTCTGCTGACGCCGCTGTGTTCTCGAATCTTTGCCGGCACGCGGTGAACCTCAGGATATGTTGGCTGGCGAAGGACCCACCCGTTGTTGCCATGGAAAAGAAGGACACGTTTCTCGGACGCATATGAAGGAGCCTTCGAAATGGGACGGCCTAGTCGCGCCGCTGTGACGCCGTCGGCCTTTAAATGCAGCCTCCGAAGGACGCAGCCCTTGAATTGGGACGCGGCTCTAATCAACTTGAGCTCGCTCATTAGATTGTGCTTGGCAATGTTGTTATATTTTGACTCAGATATTTCAGTCAATTACCATCTTTTTCACTTTGTTTACGCTGACCTACATTCAGCCATGTGCCAGTCACACACTTCATCACAATACAGCCTTGCCTGGCCTTTGAACACTTCATTAATCATCAGAATAATTGGGGAACTACTGCATTAGTGATATATACAGTAACGTAAGGCCTGTGTGGAAACTCTGAACAATGTGTGGTAGCAGTTTCTCTCCTGTCATGGACACTTCAGATGGCCATTAGTGAGCAGTGGAGCCTTTAGATAGTCCTTTTACCTGGAAAAAAAATCTATAGAGATCATTTAGCCTGTCTCTTAGAGCCCATTTGCAGAGGCACCTCTTAGGAGTGTAGCAGGCGGTCAGGGAGATTTAAGCTGGCCAGAATCCACTCTGGGTGTGAGAACGCCTATTAAATGATCTTTTCCTACTTAATGTCGGTCATACTTGCGCTAGTTTGCATGGCCTGGGTCTCGGGTGTCTGTATAATTGGAAGGTTTGTCGTTGTTTTTACCTCTTTATGTATTTGTAGTTGTGAATTAGACTGAATACTGCTGTTGTGATTAAACCGCTGCCTATTGCGATGCACATATTGAAATAATTTTAACAATATTATTATATATGGTATTATTTTGGTGATGATTAAAGATCCTGCATTATTTTGATCCAAATAATTTCTCATTTGGAGCTGTGATGGCTCAGGATGCTCACAGCGTATAGTAAAAACCGCTGTGATTGGGTAGAGGATGCTTGCGTATGGTGGCCTTGTGTCGTTTCAGTAGTGCAAAGGCAAATATCACAATTAAACTGTATCACTGAGGTAACAAGGTGGGATTTACTTCCCTTTTGATAAACTATGACCTATTTTTTTATTTTTTTCCCTTCACGTCGGCAACATGTCGGCAGATTGTGGTGACACAGTTACCTCAGTTATTCTACCATGACGGCGTTTTGCATCAGGCAGTTCTTCTTGCAGCTGTCATTTTCCACTGCTTGACAAATGTGTTGTCTGGAGTTTTTCTGAAAACAAAATTCGCTGCTCTGGTGCTGTTCCAGTCAGGGTTTGTTTCCGTGACGTGTACGATTTGGTGAGAACCGTCATTCTGCTGTTTTTTTGTGGTAGTGAGAGTGAAAAGGTGCCTTTGCTCACCGAGGAATGGGCAGCATGACATTTTCCCAGTAATATATCAGAAACTAATCAGTACCCGTGTATATTTGGAAGAGCTGTGTGACATTTTTGATATTAATATAGTCATAATTCCATGCGTTTTGGTATTTTTGCTTGGGTGAATGGTTCTCCACAGAGATTTGGTAGAAAAATGCTGGAGTGTTCCTTTAAGGGGTTCTGGTGGCCTCTCTAGACAGGCAGCTCCAGTCCGTTCCACGGCTCCGCTCCGGATTTTCAGGCCCACCCTTGCACTGGCACTACTTTGAACAACAGATTTTTTTCCTCCCTCTCCATAGTGGGATCATGGGGATAAGTTATAGGGCTCTGGGCTTGGGGGGTTGGGTGCCCAACAACCCTAAAGGGCCAAGCATGGCTACACTGCGCTTTTCCATTCGCAGTCTCTCCCAGCATGCAATGCTTTGTGAAGTGAAGTGTTGTCAGATTGACTGCCCGGTAGCGTGTAGCTCAAACTGGGGAAATGGTTTTGGCAGTCAGTAAAAGTTTATGGTGATTAAAATGGGTTTGTTTTGGGGCAGTTAATTCTCAGCCTATTGTATTTGAGTTTATTTGTTTATAAGGATTATTTGCGAGTTTTTTTGAACATACTGTGGTCATTGTGTTAGGACCCCAGTGCTGGGCAGTGCTGATAAAATTCAATCTCGATATTTTCCAAATATATCACAGTGCAAGATGATATTTGTTAGCATTTAATTAAATTAACGAGCCCATGCTTCTCGAGAGACTCTACTTTATGCTAAAGGAATGTCTTACTAACCTCACATAGCTTGTTTTGATTGGACTGTTTTGTGCTGTTTTCTCTTATAAAATTACAGCACAATTAAGTTGTTTAGATGTAAACAGTCATAGTGATTTGATGTGGTTTGATGTAATTGTAGAGAAACTAATATTGTTACAGTGGTGGTCATAGGAACCTGGGGTCGCCATGACTACAGCATAAATATAGACGTTTTATATAATATCCAAAACCACCAGTGAACCTACACGTTCTTCTGATCTTTCATATGTGATGTTGATGATTGTGGTTAATCTGGAAAGTTATATGGAGGCTATTTTGCCTCAACACCCTGCATGTATCGCTCCACCATGAATGTATTGGAAAAAATATATGCGTTTTAGGCTAAACCCTTCTCAAAACGATCCTAAAACAGTGTCTTAGATATCAGCCACATATATCTAACTATTTTTTGGTAAATTTTGTGTGTGTGAGCTTTTAGAGGCATCGAACGCTTCAGACGTCTGGTTCCTTTCACAGTGATTGAGCAATTCTGACTCAGTATGTTTTTTTTTAAATGGCTCGTTTCATATCAGACCACTCTGAATGACTTTGTTTACATCTTAGTAATTTGAATTATGCTGAGAAATTGGTGGAAAAATTGGTTTTCCCATTAAAAATCACACCATATGTCTGAATTTATGAATACTGCTGAAACTAAAGATCAACGCCAGCGTGTGTGCTACCGGTATACGCCCTGTCCTGTGGGCTTTAGTGAGAAATATTAAGAGCCGATGTCTATTTTCATGCCATGATTGACAGCCTGGAGACTTTTCTTCTACTATTTATATTGACGCCGGTGTGCCCAAGCCAACCCTGGTCCTTTCGGTGTCGCCTCTTAACCCAGACAGAAGCCGATGTCTGTCTGGGAACATGATACATTTTTAATATTGAGACTACAACTTGCATCATGCCAGGGTTGGCTGCTTCGCTTAGCACGTTCCTGCGGTGCCAGCGTCCGTTCAGCCTCCGCGCATGAAGGAGAATCGCTGTTAAAGGCCTCCTCGACCACGTGGCCAGTTGAACGAGCGCCGTGCGTAATAACTTGAGATTGATGGGACCTGACAAAACGGGATTACTTTCATTGTGTAGTGTCAGAACTGTCTCTGCGAGTTAAGACGCCAAGTTTGTTTTGGGTATAACGTTCTTTCAGGAACGATTTACGCTCTAATCATAAAGGGGAGTCCGTCTTTTTAACTTGTGTTGGTCTGATATAATATTGTTGAACTCCTGATTGAGGAAAATGACAAACCTTTTAAATAGTTCACCGGATTAAACCTTTACAGATGTTCGTATTTGACCGATATTTGAAACTGATATTTGATTGTGTGTTTATTTTACTCCAGATAAGCAGAATGTTTGGTTTTCTGCACTTAAATACCTGCATTTTATTAATTTTGTGTCACTTTTTAAATTAATTTTATTGCAACCCAGCAGAAATAAATTTTGCATTTCTCTGCAGCACTAATTTTGGTTGGATTTTGTCACACTTTCTATATGTTATAAATGTTTTTTTTTTTTTTGGGAATTGGCAGATATATACATGAAAAATATCGGATATTGACGTCGGCCTTCAATTTCCATGTTGGTACATGCTTCCTTTTAAAGGCATGTCATGGCAAACTTTTGTTTAATTTATTTTTTTTTATTAAAAATTAAGTTCTGAATTAATTGTTCATTATTCTTAGAGGCATGGTGCATAATCAGTGATAATGGGTAATTGGGATTGCAGTGTATCGCTGCTGTCGGAACAAAACCTTTTATCTCTATTTTTGTTGTTTTTCAGTATTTGCATAATTTGAAAATGCACGTTGCCCTTTGCATTGTGTGTAAATTTCATGATTAATGGACCAAAAGAAACGGCCCAAAATGACTTGTAGAAAAGTCTGGTTCCATTGACTTACATTAAAAGTAGAGTGTGTTTTTTCCTTCTCCTGTAAAGTTACCATTTTGGAGTCACAAGGTTTTCTTCAGACAGCAGCAAAATACAAAATACTAGACTGGATGCCATTCATTTTTTTTTTAATATCAATTCCTTAACAATATTTTCTTTGATACTATTCTTTTAAATTAAAAACTGAAAGTGGGTGTGGCTTAAAGCAGAAATGGATGTCAGGTGATGGAGGTGCCCAGTATTACAGACGAAGTGCTGCTGTTAAAACATGCATGCAGAATATAATTTAGACAGTGTAGATGTTGGAGCAGGCATGCTCACTGGATACTAAGACAGACTATATAAGTATTGAAATTCAAATAGGATCACAATTTTTGATACTCTGTGATATTGAAGAAATTTACTTGGTACCATAAAGGAAATGAAAACAGGATGTGATATGTTGAAGATCTACACCGATCAGGCATAACATTATGACTGCCTCCTAGTTTCAATGCTCATTGTCCATTTTAACAGCTCCACTTAATGTAGGTGCACTTTGTAGTTCTACAGTTACAGACTGTAGTCCATCTGTTTCTCTGATACTTTGTTAGCCCCCTTTTACCCTGTTCTTCAGTGGTCAGGACCCTCATGGACCCTCACAGAGCAGGTACTATTTGGGTGGTGGATCATTCTGCTGATGGAGTTTTTAAACACTGTGTCCACTCACTGTCCACTCTGACACTCCTACCTTGTCAGTCCACCCTGTAGATGTAGTCAGAGACGATAGCTCATCTGCTGCTGCACAGTTTGTGTTGGTCATCCTCTAGGCCTTCATCAGTGGTCACAGGACGCTGCCCACAGGATGCTGTCGGCTGGATATTTTTGGTTGGTGGACTATTCTCAGTCCAGCAGCGACACTGAGGTGTTTAAAAACTCCAGCAGCACTGCTGTGTCTGATCCACTCAGACCAGCGCAACACACACTAACACACCACCACCACGTCAGTGTTACTGCAGTGCTGAGAATGATCCACCACCCAAATAGAACCTGCTCTGTGAGGGTCCATGGGGGTCCTGACCACTGAAGAACAGGGTAAAAGGGGGCTAACAAAGTATCAGAGAAACAGATGGACTACAGTCTGTAACTGTAGAACTACAAAGTGCACCTATATAGTAAGTGGAGCTGATAAAATGGACAATGAGCGCAGAAACAAGGAGGAGGTCAGAATGTTATGCCTGATCGGTGTATAATATGGTCTGTGATGTGTCACGGTTAAAATTTGGTCTCCATCATTTTGACCAAAATAATTTGCATTTCTTGGATTATGTATTTCTTGGAATACCTTAATTCATCAAAACACTGACAGAAGTATAGTTGTATTCTTGGATTTGTTTACATCTTCACAACTTCAGTTTTAATGAGGATAAATGATGATTTTGTTTGTATGTATGTGGTGCAATGTATGTAAACTCTTTGGAAAGATTGCCACACCTCATATCTATAGAACTGTAATGTATTGAACAGCGATGACCCATTGTCCAGTGGCAGATTGGACTGGTATATTGAAGGCAGCCGCTATCGAGTGTTATGGATTAGTTGCTAAGAGACAGGGAGTATTTCAACGTATGCATTATGTAAGAACAATTTCAGAAAAACTGAAAAACCGTTCACAGACCCTCTCAGAACCAAACATTTGCTTACACGGCTGAGCTAACTGAGCACAATTAGCTTGATTCAGAACGCTAGTCTACTAGTTAGTTTATTTGCTGTGATATTTGATTGACAAATTGAAGACGGGGGGATTTAAAACACCAAAAAGCAATGCTGAGAGAAAGTATGTGACTTTCTGTATATTGCATCCATGAAAGGTGCTGCTCAGAGGCATGTTCTCCGCACAGAACCAGCAGAAGTTTTCACATGATTTGGTGCTAAACAAAAGTACCTCCCTCTTCCTACCTCCATCTGTCCATTCTCCCCTCCATGCATCTTTCAGTCCCCCACATCCCCTGGAGAGGCGTTTCTCTCCATCCGACTCTGTTTGTTTGACTCCGGTGGGCTGACTGTGAGCGTTTCTGTTTAATTTGTGAGGCTGACAATTATCACCTTGATGAAGTGATGCTCAGATTAGACCAGTGGAAGACCCAGCGGGATTCAGACAGTGATGGACAGTGACGGTAGGTGTGGGTGGGTGTGTTTTTCCATTTTCTCAGTGCACTTAAAGTTACGTGACAGTAGTCCCGAAGCCCAGAGGAAGCCCATCGTTAAGCTCTGGCAGTGCCCAGAAGTAGATTTGCTCAGATTGCATTAGGCTGGTGATCAAGCTTTCAGGCATAAAGGAGACCAAGGACTGTAAAAAGTACAGTGGTGGGGTACAATACTGTCTTTTCGCTATGCTAACCATGTTAGCTTGGCTAAATAGAAATGAATGGTACGATGTAATAACACACTCCTCAAGTGTTCTATTGCTTTTATACAACAGTTAAATAAATTAAGTAATAAATTAATAAACTGGGCCGTGAACGCGGCGTTTAATATGTTTTAATGTCCGCAGTTCCTTCACCAAATTATAGTTCCTTAACGAGCAGCTTGTAGCTACGTCAGAGTAACGAACTCCGCCCACTCGCTGCTCAGCCGGCAGTTCGTTCTCCAGCTCCTTACACTAAATTCCCAAACTGTCATCACCACTGAGCAGCTTTTCAGTCGGCAGCTGTGACAGAAGAACAGCTAAACAACCTGGAATCAGCCAGAAATGAACCCAACACCATTCGCCAAACGTGTAGTCTGATCTTCAGAGTCTGACCAAATCGGACTGAGACATAAAACTGCCGCAATATCAAGTTTAGCTCAGTTTGGTCAGTTTTTTCCAGATCAGTATTAATGTTGTTTTGTTCCAGCCAGTCTGTAAAGCATCTTACAGCCCGTTTAGTTTGGCGAATGGTGTTGGGTTCATTTCTGGCTGATTCCAGGTTGTTCAGCTGTTCTTCTGTCTCAGCTGCCGACTGAAAAGCTGCTCAGTGGTGACGACAGTTTGGGAATTTAGTGTCGTCTCGTCTTCAGAGTCTGACCAAATCGGCTGTCGGACAAATGTGATCTTAAAAGTGTCTGTTTTATGTTTGTGGCAGAGTAAGAAGTAAAAACGTTCAGATGTCTTGAGCGTCTCCTACAGCTGTCAGAGTCGTTGCATAGCAACGGCGTCTCAGCGGAGTGATACAGTGTTTGTGAAAAACTTGTGATGTTACAGCACGGTTAGAACGCTTCTCAACCAATCAGCTTGCGTGGCCGGAGCTAACTGTTGTATGTATAGTAAACAAGATGGGTTCACCTGATTTGTATGCTGTGGGTTGTGTTGGTTGTAGCCCTGTTTTAAAGATCACCCGCCTCTGCTCGTTGCACAAGACAATGGTTTGTTGTCAGTTATTTTGCATACCAGTCAAATTGGCCCTTCCTGTCATAGTAGGTGGTGTTTAGCCACATTAAGAGACAAAACCATGGTTGTCTAGTGGCACAGCCATCTAAGCTTTGGATCTATCACCAGGAAATCATGGGTCCAGTCTCCGGCTACGCCACAGCCATCCATGGCCAGGAGTAAAAACATAGGCACCTGGTATCTGACTTAACAAAACTGGCCTGAATTGGCCGTTAAGCTAAGTTTATATTTAACTCATTGTTAGTGACGTGAGGGTGTGCATGCTAAAAAGGATGCAGTCGTGGTGCCTCCAACCTTGCCTGATGTTTCACCGCGTGGTTGTGCACCTCCGAACTTTTGTAATCTGGAAAAAACCGAAAACCACAAAAGTATAACTCAACCTTTAGTGTTCTCCTCTAAGCGTGTTGAGCTGTCCAGTGATGGTGCCCCTTCATGTGTCTCAGTTTACTTGAAGTCTAATAATCTGTTAATAATTTGACTAATAGCTCAATCGGAATAGAATACATCCATGTAAACACCTCAATCAGAATAGACAAGTCCGATTGAAGCCATTCGGAATACAGTTTCTATCTGATCGAGGTGGGTAATCCTGTAAATAATCAGTTAAATAGAAGAATAATATCCGTGTAAACGCCTGTATCTGATTACATTCCCTATCGGAAAGTTTAAGTCCGTTCTGATCATGTTCGTCACGTCATAGTGAAAGTTTATACCGTTCAACATGGCGGAGCAGAAACTGGTCTGCAGAGGAGACGAAGTTTATGCTCTGATCTTTAAAAGACGGCGGTGGGACGGACGTCCAGCTTATGTGTCTCAGAACACGACGTCTTCCTCTCTGCCTTCTTTAATAAGGACATGTGAAGGACGTTTTCCTGAGTCTGACATCATTTTAAAGCAATTAAAAACACAAGCGCTGCTCACTGCTGCTCATCTCACTCTGACTGGACTCACATGATGCTGGTTGTCATGGTAACATCTACACTTAGCGGTTTTCTACGTATCTGTGTAATTTTGGATCTGAGTACTTGTGGTGAGCATGAGCTGAGTAACCTGCATAAAAACACATGGCTTTGGGAGCTGATCCCATTATTGAGATCCTGTTGTGCTTCTCCATAGTAATAGCTTGACCAAACTTGCTAACATGGCTGATGATGAATAGGCACTACTAACCACCAGTTAGCACAGTGTCGTTATGCTACTTGGTGGCTATTTTATGTCACTCACTGTTAGCAGCATTAGCATTTATGACCGTCAAGTCTTTTAACGTGGCTGAGCCCTACTTTTGGGGTTGCCAGATCATGCAGGAAAGTGTTCTGTAAATAGATATCATATATTTGAACAGATCAATCTGGCGAATCATCACAGCACATATAATCCTAACAGTAACAATACTTATTATTTTTAATTATCTTCATTAATCCTATCTTCAATATAAAGCTGCAGGAGAAATTATTCACAGGGAAGACTGAGAAAAGCAGTTAATATAAGTGAGAAACTCAAAGGAGGAATCAGAGTAGTCGTTGTCTGAGCTCTGCCTGAGCATGTAACACTCAGATTAAGCCAGATTGTGGTGAGGAGGCTGTTAGCTGCATGTAACGTACACCAATCTGGAGGATTTACGAGTCGCAAACTCTAATGCTTTCACTGTCTTATAGTATTTGGCGTCTGATGAGGTGTTAATTCTTACGTGACTTCATTGAACATTATTGCAGGAAGCATCGCTTTTTCCTCAACAGTAATAACAGATTCTGTAAACATAATGTCATTTTAAATTCATTAATATTTGACAGATGTTTTTGCACTCATTTAATGATTACTCTCATTGGACATAGGATCATAATCTATGGTCCTGAAATCAGTTTTAAACCGAAATGAGTTGTGGGAAGCTATACTCTAGCATAGATTGCCGTACAGCATCCTCAAGAATCATTGGTGTCCCTGCTACTAGTGGCACAATTAACCCTGACCCGGAGACCGCAATTTACGGGCAAAGCAGGGAGTCACTTCTAGCCTTCATAACTTCAGAATGGTTAAAGATACAAACATGATCCACATATCAGGACATCATCGAGCTGTGAGTTCAGTATCAGTGGGTAATTCGGCTCAGAAAATCACCTAAAATCCTGATATTATTGCTCGGCTGTTTGGCCTTCATATTCCAACAAAGGGTTAAAACAGTGACATGATTCACACATCAGATCACTAATCAGACTCTGCCTCACCATCCAGAGTGATTTCATCCACCTGTGAACGTCCATCAGCCAGAGATCCAGCTCCAAAATCACCCAAACCCACTCGCTACTGTTATATTACATCTCTGCTTTCAGCCTTCATATTATAAACAAAGGGTTTCAGTTTACATTGATTTTGAGTATTAAAAATATCTATTATTGAATATTAAATAGCTCAATTTGTAATTAAAAATGAAGCCTGTCGTGCTGTGTATCAGAGTTTTAGCGCTCAGCCTGAATCCAAGAGGACAGAAAATCAATAAAAACATGTTCGCCTTATGCTAACTGTTTATTTTTACTCATAATAACTAACAGAATGAATCACCATCAAAATTATTGCACTTCCAGCTCACAGACACTCCAGAATAACAATTTCTGAAAAGATAACTACAACTGAGCTTGTTTTCAAGATCTCTATTATTAAAAAAATACAAAATTTAGCAGGTGCTAGGTACATTTTTGATCAGAAATGACCCAAATTCATAAAAATATTAAATTTCTGTCAGCATTTACATGTCAAACAATGGCATATCTGAGTAGCCCAGGGTCTCCTGGAAATAACAACATGTGCCATGTGTGACTGTCACGTGTAAATTCTTTATGATGGTAATTGACCCAAAAAAATCCCCTGAAATCTTAGGTTTCAAAGAGTTGATGAAAATACTTGTGTTTTTTTCCAGAGCCTTTTTTTGCTCATCTTTAACAAGTGCCAGTATAATTCTGAAGGGTGCTGTAACAGATCACTCAGAATGATTTGTTCATAATTGATTTTGATTCAGTTTGAGTGTTTTGTTGTGGTAACAAATTAATTTTAAAAACATGCTGGATTCACAAATGTGGCTTGAGGACGTATTTATGTTGAGGACCTATTTGTAAACAATGCAGACAATAAAAAAATCACAGTCTGACAATTTAATTTTAACCAAAAAAAGTCTGTGTTGTTGATTTTGACGTTTAATGATTCTTAAGTGTTCATGAATAAATACAGCGCTGTGAAAAAGTATTTGCCCCTTCCCAATTTCTTCTATTTTTGCATATTTCAGCCATGTGAAAATGTAATTGCCCCTAAGCCTGATAACTGGTTGGGCGCCCTTAGCAGAAACGACGACAAACGTTTGCGATAGCTTGCGATGAGTCTTTCACATCACTGTGGAGGAAGTTTGGCCCACTCTTCTTTGCAGAATTGTTTTAGTTTGGCTGCATAGGAGTGTTTTTGAGCATTAACTGCCTGTTTAAGGTCTTGCCATAGCATCTCAATGGGATTCAGGTCGGGACTTTGACATGGCCACTCCGAAACCTTAATATGGGTTCTTTTGAGCCATTCAGAGGTGGACTTGCTTTTGTGCTTCATGCTACGCTTGAGCTTTAGGTCTCAGGTGAATGTTCTCCTTCAGGATTTTCTGATAGAGAGCAGAATTCATGGTTCCATCAGTTACGACAAGTCGTCCAGGTCCTGCAGAAGCAAAGCAGCAGCAGCCCCAGACCATCATACTACCACCACCATGTTTTACTGTTGGTATGATGTTCTAATGGTGGAATTCAATGAATGTTTGCCTGTAAATTATTTTCTCAGGCTTATAGTGATGCAGTGTAATGAATAAACAAATACCGATTTCAGTTTTGAGTATTCGTTATCATTTTTGTCATCTTTGTGCTCCCCTGAGAGAAACGGTGAGCAGTCCAGGAATTTAAAATTGAAATTTGCCTCATTTCTGAGAAGTAATGAGACTTCTTCTCAGTGATGATGCGTGTTGCGGTGGTATATACACCTGGCATAAGTATGTTCTCCCTGCATATTCTATATTGGGAAGTTACTAATGAAAACTCTTTTCAAAAACTGGTGTGTCATGGCAGTGCCATGGTAACGAGCATCAGGCTGCGGTCTTGCTGTGGGCAGCCCTGTGTGTTTGTGTGTGTTTGTGTGTGTTTGTGTGTCAGCCTGTCAAAGGGATGCTGAAACACCAGCGAGAGAGAGAGAGAGAGAGAGAGAGGGAGAGAGAGGAGCGTGAGGGCAGAAGGTTTAAGCTACTGCAGGGCTGTATATCACCTCTATTAGTAAACTGCACAACAGCTATTGATTTTAAACCCTATTTGCATTCATAGATAACGAGCAGTATAGGCATGATAATATTCTACTGTCATAGCGTGTTAAGCGTTTGTACACCGATCAGGCATAACATCTGACCACCTCCTTGTTTCTGCGCTCACTGTCCATTTTATCAGCTCCACTTACTATATAGGTGCACTTTGTAGTTCTACAGTTACAGACTGTAGTCCATCTGTTTCTCTGCATGCTTTGTTAGCCCCCTTTTACCCTGTTCTTCAGTGGTCAGGACCCCCACAGAGCAGGTACTATTTGGGTGGTGGATCATTCTCAGCACTGCAGTAACACTGATATGTTGGTGGTGTGTTAGTGTGTGTTGTGTTGGTACGAGTGGATCAGACACAGCAGTGCTACTGGAGTTTTTAAACACTGTGTCCACTCACTGTCCACTCTATTAGACACTCCTACCTTGTCGGTCCACCTTGTAGATGTAAAGTCAGAGACGATAGCTCATCTGCTGCTGCACAGTTTGTGTTGGTCATCCTCTAGTCCTTCATCAGTGGTCACAGGACGCTGCCCACAGGACGCTGTTGGCTGGATATTTTTGGTTGGTGGACTATTCTCAGTCCAGCAGAGACACTGAGGTATTTAAAAACTCCAGCAGCACTGCTGTGTCTGATCCACTCAGACCAGCACAACACAGTAAGCCAACTATCACTTTGATTGCTGCTGTGAAGCTAATCAGTTGCTATCACAAACATTCGCATACTGACCTACTCGTTCTGAGAAACCGCAAAAATTAGTTAAAGGGGAACTCCACTGATTTGCAAAATTACTAAATCATTCATTTAGATTTTAAAAAATCATTCAGAGTGGTTTGGTGTGAAATGCGCCTTTCTAGAGAAATTTACGGAGTCAGAATTGTTCACCATTGTAGTACTAGGAACCAGACGTCTGTATGTCTACACTACAAATATCACTATTTTATCTGCCATTCAAAATGACCAGTGAACTTACATGCGTCTAATAAGTTTTATAAGTCACGCAGATAACGGTAAAATAGTGCTAAATTTGGAAAAATATGTTTTTTGTGTACTATTTTTTCCTTACAGCGCCCTGCATGTACCTCTCCGCCCTGCACAACTTCTGTGTTGTTTGGGTTGGCGGCGTTGTGTTGCGGGCGGCGTTGTGTTCAAAGAAGATTGAACGGCTGCATTTTCACTCAATCCCCGATATAAATTCACCCAAGATAACACGGCTTACATAACTTTAAAGAACCAAACAAAACATTCCCATCAAAACAAGCTATATGAGGTAGAGAAGCAGCACTCAGGAAACATGGGCTCATTTAACTTTTATGCAAACTGAAACATCATCTGAGGCCGTGATACATACGGAAAAAATCGTAATATTGAATTCAGTCCGTATTGTCCCACACTAGTGTGGTGGGGTTGTGCTGTGCTGAGAGTGGACTTGAGAAATAACCCAGCGGACATGGCTGAGAGGAAATGGCCCCGGGGCAGAACTGTGAGGGAGATGTTAGATGTCCAGGTGTTCATGGAGCTCCGTGGAGTCGATGCAGTCCTCCGTTGTGTGCTTTGGTGGGTTTCTAAAACCCAACACACTATAGTCGTTTTTATTTCATTTTAGTGGCCAGTTTATTAGAAACACCTGCCTTGTAAGTGGAAGTGGCTCTGTAGACAGAAACTGACCATGGTTAGAGGACTAGAGCAGGAATTCTCAACGTTTTTCAGAGTGCGCCCATTTATGGTTAAAAATATTGTACCCCCTCAGTAACGAGCTCACTTAACAGACTCATAATCGACGTGAAGCTGTGGTCACGGACTGACGCCTCACTGTCTTCTTCACGGGGTGGAGCAAAAGTCAGGCAAGTGTGAGCGGTAGAGGTGGTTTAAAGGCTGTAGGTGGAGCTGTTCAGCGGAGCTTGCATGCGCCCGTCTGCATTATTTTCTGTATGTTTTTTTTTAAGCTGTAAAATTACGTAATAATAAACTTTGTCATTTAAACCACAATTTACTGCATTGTCCTGTAATGATTTAGAAGTGAAATGAATCATTTTGATATTTTGAATCACCTTGTATATCTATAAACGTGTGTGTGTGCATATATATATGTATGTGTGTGTGTATATATATATGTGTGTGTGTGTGTGTGTGTGTGTGTGTGTGTGTGTGTGTATATATATATATATATATATACATATATATATATATATATATATATATATATGTATATATATATATGTAATATTTTGCTATAGCATGTAGGAGGTTATTCTTGTTTAGCTGCCATAGTTCAACAGGCGACTCATATTGGGCTCCTCAGTGGCACAGCTGTCTAAGGTTTTGCCATGTTTTGGAAGATTTGGAGTTTGTTTATTATTAATTATTGGTGGATGATCGTAGATATTCGTGCCGATACTGATACCATTTCATATTTCAAAAAAATATTTTCAAAACGGCAACATTACTGTACCTGATATATTTGTACCAGCACCACACACTGCCATGTCTGGTGTGGTCCCGTTCTGTTGAGGGTGGGGGCTGATAAATTGTGGAGCAGCTGGTAGCTGCAGTCTCTAATTGTACACCTACAAATTGCATCTGTAGAGTGGGTGTTTCAGATAAAATGGCCAATGAGTGCAGGTACGAAGTAGGTGTACCTTATAAAGTGGATTGACTGAATGTGCAGAGCGTAAATCTGTATTCCTCTCAGAGCTGATTATTTCCTAGCCAGCTGAATGTGACATGAGAGAGACTGAGATGATGAAGTTCTTATATGAATGGAATTTGAATGGCATCCTTTCCTCTTTTCATGACTACCTTGGGGGTTCGTGAGAGCTGTACATGGTAAATAATGATAATGTCAACATTAGTAACATTTTAATCCGTCATCACACGCGGCTGTTGGTAGATAAATGGCCAAAGGAGATGAAAGCGCACTTGAGCAGGTAAAAATGTACGCTGCACTCATACGCAGCTGATGAAAATACTGCCGTTCAGCACACTATAGTGGTACACAGCCAGTGGGCAGCAGGCAGCCATGGAAACGTCATGGTGTCTGCGTTAAATGGATGATAATCAGGGGCGTGCTTTAGCGATGTTGATTCCTCCTTTAGGGTTAAAAAAGGCAGGAGAACACTCTGCTCCTTTATTGTTTGCTGCACAATACTGGATGATCAAGGACTTCAGCAGTGACACATGCAGCCTGATAATCCGGTAATAATCTGACCAATAGCTCAATAATCAATCAGAATAGAATACCTCCATGTGTACACCTCAATCGGAACAGTCCTGTTGCGGCTCCACAGCAGAATTTAGATTTGTAAGGAAACATAAAATAATCCTCTTTTGCAGTAGAACAAAGCTCTGCTGATCGTTCAGCACAGAGCTGAAGTCGCTTCTCATTCGCCAGCTTCTTGATCGAATTGTCCCGTTCCACCTTAAATGGTCCAGCCGATTACATTCTGGCGCCTTAGGTACCGTTTAAGGTGGAATAGGAAAATTAGGACAAGAAGCTGGCGAATGCGAAGCGACTTCAGCCTCGTAAAAAACCTAACGCCGAGAGACGTTTTACAAGAAACCGTTCTTCTTTTGAGGAAAAGTTTCCTGCTGGAGATGCGAGAAAAGCAGCTACAGCTGAGCTAAAGCTTAAAGCAGAGCGAAGTAAGTCTGTGTTTTTGTTTATTATATTTTTAAGCCTATACTAGTACATTAACACATACTGAGACGTATTTACAGCCAAGATGGTAAAATGGGCATTAAATATTGTGGCTCCCAAGGTGGTTTGATTTTTGTTGAAAGGATAAAATGGCTCTGTTGGGTTGCGACCCCTGGACTAGTCCGATTTAGACCATTCCAAATACAATTTCTGTCCGATTGAAAGAGGGGAGTAATATTTTAAATAGAAGAACAATAGCCGCGCTGTTTCTGTTTACGTTCCCCATCGGAACGCTCAAATATGTTCTGATGTCGGTGAGAAGTAATGCCAGTTCATCTTCTTTTCCAGTTGAATTTTTTCAGTCACCCTCTTCCCTCCGCCACCGCCTGACACACACATTCAGCCAGTTTGCACTTGTGAGGTGAGCGCAGGGTGAACCCGTGGTCTTCCTCAGCCTCGGTTTGATCTGCCCAGATGATGAACCGAAGAGAAAACCTCTCAGGCCTCGTCTCTGATCATCTGCAGAAATTAAATATACAGCAGCTTCACGTTCCTTAGCAACGGGGAGAACGCCGCAGGGTGCTGGTGAAAGTTGGGGTAGAGATGGTCGCTGATGATTCATGCATTAAAGATCTTTATGACTCACTCAGGTGAACCGCAGGGTGATGCTAGACTGGATGGCAGCAATAAAAAATGAAAACATAAACAAGTTCCCTGCTTGTTTCTGCTCTACTTGTTTGTGAATGGTTGTGAATTTCCGTCCGGCTGCATTGGTTTCTTTACCTTTCCTTACCTTTAAAGTTATGTTGTGCTAGTCCAGCGGTCGCAACCCAAATGTTAAGAGACATTTTGTCCTTTCAACAAAAATCCACCTTGGGAGCCACAACATTTTATGTCCATTTTACCATCTTGGCTGTAAATATGTATCAGTATGTGCTGATGTACTAGTATAGGATAAAAATGTAAACAAAAACACAGACTTCCTTTGCTCTGCTTTAAGCTTTAGCTCAGCTATAGCTGCTTTTCTCTCATCTCCAGCAGGAAACTTTTCCTCAAAAATGAAATCGTTTCTAGTAAAACGTCTCTCAATGTTCGACTTTTTATGAGGCTGAATCGCTGAATTCTTGTTCGATTTTTCCCGTTCCACCTTAAAAGGTGCCTGAGATGCCAGGATGTAACTGCTGCACCATTTAAGGTGGAACGGGACAATTAGAACAAGAAGCTGGCGAACGAGATGCGACTTCAACTTCGTGACTTTTTGTGTTTCTCGTTGCAGATTAAACGTATCAGGAAACCAGCTGGAGTGATTATAAACCCTAATAAGTCCATTCATCTCCAGATTATCGATGTTCGTCTTAAATCTCTCTCTTTGCCGTTTCGTTAGCTACTAGCTAGTCGAGATTGTTGTCTGTGTTGCTATGGTGACCAGCAGTCTGCGCTGATCTTCAGGGTTAAAGGGTGAATCAGCAGTTCTACATTAATTCCAGAGTTTAAGACCATTTACTGTTAAACTGTGTTGAACGATCAGCAGAGCTTTATTTTACTAAAAGGAGGATTATTTTATTTTTACCTACTAGTCTGATTCAGCTGTGGAGCAACAGGGCAGTAAATTAGCTGTATGTTGCTGACCCCTGGGCTAATTTATTTTATTTGTTTATTGTTTTAATTGTGTGTGGTTTCACTTTGTGGTCTATTATGGATTACTCCTGATCAGCATACAGGACCAGTCAAAAGTTTAGGTACATGTTATTGTTAACGTTTCCCGCATTGTAGAAAAACACTGAAGACATCAAAACTATTACTAAGTTGAACTATGCAGAGACCAGAAACATGTTAAAGAAATCCAGACTATGTTCTGGTTTAGATTCTTCAAAGTAGCCCTACTTTGTCTCAATGCAGCTTTACATTCTTGATCATTCTCTCAAGCACTTCCTTGAGGAAGTTTCAGAATGTTTTACTTTAGAAATAAATTAATACATATTTCTCAGTTTATTGGCCTGAATGTTTAAGATGATTAAAACAGATGTTCAGTCAGGTTTGCCCAAACTCCAGACAGATGCTGTCTAGATCCCTCGCTGTTCACCTTTCTCTCTTTCATTCTCTCTGTGACTCACTCGAGTCAGCGGCAGGTTACTGCTTGTCTCTTTGGTAGAATTAAAATATGAAAACATGTAAACAAGTTCTTAGTTGGCTGCTTTATTTCATCGTGGATGTGGTAAATATCATTTCTTGCACTGGATGTGACTCTATGTGCCGCAAGTACAGAGCTTGTTTTTTTTTCCTTTCATTTAAGCAAATTACGGAAGAAAATATCAAATTAAAAAAGAACCATTTGCTATTGTGCAATATAACCATAAAGGCAACATTAAACACTCAATTCTAGTGATCCATTCAATAAATATCCTAAAAAAGTGCAGGATATACTGGACTGAAAATAGAAACTGAAAAAAGCTGACAATCAACAGTTTACATAAAATGAACATACTAAAACAGTTGCAGTATGTAGGCTACAGCATCTGCCACAAAATCCAGCATCGTAAATTAAAGTGCTTTGTTTTTAAATAGTTATTTGGCACTTTTTTTGCATCGTCGCTTCTGAATTCTTTAAATCGTTTCATGATCCGAGTCTACAGATGGCGTCTGTGTGCTCGCAGGGCATTTTCAAGCGCAGTGAAACCTGTATGGAGAATGTTGTGTCTCCTCTTGATACTCAAAAGAAACAGAAATTACAGACTGCTTGTCTAATATTACTTGTAGAGATCTTGAAATAGTTCTGTGTGGCTGATATTTTCACTGTTGATCACCTGCTGCTCCAGCTGTTCGAACGCGCCCGAGTTGACCAGCACAGAAGAGCAAAGGAAAAACAGCATTTTAATCATTTTTCTCAATGTCATTATTATTCAAATTACTGCTAAAGTCTTAGATTTTAACACGTTATTGTAGACCGTCAGAATTTCGGCCATATTTCTCTCTTACAGGCTGAAAAGGAAAGTGTGATATTTGACTCTTTCTTTTGTAAATTTCCGATTTCTGTCATGGAAATTTCTGAGTGCTTCTTAACACAAATGTAATGTTTTTTATTTATTGTTTATGTGTATGTGTAGCCAGTGATAGACGTCTCTAGGTTAAAATCTCTCTCTCTCTCTCTCTCTCTCTCTCTCTCTCTCTCTCTCTCTCTCTCTCTCTCTCTCAGGAGTCGTGGTCGGGGGAAAGCTGTGGTTGAAGATGAAGACAGTGTGGACGGGATGGAGACAGCAGAGTCTGGCAGCGCACAGGAGCCAGGTGAGCCTGGAACCATCGCTCTTCTCCTCCTTTTCTCCTCCTTTTCATGTTCCCGCCCCCTTTATCTTCCTTTCCTGGTATAATATAGCTGCAGGAGCCTTCCTGAAATTTTGTGTCACCAGCACAAAATAAAACCCCGTTTAACTCGCTTTCATTTTCTGTTGAAGCTCATTTCCAACAGAGAAGAGAAAGAGCAGTTATTGTTTGTGCATGATGTTTTTTTTTTTCCACTTGTCTGTTCTTGGCAGAAGTGTGTACACATTTTGACTTTAACTGTTGACTTTTTATCTCAAAATAATGCTGTTTTCTTGATATTTTGACTTATGTTGAAAAAGTGACTCCTTTCTTTTTAAGAAGTTGACTAAGAATGTAGAGAAGTTATACTTACTTGAGAAAGTAGTTATTTTGAGAGAGTTGTTATTTTGGTAAAAAAGATTCATAATTCCTACATACTGAGTCATAATATTGGGAAAAGTATTCATTATTTTGTCATTAAAATTCCAAATTTAGCCAAACATAAGCCAAAATTTGACATTCTGCTCCCAGAAATGGACCTTGGATAGCTGGTTAGCTGTGCGTGGGCTATTTCTGGTTCTTTTGCAGGGCTGCTGTCTGAATCGGACACTTATCACTGCCTGTCCACTCCTGTAAATGTGCAGTTTGATGCAAAAACAACCATAACTGGTGCATTGACCAGTTGTCTTGGCTCATTTGGCTACGCTACATGACTTTAACCCTGATTTTAGACCTGATTCTCAGTCTGGCTGCGCCAGAGCTGGTCGGCTCTAGTCTGCAGATTTTTGGGTCAGTTGGAGTCGACAGTTGGAGAGAGAGTCAAGTCGTGTTTGAGGGGTGCAGACTCAGATTTCTGGCCTCCCGATCGCATTTCAGACCAGTCTGAGTTTATCAAACATGTTTGCCTTTTTTCAACCTGACTGAGCGAGATGTTGTGTAAACTGATCAACTACTCAGTCTGAACGGATTCCTGCAACAGCCAATGAAAACTGAGAGCACGAAAGAAAAAATACTGCAAGAAATCAAAGAAAAATGGCGGAAAGTCGCTCATGTGTGGAGCGAAGCTTTTTAATGAGCAGAGTTTAAGGCACAATCGAGTTTATTTACATTTAAAACTCAAAAAGATACCAAACTGATCACATTTTAAGTCAGCGCCCGTCACTTAAACGTTTACCTGCTGCTTCTTTACTGTTTCAGCACAAACAGCAGAGAAAACAGCAGCAGGAGCAACATGTTTGTTTATTTGCGTCTCCTAGTAAAGTGAGTTCAGTGAGCTCCGTTCGGTTCAGCAGCTTAAAAGGTGAGTAGTGTGTGATCCCTAATACTGCAGTCGCCCAAAAAAACTGTAAAAAACCAGTTGGTCAGTGTGAGATGCCCAGTCTTTTATAATGTCTTTAACCCTTGTGTGGTGTTGATGTGTTGTTACTCAGTGGTCTGATGGACCCACCACATTATTGTGTTTTTAAATCAATACAGTCATAAAAATGTTTTAAAAATACCAGATGTTTAAAATATCACAAGTGTCCAGCGTAGGGTTCTCCTTCAGCAGCTGTAGCCAGTCAGCAGCCTGTCCATGTTGTCCACCGTCACACACACACACACACACTAACAGCAGGCCATGTAGGAGGAGAACAGAGTGAAGGACACAGCACCTCCACACTTTTACTCCCCGCAGGTTCACCCAACACCATGTGTAGTATAAATGTGTGGGGGGTGAACAGAGTGAAGACACTGAAAATGGGTTATTTTATATGTTCTTCACAGAAACTGAGCAAAGGCCAAGAATCTGAGGCTGAAATAATAATAAATCACATCATTTTTTCTTTTGGTAAACACTGAAAACGAGTCCCACAGACCTGAACACCACACAAGGGCTAAAACTTGTGTAATGAACCCAAGGCTTTACGTAAGACTCAACAGCTTTAAATTCAGTTTTGACAAGTTGCTGATAATCCTGTGTTGTTACTGAGGGGGGAAAAGCACAGGTGGGCAGTGACCGCCTCTTTTTATCATGTTGAATGCGTGCTAAAGAGCCGGTGCTCCTCTGTTGTGAATTGTGACGGTCACTTTGAAGTCGAGTTCATGATGCTGTGAAACTTCTGCCCCAGTGAACCGTCATGGCGAGTCTCAGTAATTCCCCAAATAACTAAGTGGTTGATTCGTTTCAATTACGGTTCTTTAGGAGAGACGATTCAGTGCATCGTGAAATCTGAAATTTTTTAGCGAAGGCACGTTTTCATTTCTGTCTTTTCCGATACCGAAACCTTCGCTAGCACTAATGCTAATCCTAGCTGCGTTGGACTGAAAGAGCCGCAAGAGAGTCGTTTATCATTGCCTCTCCCACCACTTCCTTCATTTATTTTCTCTCCCCTCCCACATCGACTCCTCTCCTCCATTCTCTCTTACACCTCCTAACTCCCCCCACCCACGTCTTTTCTTTCTCCCCCCCATCAGTTTATTCTTTCAGCCTCTTCCCCTCCCCCTCAGGCTCGGAGCGGCCAGGCCTTTTCCACCGTAAACAAAATCACAACTTGGAGGCCTGAATTGATCTTCTCTTTTCTCGCCCCCCCCACCCCTCCACCCCGGCCGTGCAGCCGCTGTGACTCAACGCTCTGGCTGCAGAGGAGGGGCTTTTAAGAGGCTTGCCAGCGAACAGTCCTTGAGCAGGATTGATGAGATTTTTTTCGCTGGGCTCCACACGGCTCCACTCTTAGACTCTAATTGAAAGGATTTGACTCCAGCCACAGCGCTGCCGTCGGGATACCCTCTCTCCCTCTCTCACTCTCTCTCTCCCTCTCTCTCTCTCTCTCTCAGTTTGAGATTGAGGTGCGGTGGGAGCCAGCAGAAGACTAATGCTCTAAAAGCTTTTTAAAATCTAATCTTGTGCTTTTTTCTTTTTTCTTTTTTTTTTTCTGGACTGTTGGCCGCACTTGACAGCCTGTCATGTGACCGCCACTACTTAAGTGGTGTTGAGTTGAGTGTACATTTTGTGGCCAAAGCTCCAGATCCTTAAATAGTTTGGTGTTTGGATGCCAATAAGGCCTTTAGGTCTGTTTTGAGCAACGTCTGCTTGCGACCCTGTAGACCGTAGATCAGTCCTTGGGGTGAGCAGTCTGCAGCTTCTTAGGTGGAAGTTTCTGCTTAATTCAATCATGAAGATGTAAACAAAGCCGTTCAGAGCTGTTTGGTGTGAAACGCTCTGTTCTAGAGAAACATACCGAGTCAGAACTGTTCACAGTGGTGGTGATAGGAACCAGACGTCCACCTCTAAAAGCTCCCTCACAGAAAGTTACTACATGAAATGGTTGTGAATTCACTGCCTGATGGATTGTATCAGTGCAAGATGTTGTTTTACACTAGTTTTAAAATAGAGTTTTGGCCTAAATTGTGCTTCTGAAATCCATTGGTAGCGGAGAGGCACATTCCCGGGTGTTATGAGGCAAAATAGTCCCCAAAGAAAATGTATTTTCTACCACTGGTTTTATGATCATCGACATTCCATATAAAACTCAGAAGACACATGGAGGTTCACTGGTGGTTTTGGATAGTAAGTTGTCTCTATTTGTGTTGTAGTCATGGCGACGCCTGGTTCTTATCAGTAGTGCGTCTCCTGTTTGCTGATCTAGTTCAGACACACAGATGTTGAAATTTCACGTTGACATATTGATACTACACTTTCAAAAATGATGGTTCTTTTACGGAAAATGGTTCTATGTAGAACCATGAACACTCGAAGAACCCTTTGTCTGATTAAAGGGTTCTTTTGCATCGTTAAACGGATCTTCACATTGATGGAGAATGTACTGTAGATGGTTCCATGTTAAACTTTTTAGAAAGTGGTTCTATATAGCACTATACAATAAGAAGAGCCCTTTTTGGTGCTAAATAGAACCCTTTTCAAAATGGTTCTATATAGAACCATATAAAAAAACACACTCCATCAGTCTGAAAATCACATTCATTATGCAGAGAACCCTTTAATCATGCAAAGGGTGCTTTGAGTGTTCATGGTTCTATATAGAACAGTTTTCTTTACTAAAGAACCCTTGAAGAACCTTCAACCTCTCCTTGTATCCTCTTTAGTGTGCCATCACTGGTCACTTCATTTAGACTGTAATAAGTATTGATTGATTGATTGTTGTTTGTTTAATTGAGGTGGTTTAGCTGTGTAATGAGCAACAATGTAGATAACGTCACCTAGCTAAGTGAGGAAACTTAAAATATGACCAAATTATTTGGTTACTTTGTATTCCTAAACTTTCGACTCAGTCTTTAATGTTAACGCAGTCACTGAAGTGGCTTTTTATCATTTGAGAAATGTCGCTAAAGTTCGGCCTTTTCTACCTCAGAGCGACGCAGAGAAACTTGTTCATGCGTTTGTTACAGCAGAGTTGATCACTGTAATGATCTTCTTACTGGAGAAAACAATACGTCCTTTACAACTCGTACAACATGCATCAGCTTCCTAACAACAACAACAACACAGAGATCAGATCACTTCCGCTTTAAAAGAGCTGCGCTGGCTGCCTGTATCGTTCAGGATAGAGTATAAAGTTCTGCTGCTAGTTTTTAAGGCTTTAAATGACCCTAAAGCATCGCTTACATCAGAGTGTCTGTCTGTTTATGTTCTGGCACGAGATCTTAGATCTGCAGATACTGGCCTTCTACAGACACCCTTTGAAAAAATACAGAAAACGGAGAGACTCGTTCAGTTATTCTGCTTCTAAACTGTGGAGCTCAGTTCACCTTTTATTAGACAGTCAAGCTCAAAGCTCACTTTTAATAAACAATATTTTTTTGACTCAGCGTTTAATTAAAACTCTACGTCTCGTTGTGTTTTTCTTTTTAATTTGATCTGTGTAATTTTCTTATGATTGTAAATTAATACTTATAATTTCTTGTGTTACTGTTTAACTTTATCACCTGTCTGTAAAGCGCTTTGAACTGCCACCAGCGTGAAAAGTGCTATATAAATAAAAACATTTTTATTATTATTATTATTATTATTATTATTGGTGTGGCTGCTAGATAGAGAGCTTTCTTGGTTTTGCTCACCATGCTAGTAACTGACGTTGGTCATCGTAATCAAGCTGCTATGCTTCGTCCACTTTAAATTCTGCAGTCCCTCAATCTGCTAATGTCTAGATAATAAACTGTAGTCTTGAATTTTGTCACGTGTTGCTGTTTTTATTGTGCATTTTTCTCCATGTCTCCTCCGTTTTCTCCTCCCTCTGTGGTCTGTTAGGCTCATAATTCTTCAGGTAGTCCAAATGGCCAGTTCATCCCCGGTCAGGTGTGAGTGATAAGCTAGAATTCCTTTAAATCGTTTCATAAGCGTTTTGCACACAACCGCTGCTGGTCATTTTAAGGGAAAAATGGAGTAATGAGGTTTTGATATTGCAGCTAAATAAAGCATGATTTCCCCCTGCCTCGCTCTCTTCTCTCACTCGTTCATTCATTTTCTTTCTCTCTCAGATGGTAAAGGTCAGCCGGAGGACGCAGAGGGCAGCGCTGCAGTGTCGTCGCTGTGTGGAGAGGAAGAGGAGCAGCCTTCATCATCGCCCGTCTCTCCGCACTCTGAGGCGGGGGAGGCAGAAACATCAGCAGCTTCTGGAGGAGCTCAGAGCAGGTCAGAACCTCACACTGCACTGACTCACTTCCTCACGGGGGAGGAGTTTGTTTACTGGAGAGGATTGGTATGTGTGTTTGAGAACTTTGTGAATGAGGGAATTAACTGTGTTTTATGTACTAGTGAACTAAAAGCCTCGCTGGTCGCTTTAGTGGAATAGATTCAGGAGAAGCATAAAGCTGAATATTGTTAGACTATAGTTTGATACTCCCATTTTGAATCTGGTACCGATGCCAAATGTGAAACTTTTCTTTTTTAAAACCCTTAGAAGATGCAGTTATTCAGTAAAATTATGCTGGATTTCTGTATGAATTCTCACTCGTAGTTCATTAGAATGTGGAAAGTGCAATTCGCTGTTGTCAGAACAAAACCTCACATCTCCGTTTTTCAGTTTTTGACATAATTTGAAAATGCCTGTTGGCCTTTACATCGTCTGTAAATTTCATGATGAACGGCCTTGTTTGTTTAATTGAGGTGGTTTAGCTAAGTAACGAGCAACGATGTAGCTAACGTCACCTAGCTAAGCAAGGAAACTTAAAATATGACCAACATATGACCAAATTAGTTGGTTACTTTGTATTCCTAAACTTTTGACTCAGTCTTTAATGTTAACACAGTCACTAAAGTGGCTTTTTTATCATTTTAGAAATGTCACTAAACTGGAAAGTGCAAATCGCTGTTGTCAGAACAAAATCTCCATTTTTCAGTTTATTACAGAATTTTAAAATGCTTGTTGGCCTTTACATTGTCTGTAAATTTCATGATGATGGCCCAAAAGAAACGGCCCAAAATTACGTGGAAAAAAGTCTGGTTCCATTGACTTTCATTAAAAGTAAAGTACGTTTTTTTTCCTTTTCCTTTTCCTGTAAAGTTAGCAAATTGGAGATGCAAGGTTTTGTTCCAACAACAGCGAAATTCTAGATGTTCAATCTGTACCACATTTTTGTTCGTAGGAAAAAGAGGAGAAATTTTCTTATGATTTTAATTTGATGAAAAATTGTCTAAATTCATGTTTTATATAGCTAATAGGCTCCAGATAGGCTTTGAGTCAACATCCATACTGTAACATCCACAGTAAAGATGTTTGTGTTTAACCTGGAGAGCTGCAGTAAATCTAAATGCACCGCTGTTAGCTTTGTGCATAACATAACATTGAAAATCCCATTAGGACGCTAGCATAAGCTAGCATTACTATAGCAGTGGAAAAACGAGTAAAGCAGAGCTACTTTCAGAGCAGTTTATGATGCATCACCGTTAAATAGTGCTGTGTGCTGACATGCTAGGCAGACACATGCTCATGACATGGTGACTGTTCGGCTCTCAATGTAAACAAGCTCAAAAACTTGAGAAGGTTTAAACTCTAAACTCTGCTCTACGGCAGCCGTAGTGGAGCTCTAACACTGTACAGCGGCCCCGCCCCCTCCACTGAGGCAGCCAATGAGAGCATACAAAATGAACATACAGAAAATGACATCGTGGGTCTAATGATAACAGTGATCTAATAACAGGTGAAATAGCACAGTGGCGAGTACCTCTATTTGAGCTCCATCTGTCTGGATTTTTTTCTTTTATCTTAATATATAAACTGATTTATTTGGCTAATTTTAATTGTTCCAGGACTGGGTTGCACCAGGTTTGCGTACGTTTTTACTTAGGTTTGGGCGTAAAGTGTTTACTAAGTCCTTAGTTACACGAGTTAGTTTCAAACTATCTGTTTACGAAATTTGATTGCCCCACAATAATATGTTCAGAACCGACCAGTAAACCTGCTGCCATGCCTCTGACTTTTTCAATGGAATAAATATCCAGCATAGAAAAGAACAACGTGAACAAGTTAAACTGAATAAAACTAATCATTTACAGCCACCGACTGTTTATTCTTTAATATTTCCCTGAGAAAACCGAATATGCAGCTTTTTAAATGACTGTTTCTGGACAACCGACACAACAGCAGCCTCAGTTTAGCCGTTTGGGCTGCTGAGTCTCAGAGCTGGAGCTGTGGGTGTTCAGCTTCATGCTCGGAGTTTAACCCAGGGCGATGATTAGAGCTGTGAGTAAAATCAGCGTATAGCGTTTAGAATTTTTAGCTTAGTGAACCAAAAAAATCATGTTTTTAGTCCTCTTTGTGCTTTTTTTGCGGTTTTTGATGGTTTCCGCAAAATGTACACCTGCTCAGGGGGGGAGGTGTAAATATTTAGTAACTACTAAGCTCAACGTTAAAACTAGTTTGTGTGGTGCAGCCGTAAGTGTTTATGCATTAACCTGAACTTAGTAAACACTTACGACACAACTAGCCTACGTTTGAACAGCTGGTCAGTGATGAGGATTCAGTTACCAAGCTTGTACATGATTAACAAGTGGACCTGAATGTAAATCAGAGAGTTTTGATGTCTGAGTGTTTACATGCACTCAATAATCCGATAACTGCAGAAAATCAGATTTTGTCAGTAATCTGATCTACATGCTCTTGAGTAAGTAGATAATGGGAAACTCTGTGTCTACAGGAGTCAGACACTAATCAGATTTCTGCTTTACCACCAGCCAGTAAACTCACAGAAGAAGACGTGATGTAAACGCCAACGTAAAACTCAAACTTCATGCCGCAGCTTTTTTTCAAACATCGCGCCGCTTTACCTGGAAATATGAAGAAACATCATCTAGAAGATGAAAAATATTTAAATCCTTTATTTCGTGTTTTGTTTCAGCGCCGCTCCACTAGTGTTTTGCATCCACCGTCTGATCTCGCGCATGCACAGACTGAGAAATCCGATAGAAATCAGAGTAAGAGTTTACATGCACTGAGAAATCTGATTACTGAGCTAAAATCTATGCTAGCAGCTGGAGAATGAGTGGTCACATATTTACACTCTGAAGAGAAAATGTTAATTTTTCAGATTCTGCGCCTGATTGTGAGTAACGGTAGACTTTTGTTAGATTTCGTGTGAGTAGAAATCATCTTAGAGTCTGATAGATATGTTACTGTATGAATAACAGTCTGTTATTATCCTTTAGACCTAGCTGGAGAGCTAAATCTGACAATGCAGTGGACACACCGTGTCAGAATTATGAAATGAATCCATGGAGAACGCAGATTGATCAGCTTTATTAGCGCCGGATGACGGTAGCGTAGCATAGTGCCTCACATGCCACTGCTATCATAATAAGAGTCCTTTATAACAATACTATTTAAATAAGATTTGAACTTTGAATTTACTTGAATGATTTCTGAACTTAGTGTTGTTGTTGTTATTATTATTATTATTATTATTATTATTATTATTGTTATTATTGGTCGTGGCGGTGTTGTTGTTGTTGTTGTTGTTATTATTATTAATGCTGTTATACAATGATAGGATGCTGACGTTAACCTAGCTAATGTTACATTGGCTAATAAATGTAACTTTACAAAGTGATAATTGTAAAAATAGTGACTGACTGTCCTCTATACTGTATCATAGATACTTGTTATGCAGCTGATGGCTGTGCAGTAAAACTAGGCTTGCTTGGTCTTCGTTTTTTGAAGAGCACATTTAGCTATTTTATATATATATAATGTATGATATATATTTTAATAATGTATATTACAACATATATATAACTGTTATATGGATAATAGAGTAATATACGTCTCCTTTAGCTGCTCCTGATGTATCCTCAGTGTCTCTCAGTGTCAGCCTCAGCGTTTTTCCCCAGATTTCAATAGATTTGAAGGATTGCTAGTAGTCAGTATGTTGGAAAGTCCAGCTGGGTTTTGTGTTAGTAAGTCCAGCCAAGCTTTGGTGCACTTTGGCCATGACATGTTTATTTGTATGCTTCTCTTTTCTTGCCCTACGTGCCTAAAGGAGCCAATCTGATTAAAATGACAAGATGTTTGTTGGCGTGACGTTGTTTTGGCGGAATTACTGATTTGAATTTCCAGCTGGTCGTAGCCAACAGTTGATCGCGGGCACAAATCAGTGTAATTTCTTTGTTGTATTTTAGCCCAACATGGGCACCAGACTGTTTTACTGTTTTAGGAGTTTTGATCCTCAGGCTGAAGCTTAACCAGGCACTGGCCTGCTTGATGGTCAGTAAAACAGTTTAGTAGTAGTAGTATAATTCAGTTGGTGCCTTTTGGGAGCTCAGTTTCAGTTCTCATGCCCACTTCACTGTTGGAGAGCTGTGTTGTATCCTTACGCACATTCATTTTTGATTTTGGTTTCTTTCACACGGCCCTTCTAAATTCTTCTCCTTCATGTGCTGAACAAAAACAAGTAAATTAACCCTGCTCTCCTAATCTTGTGCCTGGCCTCTTTGCTGCGTATGCATATTTAAAAACCTGCCTTTTTTCACTGTAGATTTTGCCGTAGCCCCACGTGTGAAGAAGTCTGTTGTACTAATGACATTAAATGGCTGTTTTGACTGTAGGTTTCTCCATTAGCCACACGGTTTAAATGGAAGATTACGGGATGTATTATTCATTATTGAATTATTCAAATTGAATAATGTCTGTGTGCCGCCAGTGTCAAAATCAGCGCCCTCAATTATCAGCGTTTATCAAGAACCATGTGAAGACTTTAAATGCCAGTGGGGGGTTAATACACAACTGCACACTGAGCTCCGTGTGTGTCGGTCTTTGTCGCCTGTGTTTGTTTCAGTGTGTGGAATGAGCTTGTGCTGAAGTGTGTAGAACTGTAGAGATGTGATGAAGGCTGGAGCTGGGTCAGGATTAAGCCTCATATTAAAGGAGCAATATGTAAGAAAGCGCAACCAATTTATACACCACACCTACTTCGTCTAGTACAGCAGCACAAAGTGCAGTAAAGAGCAAAACAAGAGCAAAAGTATTGCCATATGCTGTGATACAGATACATAAATAGAAGATGTAAAGATGGATTATAAAATATACTAAAACAACGATGAAATATGACGTGCAGTACGAAAAATAAGTAGGTAAAATCGCGTAAATGTTATGCAGGTGACAATGCAGCAGTGCATATCGCTTCCAGTGTATAAACTGAGTAAATGCATGGGTGTATAAACAAGTGGCAGTGCATAGTAAAGAGTAGAGATATATAGGGTGTGTCTCAAAACCTAGTGAGCTCTCTAAGTAGCCGCTGTCTACATAGGCAGCTGTCTAAGTAGGCAGCGTTCCAACCGTCATCTATCCTTATAAGTCAGATACAAGAGACGCTCTAGTTAGACAGCAGTGACGTCGCCGCTTGTTCCCGCCCACTGCATGAGACCGGCGTTTACTTACCTCAGCCGTCAGAATCACAGTTAGCCCACATGGATCTGCTCTGGCAGCTTATACAGCGGTTTTAACTGTATTTGCTCTGAATGAAACAGCAAAATAGACAATAGTTGTGGTCAAACGCGGAAAGTATAGGATATTTGTGCACCTTTATGACTAGAAAACAGATAAACACCCCAGAAAATCAGAATAACTTACATTTGAAGATGACGTCGCTGCTTGATGAAGCGCTTCTGATCGCCATCTTCAAACAAAAGTTGCGCCGCGCTGCATCGTGGGATTGCCTCAGCAGCTGAGGAAACACCCGATGCTCTCCTGATATTGGGCCAAAATGAGACCTTAGTAGGCAGCATATTTGAGATATCTAAGAATTGGGACAGCCTTCTTGTCGGGAGCGCATATTGTGACGTAAAATGCTGTCCATGTAGAGCTCACTAGGTTTTGAGACACACCCATAACGTCCAACTGGTGCCCAGTGATACCGCACAGTACCTCGAGAGGCGGTAGTATGGAGCCCCGTTGGTGACATGCCGTATAAATAAAAATAATGCGCGGGAATGAGATAATTAAGGAGTGGGAGCGAGATCCTAATTCGTGGCTTCGATTTAGTAAGGCATGATCTCGTTCCCATGCCTAACAAAGTTGTGGCCGCGCATGATTTTTATTTATACAGGATGTCACCAATGGGGCTCCGTATACCATCGCCTACAAATTGCACCTTTAAAAAGTCCCGTTTCTTGGGAAATTGAGTTGTTCTTTCATGTTTGAAATAATTGCTGTGGTATGTGATGTGGATGAGCTCGGTTAACCATTCAAAGTGCCAGCATTCGAACGATGAAATGACTGTTGGGGTGTTCTTTATGTATCAACACAGGAAGATGATAAAAATAAAAAATTCAGATAAACATTCTGCCAATTTTATGTTTACAGGACTATAAAATGTGACCGTTTTGAGAGTGTTACTCTTCGCTGACTGGGCTAACTATTCTAAGCTGGTGTTAGTCAGGTCCAGAAATAGTAAAAATATACTTCTCTAATAACGGTTCATCGTCCACTGAGGAGAAAATGCGTAGTGTAGAAGACGAGTCGAGTAGAGGTCTCATCAGCAGCCAACGTTATACCGATTAGTGTCAGTGTGTTGGCTACTCTTACGAATGAACACAAAACCCTATTAATTATTCTCAGCTATTATGAATAATAACAAAATGTTAACCAGTGCTTTCCGAAAAGTGAGCCTACAGTCCTAAATTGCATAATTTATCAATACATTGTCCACCACTAGTCTGTACAGTCCATATATGGAAATTGTGGTGTCACAACCATTTGCATCTGTCTGCCCATTCGGTCTAGTCCTGCCCATTCCAGATGAGGTGATGTGGAGTGTTGTTCCTGCAGAGTTACTGCAGTGGAAGACGTGATTTTAATACATAAAACTATAGAAATTCGAAGTAAATACCAGAAGAATGTAGGATAGAGAGGGACAGAGAGAGATTTCTCTTCTCCAAACAGTGCAGTCTCTGATGAACTGCTCTGTTTGTTTATGTTCTCAACCACTAAATACACTGTAGACTGTTACACGTTTGTTTATCTTCTGTTGTTTATTTATCCACCCCTCTGCCGCCCTCACGCACACGCAATAATCCGATATGAGAGCAGATAAAGGCTGCAGGTAAATCTGGCTGTAACTGAGCGAAATCAGTGATGGAAGCAGCCGCCGCGTGGATGGAGGCTGAGGAATTGACCGGACGCATATCTGGAGACCTTATTAATGGCCTCCTCTTCCGTCTTCCACACCTTTTTATTTATTTACTCTCCTCGTCCTCCCTCCCTCAGCAGCTTCCCATCAGACAGCTCAGCTCACTTTAGAATGCAGAGTTTTATGTACAGTTTTATTTGAATCTTTAACTCACTCAGAGGTTTTTCAGTGTAAGAACAAGATACAGACATTCTTCATAGACTCACCAAGCGTGCCAGTAGTGCTGTATCAAGCTGGTAGGGTCGCAAGCCAGACGTCTGTCTTTCATCAGAGAGTCTGCTGTCTTTTTCTGTTGTGTGTATTTATGAACAAGTGTTGAGTACTGGTTCTGAAAGGTACCCTTAAGAACGTCGGGCCTTGTTTGCCAATATCTTCCTACTTTTTGGGAAACGTCCTAAGAAAAAGTCTACGTCAGATTCCTGACGTCTTCCTAAGGCACAGAACTGTTCTCACCTTTGTGCTCTTGAGTGTGTGTAGATTCTGTTCTTACCTAAGAACAAACCCCAGATAAGAGAACACTGGTGAATCAGAATCTTCATAAAACTGGGTAAGTGGGTTTTGTGAAGAAATTAAGAACGGTTGGTGAATGAGGCTCAATATATACATTTTATTATGACCATTAATTTAAGCATGTTTGTTGCTGCTATACGAAATACGTCCAGTAGGAGGCAACATTGTGTTTATAGTCAACGAAAGCCTAGCTGCAGCGTGCCGTGAATCGACGATTGTAGCCCTTGTGCGTAGCAAGAAGCCCTTAAAAAGGAAACAGCCTGGTTATTGCGGAAGAGTAACAAATTAAATGTTGTTTTATTTCAGTTTTAGATTTAGTTTTAGTTGTTTTTCGTTATTTTTGACTATTCTATCGAGTTGTTTCATGTGGCCGGTTTGCAGTTTTGTTCTTTTATCATGAAAAGCAGCACTAATGGCAGCCTGCAGGCGGAGTTTAGCTCAAGCAGTGGTGCTCTCTTCCTTCAGCACTGCCAGAACTCACCACAGCAAATGGGTTTGGGCTCTGAGCTCAGTGGTTTGTGGGCCTTTCCAGAGCCTCGTAATGCCTGGATTGATACTGCTATACTCAGACTTTTCCGGCCTTCGTGATATACCAGCTTCTTATTACACATTTTGCACTGAGCATCTTTCTTATAGTCTGGTAATTTAAAGGGGAATTCTTCCAATTTTCTACTTAATTAAAATGTTGAGATTCAGAGAAAATTTGGAGTGATTTGGTATAAAACCAATTGAAGAGAACTTGCCAGCTCAGGGGTTATCTACAACTCAAATATTTTATTACATCGTTATATCATTATATTATACCATTATTACACCATTATACCATTTTATTTACTATCCAAAATGGTTGTACTCTCCAAAACAACCACTGTGAACAGGTTTGACTTGGCAGATTTTCTGTAAAACAGAGCATTTCATATCAAACCACTCTGAATGACTTTGTTTACATGTTAATCATTCAGTTATGAAGAAATTCTGTGTTATTTACAGTGCTCCTATTGTGTCTTAGGTATCTGTGCTCTTTTAGCTAAAACGGCCAGGTGGAATAGAGAACCGAATACCAGCATAACAAATATATATTACTATCTGTTAAATACTACAAAGAAAACAGGGGATTGACTGTTAATGATGTGATGCTGTGAGCTTCACGATAATCTGAACTGATATTTCACTGCAAATACTACATTCCTCCAAAAACTCACCGCTGTTCCACATCATGAAACGTGTGGATAGCCAATCAGAACGCAGCTGACAAAATCCCAGTAGTTGTGGCCAACTTTACATGGAGTAGATATCAGACACTCCATGTACATGTGTGCATATGTGGCTATCTGCAGGAATTATGCAGGTTAGCATATTTGTCTGTAGTGAAGACAGTCAGACGCCCCTTTTGCACCTATGTACATCTGGGCAGAACATCTGGGGCTGAGACTAGTTAGCTTATACTATTCCAATTGTTTGGAAAGTGTGGATTCTGAGCGTTCAGCCTGTACCACATTTGTGTTAGTAAGTAGAAGAAAAGATTTTGTTATGATTTGAATTTGATGACAAATTACTGTTGTGAAAAGAACAGCCTGTCTTTTACTTTTTTGCCATGTTTTTGTTCATTTTTTACATCAAAACAAACAGAAAAAGTGCAGATTTAAGCCTGTTAATGCAGAAAGTAAATCAAATGCGGGTGTAGTTTGTTACAGAATTGATTATGTAGCTAATTATGTAATTATGTAAGTGTTATAAATCTGTGTCTATGAAATGAAAACATTCTAGAAGAAGGAAAAAAATGTTCTCAACATCTGTTAGTGTGTCTTTGCTTTTCTAAATTTATTTTGGTTCATTCATCATAAAATGTAAACGACAGTGATTTCGAATGGTGGAAAAAAGTCAGTAAAAAAGATTGTCTTCTGACAGCAGTGATAAAAATGATTAAGAAATGTAATCAAATGTTTGGCAGAGCAGCGTCTGAGGCTGAGATTTGTGATGTGTGACACATTTTTGTGTGATTGTTGTCTTTCCCGGTTCTGACCCGAGTGCCTGCTTGTGTTCCTCCTCCAGTGAGCAGCTGTGTGCGTTCTGTTACTGCGGCGCTCGCAGTCTGCTCGGTCAGGGCGAGCTGAAGCGCTTCAAGGCCACGCCGGGCTTCGAGGCCGGAACGGAGGGACGCAGCCATGACGACAGGAGCGCGGCCGCCAGCCAATCAGGGAGGAGCCGAGGCCCGGAGAGGTGAGCTGATTGGTGGAGAGAGGCTGGGCTGTTGAATTTGCTTTGGCTGTGATGGACTGGGACCTGGTTAACTGACACGAGTGCAGTGGGGGTTTGTGGACGGATCCGATCACTTAAACCATCCACACAGAGGGATTTCGATGCTTTCTGTGTTTGTGAGGGTTATTGTCACTTATATTTAGTTTCAGTTTTGCAGTAGACATTCAACAAGTGTGGAATAAACAGTTCAAAAATCAAAATCATAGTTTCTATTAGCTACTAAACTGTGTGTTGTTAGTAAGATTTACAACAACTCCGTAACTCAGTTCTTATATAGAGATGCGCCGATACCACTTTTCCCTCCCGATACCGATACCTGATCTTTTAGCATCGGCCGATACCGATACTAACTCTATCTAACCTAACTCGCCTATAAGTCCTGATAATCATACAATTACATTTTTAAAATTTTTTTTATTTTGGTAAAATCTCTGTCCTTCTTCACAAATAAAACACACTCAGCTTGGTTAGATGGTATTTACTTGTTGGATTCTGTTTATTAGATGCTTAAGAGAACTTATTTTTGCTTATTTACTGTACACCATTACGCAGAGAGTCCGGCGGTTCCTTCCGCTCTCTCAATAACATTAACTCGGACTTTAAGTGACCACACAGCGGCAGATGAGTGATTTACTGAAAGGAGCAGCTCAGCCGTTCAGGTCGGCGGCTCCGTTAGCGTGTTCCTCACACCAAAAACTGCTGTTAAAATATCTGCCATGAGGATTTTTACTGCTGTTTGTTGTCCCACACTATCGACGTGGCGTTCAGTTCTGTCTGCTGGCTCACATGGACGTGTCAGAAATTGCTTCATGGTGTCAGTCACAGGTATCGGTATCCCCATCACCGATACCGATACTGCGTTTAGATGCCAGTGTCAACGCCGATACCGATATCACTGTCAAAGACTCACGCAGTCTTGTTGACCTCCTCGTTTTATGAACGTATGCACCGATATAGATTAGATTAACAATCTCGGGGTTGCCACACCTGGACATTTATAGACTAGCTTTCCGGTCACATATAACACCTGAAAAATATGGATATGAATAATGTCTTGCAAATGATGTCTTTTAGCTGCTAATGCAGAGTTTTGAGTGTCCATTCATACATGTAGTAATACTACAGTGTTGCGTGTGTACAGACACTAATCGGTCTGTTGGACTGACTGGTAGACGACATTAATACACCCCTGAGTAAAGCATGCAGCACTGACTTCTAATATTGTAGGAGAGCTTGTGATCAAATCATGTTTGGTTTAGGATTGGGGTCAGTATATCACTCTCTCAGTAAGGGGTCGTTAGGGGTTAGGGGTAGTCAGCATGAAGTCTTGCTGCCGGGATAAAACCTTATGTCTCCTTTTTTCTTCACTTCATATGTTTTAAGTTTGGGAACACCAGCTACGCTTTGTATGAACATTTTGTAATAAATGGACCAACAGAAATGGTTCAGGTTACTTTTTTCCATTAAAGTAAGGCTGTGTTCGCGGGTATAAGGGGCCCAAATCTGATCTTTTTCTTGAAATATGAGACAGATGTGTGTCAGTGTGAACAGCAAAAAACACATCTGACATTTTCAATTCCGATTTGAGACACTTTCATATGCGGTACTGAAATCCGATATATATCCGATATGTGGCAGTGCGACTCAGTCTGAACAGCCGGATCAGAATTCAAGCGACTTTTACGGCAATCCAACTCAACATTCATCGCAAAACCCTCCGTGTTCAGAGAGATTTTGAAGGAAATAGCTGAACGCGGCCGCAGGAGAACGAGGCTGCAGCATCAAAGAACAGTTAAAAGTCTGAAAGCAGAGTTTAAAGAATCCGAGAACGCGAACCAAAGAAGTGACCGCGCCCTTTTTACGGCTTAAACACATTCTGGGTGATGAGCCCAGCTGTCAGTCAGTGAAGCTTCATGATGGCTCCTGTGATGCTGGTGAAGATGAAGCTGATCCTCCGGGAGCGACTGGCGTTCGTTGGCGGTCGTGATTGTTGACCTCTGGATGAGCCGTGAAGCAGCGGGACGCTCTGATCTTTTGAGCATGTGGGTCAGTTTAGGAGCTGATCTGTTCAGACTGATGTCGCATACAGATCACATTTAAAAGATAAAAAAAAAAAAACCGCTTTTGCCTGCTGTGTGAACGTAGCCTAAGAGTGTATTTTCCTTCTCCTGTAAAGTTACCATTTTGGAGATAAGTTTATGTTCTCAACGTAGTGATCATAAGCCATGGAGATTGTCCTGGAAAGCTGCTGGACAATGAATTTCTAAAAATGGTGGGAACTTGAAACTTGACCTTTACTTGACTTCAGTCCCAGCCCCACCATGCCCGACACAAATCTCTAAATTTAAACCCCAAACTCACTCGATTATCGCTCACAAGGTTTTACGATGCTTTGCTTTGTTACGAAACGCTTGAGCTTACGGGCTGAAAACGGCCTGCTGGGATAAACTGGTATTGTACACGTCTGTAACACACACACCGTGTTTATAACGAGTGTGTTTTTGTGGACTTGTTGATCGTACCTGAAAGAGAACAGATCTGATCCGTTGCTAGCTCCGCTGAGCTGAAGTTCCTCTTGCTACTGTTGCTACTACTGCAGTGCTTTCGCCATTGAGCCATTCAAAGCTCTGAAGTGGTTTGTTTGCTTTGTTTGCCACGCAGCTTTATTCATAGCGCAATTAGATTTACTCCAGCAGGTTCGCATCATTTTTTGTCAGAAAGCAGCTCGTAATACCAAACTGGGCTGTAATTTTATTTAGATGAGGTTTGCTCTTTTAGCTAAATTAGTACAGCAAAAATGTGTTTATCTGTAGCTCCTCCTTCTTAGACTAGACCAAGACAAAGTGCTTGAGGCTAAAAATGAGTGAGTTTTCACTCTACGCTGCTCTCTTGACTCCTATCAGTCTGAGTTCAGTCGTTTACACACAAAGAAAACGAGAGTGCGCGCCGATAGGTCTGTCCGCTCCGTCTCCTTCTGCACGCTGTTCTCTGCTAGCGCGCTCTGTGTTAGCCCGTGATTAGCCAGCAGCTATGTGAAGTCCCACAGAGCAGGATGTGAGCGTCCGGGCCCAGCGTGAGCTCGGCCCAACAAAGGGCCCTCCCCGGCCTCCCTTGGACAGCTGCCTAATTTGTCTCAGCTCTTTGGAGCCAATCAAGCGTCTCCCAGGGGCCTTGATGACGTAATGCCCAACGAGCGTAGTGCTGGCAGGCAGCCAGCACGGCCCAGCTTTGTCATCTCCAGAGCTGCACAACCGGTCAGCGGGTTTCAGTGTGGAAGAACGAGACAAAAACAAAAGATCAAATAGTCGTTGCTGATATTTTGGAACTGTAAAAATAAAACTGTAATAATAGTAGCGGTTTTGACCACTTCATGGCAACAGTTCAGACACTATAAAATGTTTTTATTTACTATATTTCACATTTAATAATAATAATAACAATAATAATGATGGTGAACTCACCAAAACTGTGTAATAATACATCCGGAATTAGTCCAGACAGAAATATCCAGCGGTCGCAACCCAAATGTTAAGAAGAGCCATCTTGTCCTTTCAACAAAAATCAAACCACCTTGAGATCCACAGAATTTTATGTCCATTTTACCATCTTGTCTGTAAATATGTCTCAGTATGTGTTGATGACCTGGCGTAGTATAAAAAATATAATATAAACAAAAACTTACTTTGCTCTGCTTTAAGCTTTAGCTCAGCTATAGCCGCTTTTCTCGCATCTCCGGCAGGAAACTTTTCAGCAAAAGTAGAAAAGTTTCTTGTAAAATGTCTCTTAACGTTTAATTTTCTTACAAGACTCAAGTCAGCTTCTCGTTTTCCAGCTTGAACATTCGAAAATTCGAACAAGAAGCTGGCGGACGAGAAACTGACCTCAGCCTCGTGACTTTTTAGTGTTTGATAGTTTCTGGTTGCAGATTAAACGTATCAGGACCCCAGCTTATAAACGCAAATAAGTCAATTCGTCTCCAAATTATCGATGTTCGTCTTCAATCTTTCTTTTTGCTGTTTCGTTAGCTACTAGCTAGGCGAGACTGTTGTCTGTGTTGCTATGGTGACCAGCAGTCTGCGCTGATCTTCAGGGTTAAAGGGTGAATTAGCAGGTCTACATTAACTCCAGAGTTTAAGACCATTTATTGTTAAACTGTGTTGAACGATCAGCAGAGCTTTATTTTACTGTAAAGGAGGATTATTTTATTTTTACCTACTAATCTGATTCTGCTGTGGAGCAACAGGACAGTAAAAGAGCCTCATGCAGCAATTTGTCCGCGTTTTTTTGCAAACGGCTGCGCTTTTTCTTATCATTTTTATTTGGAGAGACGCATTTTTTGTGTATTGACCAATCAGATCAAAATGTAGGTGGGCCTTCAGTCACATTTGCAGTGTCCGTCTGTCCCGATCTGTATGATTTTATAGATCCAGATTATCTTGACAAACAGAAAACGCTTCACACACATTAAACACACGTTTAATACACCTGTACAGTGTAACTGCAGCATCATTAAAGGTGGAATGGAAAATTCACATGAGAAGATGGCGAATAGGAAGCTGACTTTGATTTGATATGTATGTATGAGTTTATGTAAGAGCTTTGGCAGTTTTGGTAGCCACTTTTATTATTGTTATTATTATTATTATTATTATTATTATTATTATTATTTATGTTTTTTTTTTAATATCTACCACTGGAATGTTCTAAACTCTGGAGAAATGCATGTTATACTGATCCACCAATCTAATCTTCTCATAGTGTTTTTTGGAGACTGTATCTGAAGCGTCTACAAATCTATTTTTCTTTTCTGGGGTCATTTTGGTCTGTTTTGTTGGTGTTTATCCACCTGCAGGGCTGCATCTGCAGTAACGGTGATGAGACGAGTCTATCAGAGCACAGAGTTACAGCTTGCTTACCAACATGGCGACCTGATCTTCTTAATGACGTAATTGAATACTTGGAATTGTTGCTGAGCAACAGGTGTATGTGTAGCCAAAAGCTGTGTTTAAAAATAATAAAAGGGGTGCAGGGCGCAGTGCACCTCACGTTTTTCTCCCCTTACTTTCAGTTAAATTTCAGTTCTGAGTAAAAACTGCTTGTCAGGGCATTTATCCAAAACAAATAATAATGCCGTTGTTAACAGTCAGCTTCACAATTTTTGTTGTATTTATTTTTTATTTGAAAACAAATTTCAAGAATGTAAACATAAGCTTTTTTTAAGATACACATTCGGTCGGGCAGGCACAAATTTCTGACTTTTGGCAAGTTATTTTGATAAGTTGTTATTGTGAAAATTTGGCCGGTGAATAATAAAAGAAATGTGTTTTTATATATATATATATATATATATATATATGTATATAATATGCAATAACATGTGGAGGGTTTTGACGATGTCTATCTGTTTGCATTGAGTCATTTCTCAACAACTGGCTTATCAGTCTGTGACGTCATGGCGATAGATGGCTCCTCGTGGCTAAATTAAACCGGCTATGAGTCAAAGCCTCCAGTCGCTGAATGTCAAGTGTGAATTAGCACTCTTTTCTCTCACTTACTGCTCGTGGCAGAGAGACAGCAGACGGAGCGTATTCAGATGAATGCGAACGCAAAGCGCTGTCCATCAACCCCGTCTCAAAGGCCAAGCCAAATCGCTGACATTTACCGCGCTGTTTGCTCTCTAAGGCTTGTTTTGCTTTTTCTTCACCACCAGCCTCCTTTGTCTTATTAGACATTAACCTGGGGCCTGTTTGCTCTGGTGTCATTGTTAATATTGTGGTTTCTGTTCTTCAGCTGTACCTTCTTCGGTGACTTCTGTAGCTCCTTGCTGATTCAGCTCCTCCTGAAGCTCATCATGATTTCCTGTCACATGGATAGTTTTATTGTAAACTGTTTTTGGCCTGAACAGTCCAGATCAGGGTTCAGATATGACTCTGGAAGGACGCTGCACTGCGTAACTGAACGTTTTCCCAACAAATTTTTATTTATTAATTCATTACATTTAATCGCCGCTTTCTCTTGTATGTCCACTGTGTTGTTGTCAAGTTAGAGACTGTATCTCATCTGTTGATGCACAGTTTGTGTTCTCTATCCTCTAATTCTTCATTAGTGGTCAGTTTCTGACCGCAGAGCACCTCTTGACTGGATATTTTTGGGCCACTCTCAACCTACCAGTGACACTGATACGTTAAACCCCAACAGCATCACTGTGTCTAATACACTTGTACCAGCACCACATGTGCTGCCATGTCAGTGTCACTGCTGTCCTGAGAAAGGACCACCACCCAAATAATATCTGGATATTGGCAGCCCTGTGGTCAGACACTGACCAATGATGAATGGGGTAGGGGGAGGTAATAAACTGTGCAGCAGCAGACGGGCTACAGTCTGTAACTGTATACCTACGTAGTTGAGCTATAAGGTAGGTGGAGCTCACGAAGTGGCCAGTGAGTGGAAGTACAAGATAGGAGTCTCTAATAAAGTGGACAGAGACTGAATATAAGTGGGAATTTCTTCTTAACTATGATTTCTGCGTAATTAATTAGTTAAGGTGTAAACAAAGTTATTCAGTGGTGGTGATAGGAACCAGACGTCCACCTCTAAAAGCTCCCTCACAGAAAGTTACTACATTAAATGATTATGAATTCACTGCCTGTTGTCCGATGTCTTTTACAGTATATATATATATATATATATATATATATATATATATATATATATATATATATGTGTGTGTGTGTGTGTGTGTGTGTGTGTGTGTATAATATAGATATAGATATAGATATAGATATACAGTGTGGAGGGATACATGCAGGGTGTTCTAAGGCAAAGTAGCCCTGAAAAAATTTTTTTTTTAGGTTTCCCACTATTTTATCATCAACATTACATTGAAAATTTTTGGATAGTAAATAAAGTGTATCTGTGTTCTGGACATCATGACCCCTGGTTCCTATCACCACCACTGTAACGAGTCTGTTTCTCTACAGTGAACCATTTCACAACAAACTGAATGGCTTTGTTTACATCCCAATGCTTAAATTATGCAGAAATGTTTAAAAATTGATGGAACACTATGACCTGAATCTGATTCATAAGATTTGATCTGTAACCTTTATTCATTTTTGCTCAGTCCTTTTCTGCAGGCACTACAGCCTTTACATTCTGGCCATCTTGGTCTAGAAATCTTCTGATTCCTCCTCTCCTCCTTCTCCGTTCTCTAGTGCTGGAACAGATGAAGCAGGCAGCAAGTCCTGGGATGAGCTCCACCATGTGGGTTTACCGGACGACATAGACGTCCATTCTCTCTTCGATGAGTCAGGTAAGGCCACAGTTTCTCCTAGGATTGTCTGTTCAGACAGGATTCCTTTCATTGAGAGCTTGAACTGTGTGTGGTTATGCATAGGTGATTTTTTTTGGCTATTATTTGTAAATAATATTTAAATATTTAATATATTTAAATTGTACATTTCCATTGTCCGGCCTCTCTTCATCCCTTAAATAAAGAGGAATAAAGGCTGTTGTAGTTACTGTGTCTTTAAGACTTGTGTTCTGAGTGGCTGCCCTGTATTGTGGTTAGCTTAGAAAGCAGTCTGGGCTAAAATGAACTGAACAAACTGTTAAGTTTGCACTGAAATCCTAAGATAAACATCAGCCACTCCTTTTGCATGTGGAGCTCTTTTGGAAAGCTGCAGTGATCCATTTGCTTTCTGACAGCCAGGAACAGCACAGCGTTTAATCCTGCTGTCTTCTGCTCAGATAACTACTATAAACTGTCTGCAGTAACAGACAGTGTGAATGGGAGGAGCTAAACTGCTGTAGACTAAATAGGCCTTTACATGTAAATGTGTTCGTTTTTTAAATCGACCATCATGGAATTGAAATGTTCTTTTTTTGCAGCTTAATCTTCGTAGATGGACTGTGTGGATTTATTTTGTTCGTCTTTTATTTTATACGCCTGCAGGTCAGTGTTGGGCACATCAGCAGTGTGCTTTGTGGTCAGAAGGTGTGCGTCAGGCAGAGGACCAATCACTGCTCAACGTGGACAGAGCCATCCACTCAGGGAGCACAGAGGTGAGCTTTTATTATACCGGGTTACTGAATGAAACCACACACAGAGCATTGCCTGGATCATAGAGCTCAAGGAGGAGCCACAGTAGTTTATCACCACTTTTTGCAGACAGTATTAAATAATCATAATACGTACTTAACCAGTACAGGCGTTGTGATAATGTTACCTACAGTTTTTCAAATAATCCTGCATAAATGCTTTAGTGATAATGTGTAAGCAAGGTGTGTATATATTAACCTTTTAACCACCGGTGGTTCCAAAACGCACTCAGTCATATTCTTTACTTCATAACTTTCACATTTCATAAGCTTCATTCTAAAGGTGGGGGTCGTATGAGAGCTGTAACTGTCTTCTTTCCAGTCGAATAGATGGGTGATGTAGCTTTAAACCCTTATAATAAAAGAAGCTGAACTCACAACTTTTTTTTCCCTACTGAAAGTCGATCATTTTTCCACAAATCTGAGCTATAAACTGGGTCTCAGGTGGCGTCTCTTCAGTGATCTGCTCTGAAAAATTATTTTTATTAAAGAGTGTCTAAGATTGTATTCAATTGTAAGCATATAGCTTTATGTTTATGAACATAAAACATATTTTCTGTTAATTTGAAGGGCTTTTACAATGTACATTTATTTTATGCAGTTACTGAATAATTTGCCTTGAATTGGGCAATTTGGGCATGTAAATTCAGATGGAAAAACCAAAATATACCCACGAACAGTGTGGCCAGAATTCATAATTATCATGTGGTTGCCTCAGACTGTGTTGAGTTGTTATACACTCTGTGATGGACATATTGGGCTTATGTGGTTTCTGATAATGCAAAACATACTGTTATCTAGTGACGCACCAAAATAAAAACTGACTGAAACTGAAACTGAAATTCAAGACACACTGGCCTGAAAACCGAAACTGAAAACCTTGTTTCTTTATTAAAATACGGGTCAATGAGGAAAAATTACTTGCATTACTGGAAAAGTCCTTTTAATAGGACTTTTGATTAATCCAGCATCGTCAATGACCGAGAACAGCTGGTCATCCAAAGCAGTGAATCGCATTATTTTTAGTTACACTTTGCACTTTGGCTGTCGTTTGTGACATTATTTCAAAGCCTGTGGGTGCAGAGGGCGTTGGCGTGCTGGCAGGGACTTTCCTTTCTGCTTCTCTTTCGCTGTGCTGTGTGTATTGGGTCATGTTTTCGGGTGCTGTTAAACCTGTAGGGGAGAAATTCTTGGGTGTTGACTCCTCTTGATGCGTGACATAAACAGGGATTATAAATCGCGTGGCTGATTTTCCTCATAGACACCATGAAATACAGCCGACTGTTTATCCACTGCTGCTCAAAGTGTTTGAACTGTCCAGTGGCTGGTGGCGGGGAGTGAAGGAAACCAACAGTGTTTATAATGACTTCTCTCACTTTCATTACCGTTGCAGTTATTTATAACGTGTCAAACTTCTGAAATCAGAGACCACTCTTTGATTATTTAGTTTCCAGTCAAAATGGCCGTTAAGTACAAGTTAAGAGATTTCTTTTTCTGAGTAGATTAGATGTAAGATAATTCATTTGAGTAAAGAAGGTGAAAATCAAAACTGTCTAAAACTGGAGTTCAGGAACCGATTAGAAAAACTCCAGAAAAGTTGTTCTATATATATAATCATTTTCTATATGTAATCATTTTTGTCACTGAAGAACCCTTAAAGAACCATCATTTTCAATTTTTTTAATATTAAGTATTAACTCTTATTCCATTCTTGCATACAAAAGAATATGATTGGTTGGTGGGCTGTGGGCCCCCAAATGTTCAGAAGCAGCCCTGGCTTGGAGGTCCACAGTGTAAAGGTTACTGTGAAAACAGCTGTTAAGTACAAGTTATTCATTTTTCAGGAAATATTTCTGAGGTTAGATATAAGACAGTCCACTTGCGTAAGGAAAACGGTAGTTTCCAAAACTGGAGTTCGAAAAACTGAATAAAAAGCTACAGAGAAAATGGGGCTCCTAACAACCACCTGGAAGACCTGGTAGACACCAAAACTGCCCCCATCAGATAAACAGCACTTAAAGCTTTCATCTTTGGTGCTGATAAAGAACAGCTTGTACTTATTAGCTGTTTTAAATGGGGCATTCTCAAATGGTATCAACTTCTATTACTTGTTAGCTACATGATCCTTACAGCGCAAGCTTTTATTGAACTGAATTACTGAAAGAAACTGAGTCATGTTTTCAGGTGCTATCAAACCTGTTATGGGGAGGTTCTTGGGGGTTGTCTCCTCTTGATACACGACATAAAGAGAGATTATTAATTGCATGGCTGATGTTCCTCTTAGAGACTGATTGAGTAGATGTATTATGAAGGAGAAAGTCAAAGGAAAATAAGTGAGGGGAAAAAAGGTTTCCAAAAGTGCAGTTTAAAAAATGATTAAAGGCTACTAAGAAAATTTAGCTCCTAACAACCACCTGGAAGACCTGGTACACACCAAAACTGCCCCCAAAGCTTTCATCGTTGGTACTGAGAAAGAACAGCTTGTACTTATTAGCTGTTTTGAATGGAAAATGATGAAATAAATAGAGTTTTGTGACTTTTACTGCACATAATTTTGGTGAATATTTCTCATTTGATTAAAAAAAAGGAAATTTTTTTTTATTACCCTTTTTAACTAATATTTTTCAATGGCCTAAATTTTAATGCACTCCTAATTGGTGGAGTATCAGCTTTCATTACTTGTTAGCTACATAATCCTCATAGCTTGAGTGCAAAACTAAAGAAGCAAACTTCAGACACCAAATCTGCCTCGGCTGACTGACTAGATTTGACTTAAATTTGATTTTTCATTTCAGTTTTTTTCTTTTCTGTGGATCCTTTTTAAGTCCAGTGATGGTACAGTATTTGTATATTCGGGGCACCGAGTTGCCTTTCCTGCCAGTGCTAACCTGTGTTCTTCTAACAGGGCCTGTTAGCACTGTGGTGGGTGTGTGTGTGTGTGTGCGGAGGTTTCGGAGCTAAAGGTCGGCGCTGATCAGCTGGCCCACTCGGCCGCAAAACAGAAAAGGTCACTGCACTCCACGGGACCGCAGCCGCCTCAGCTCAGACCTTAGCGCACACGCGCGCCCGGTCACTCCGCCTGCTTGAGATGAATCTCCTTTAATTACGTGTCTTTCTTTTGATGTGCTGAACCAGCCAGAATGGCACAGTTTAGCTGGAGATAAATGGTGGGGGCAGATGAGGTGAAAGTGAGCCTGTGGATAGAGCCGCGTGTGCTGGCTGCGCCAAGCCTCCGTGCCCCTGCGCATGGTGCATCTGTTAAACCCCCGCTATGCTACTTCTCCATGCATGCCTCACTGACATTCACTCACTGCAGACGCACGAATGCAGGTGCTAACACAAACACACCATTAATCTAATTTATGTAATCTAATTTATGTTGTTTCTGACATACTGTTACCCACTGTTATCTGGACAGTATTCAGAGTAGCTGCTGCTGCTTTTGGCTGTGATTTAATTAATTTTTAAATTAATTAATTAATTTTTTTATTTAATTTTTTTTTATTTAATTTTTATATTTAATTTTTTTAATTCATAAATTTTTTCCCATAGGTAACAGTAGGGCTGAACGATTAGGATAAAACATCTAATTGCGATTTTTCTGACTAACATTGCAACTGCGATTTAAATTGCGATTCTATTCTATAAATTAAGGTTCAGGCCTGACAAGACCAGAATATTGACCTTTACTAGCTTAAAGCTTGACCCCTTAATGTATGTGCCAGACTGCCAGTAAGTTGTGGTTGTGATGTCACAAAACGTAGAGATACGGTTCCCTCTGATGGGCCTACCTTATGTACACAGTTCTCAAATTCTACGTCATGCATTTACATTTTCCCTCTTAAAACTTAGGACGGCGTTTTTGATGATGTAGGCTATAATTTTTTTTAAAAATTGCAGGTTTCGAGATTTGAGAATTGCACTACCTTAGATTGCGATTTCAATATAAAAACGATTCATCTTTTAGCCCTAGGAAACAGTATATCTCACAGCGTGAAACACCTTGAGGAGTGTGTTATCACGAATAACATCACGGCTGTGATGATCTACGGCGACCAAATCACAGCCGTGATGTTATTTCACGATAACACTCCCTCTCGTGTTTCTTTGCTTAATTAGAAACCAGATAACAGTGTTGAAAGTTAACTTTTTGAGCAGGTACTGCTGATGCTAGAAAAGTTCTAGTTGTAGCACATGTGAAAATTTTGTAGCACTGAAATAAAAACTGCATGATAATTCTTCTAAAAAGTACCTCATATCTCCTAAACGGTAACTTTACAGGAGAAGGCAAAAACCTACTTTACTTTTAATGTAAGTCAATGGAACCAGACTTTTTTCTAAGTATATTTTGGCCTCTTCTGTTGGTCCATTCTTCATGAAATTTACACATATTGTAAAGGGAAACGGGCATTTTCAAATTACATCAAAACTGAAAAACAAAAAAGGAGATAAGAGGTTTTGCTCCGACAGCTGCGGCAGTGTGAAAGCTTTGTATTAAATCAATGTTTATTTTGTAATATACAGAATTTACTTTCTCCACAATGATTCTGATTCTCCACAAGACACCTGAGTAGCTTTTTTGTGCATCGTTAAGAGGCGAAACCCTCTTATGAACCTATAGCGGCAGGATTTTGCGTGTGGTTTCTGTCACAGATTTCAAAACGTTACGCAAAATAGTTTATTACCTGAAGGAAAAGGTTTTTAATTCAGTGTGTGAGATTTGACTTAATCCATTCATTCTACAAGGCTAAAGATAGCAAATGCAGTAGTGCAGCAGGAGTTGCCTTAGTATCTAAACTCAAAGGCATTTTTGGGTGATTTCTTTCAGTAGACAATCAGTAAAATCTCAAATCGTAGCTGACTGCACATAGGAAATTACAGCTTCAAACCAAACAACCTTTGGGCATTTTTGTGAGACCGTTTGTTTACAAACATTTGGATGAGTTCTGTACTGTTTGAACTACCTGACGAACTGCAAGTACCATAAACCCCAGAACTTAGCCTGCTTCCCTGTTCACATGACTGCGCCGATGGCTTGAGCAGTGGGGAAGTGAATGATACTGCACCTGCCGTACAGCGAGAATAATATTTGAATAAATATATACACACTACACACAAAGTTCTTTCACACAAGTGCATCTTTTTGTATTCACACGGTTTTAATTCGTCCAAGCGCGTCTGACAATATTGTAGCGTTGTACATAAATATATATTATGTACAAATTGGAGCCTCAGGCTAAATCAGCTCCAGTCTGTACAGCAGTGAAGTACAGATGGTGGCTATGCTCAGACTCTTGTAGAGAGTAATTAAGATTAGAGTGACCGCTAACATGGCGGAGCAATTACAGACCCAGTCAGGCTGCCCTTATTGTGGTCGCAGGCATAGTACTCGCTAGACAGTGTTCTGACCACATAGGGTTTTGGTGCTTGGCTGACTGGCCGTCTGCGTAAAGCTGGAGGGTTGTATATAGCGTTTGGTCATAGCACATGTAGTGTGTCTTGGAAAGCTGAAGGTTTAGAGACATCTTTTTCTTTTTTTCTTTTTCTTATTTGTATTATTTGTCAGCATTAAGCATGTGCTAATCCTTAAGGTATGTTTACCTTCAGCACTCAGCTTTAACCCTTTGGTCAAGGTTTTGCCTTTTTTTTATTTAACTGTTCTTAAAAGCACATATTCACTAGGGGTCTCTAAAACTTTTAAAAGCGTGGACAGCGTGGTTTTCACGGACAGGTAGGCCGGTTTGCTGTTGCAGTGGCGCAACCATCTAAGTGTTGGTCCTGTCATCAGGGAATGGCGAGTTCGATCCCTGGTGATGCTACAGCCGTCCGTGGAAGGGGCACAGTTGGCCTCGCTCTCTGGGTGGGTAGGATGGACCCCCGTTTCCCCCCCATCCAGGCAGCGCAGACGTCTGTTAGCTGATGCAACAGAACTACTGGTTAGCGTTCTCCTCCCAGCGTGTTCAGCTGTCCAGTTGTCCAGTGACGACGCGTGAGCGGCAGTTTGTAAAGATGTGGTGGCGCTTCACAGGACTCAGAGGAAGTCTGTGCTAGCCCTCACCCTCCTAGCGCTGGTTGTATTGTGTGATTGGGGGAGTCCTAACTAATAGGATACGACTAAATTGGGGGATAATTGTGGGGAAAGGACGTAAACGTGGGTTATACCTTCCTTGTTTGAGTGGAGTGGTCGGCGATCTGTTCTCCTGTGACCGAGTGTAAGTGACCAGATAAGTGGCGTAGCTGTACTGTCCTACGGCGAACTTGCTTCTTTCCCAACATCCTGACAAGCTTTAGCAGCGTTAAATCATGTCTGCTCCTCACAACTACATCTGAAGTGCTCCGTGTTACTGTGTTACAGCACTCAAACAGTGTGTTTTAGTATTAGTGCATTCCCAAGCAACAAAAGTGAAAGAAAGAAGTGGGTTCGTGCCAGTTACAGCACTGGTTTTTAACGAAAGTAAACTGAGGATGCTGTATGTGTGGCATGGGAGAGTGGGAGAACATAGGCTTCTCAGCCTAGATTTTAGCAGCTGGGTAACTTGAAGCAGCAATCTGATGTTATTGTAGTGAACTTCAGTGATGAAACAAGACAAACAAGCACTGATTTCAGTTTAAACATACGTAAAAGGAGGACTCTGTTTTTCTGGTGCGAGAGATTCACACTGCAGTTAATACCACCACACAGTCAGCGTCAGATATGTTGTGGTTCTTCCACCCCTCAAACTACTACAGTAGGATAGAGAAATCCAGACATCTGTTAGCTGGTGTTTAAATACTGTGATGTGCTCTGACATGGATGTGGAAGGAGTGATAGGAGTAAGGCGGTGTGATCCATCACTGACGTCATTTATCGTGATAATTATCGATATCGACCGATGAAACTTAGTATCATAATAACATTTTTTGGTTATTTCGCCCAGCCCTATGATATTGCTTTGCTCTAAATAAACCTGCTTAGGATTTAAAATGTTAAATTATTGCAAACTGGCAAAGAAAACATGCCCATTTGTAGTAAAGTGTCCCCAAACTTCTGACAGAATTTATGTTTCTATGAATTTACTTTAAAGTCAAATTACTAATCTATCAGCTGTGCTTCTCTTTCTTGGGAACATTTACTTCAGTCTCTCTCTCTCTCTCTCTAGCATTGTGCATATTGTAAGCGCCTTGGAGCATCCATCAAGTGCTGTGAGGAGGGCTGTGGCCACTCGTACCATTACCCGTGTGCGGGGGGCGCCGGAACCTTCCAGGATTTCAGGAAGCTTTCTGTCCTCTGCACCGAGCACATCCACCTGGCAGTCAGCAAATGTAAGGAAACTGCACGTCTCTTCCTTTCTCGCTCGAGCGTTCAGGTCCCTTATTAAGTGATGATTCAGCAATAAACACAGATTTTTTTCCGCTTGGTTTGTGCTGGGAAGTAGCAATGAAAAGCGGTAGAGCAAAGCAAAGAAAGCACAGATTCAGAGTCTAATGTGAGAGATAATAAATATATTTCTTTTCTCTAGGATGTAGATCTGTACAGTGTCAAGCATCCATTTAGAGGAATCTAAAACCATTGTCCAGAAAAAGTATTGTGACCGCAATGGAAAAAAAAGACTGAAGTAGAAGTAAAAGTAGCCTAGCAACAACTAACTTCAGCAAAAAAGGCAAAAACAGTTTAAAAACATTGATTTCTCAGTAAAACAGCAGTGGAACATCTTGGTACATTCAGCATTACCATAGGAACTGAAGTTTGTTATGCTGTGTTCTTCTCTTTGTGGATTCTTTTGGTCTAAAATAAAATGCTGGACAGTCCAGGAGCTGAACCAACACATAAAAGTGAGACTAAACCCAAGAAAGGAATTAGGGACTAAATATGAAGGGCTGAAATAGAACTGAGAGAAGAATAGATTACTTTCCGTACAGATATACTCAAAGGAGAGGTAAAAAATATCACGTGGTAGTATTTATCTGTACTCAGTTCTCACCCGTTTATCCTTAAACATATCCTTAATTTAGCACCATTTAAGGATCTGAATTTCAATTAATTCAGTTGATTTAATTAATTCTGCTGCCGTCCTGAGTTCGTCACTCATTGTCACACCTCTCTTTCTGTCTTGTAGCTGCTGAGGAAGCGAACTGTGTGTTGTGTGACAGTTCAGGGGACCTCCTGGACCAGCTGTTCTGCACCAGCTGTGGTCTGCATTACCACGGCCTGTGTCTGGACATCAGTGTGACCCCTCTGAAAAGGGCCGGCTGGCAGTGCCCGGAATGCAAAGTCTGCCAGACATGCAAGTGAGTAGCATCCCAGCGTCCACTTCCACTGTACAGCATCTCCGTGTCCTTACATGGCGGTGGTATAGGCCATGGAGAGAGTCATTAGCTTTAGCACTGTTCATTTCAGTGGAATCTGCCCGGTGCCACATGCACGTCCAGAAGCACACGTATTGGACACGGCTGTCTTTGTTTAGCGAGGGCTTTCTGTTAGCACCGGAATTAGAGACAATGAAGTAGTCATAATTTTCGCATGGCTGCCACATTGGAAATTCAGAGAAGTGACATGCTAACAATGCTGATTGGCAGATGGCACCATCTTCACCTCTGAAGACATGATGACAGTCAAGCTGCGTTGTTGCTCTGCACACGTGCCCAAGCCAGGAGATAAAGAAAGCATGATGAACTGCTTTTGCCCCCCAAAACCAAATGATCACTGGCAAAAGAATTAGAATAAAAGAAAGTGACAGAATTTGTGAAGGTCATTTTGAATGAAAGTCTATGGAGACACATACTTTCTGGCACCAGGCAGGATTTTGCCTTTTGGCTGGTCTGTTTGGCTACCAGGGCCAGCTGGGTACACTGAGCCAACCAAACCCTGCCCTCCTGTTTCGCATGCCGTCCAGACTTTTGCGCCTCCTCTTTAGCCTTTTACACCCAATAAAGTGGGTTTTATTTAACCATTCGTTTGTGACTCTGGTCATTAGTAATCCAGCGCTTAGCTCAGGTCCCAGCTGACCTACAAGCTGCCCTGATGTTAAAACATTTTTGACAGTGAATAATTTTTGCACATTTTTTGAAAATTTGTGTCTGTAAAAATAAACAAGGTAGAATGTAGGGAAGAGTCTGAATTTTTAATTCTTTTTAAATTTTTAGACATTTAGAAGAAGAGCAGCTGGTCTTATTCATTGTGCAGATAGTTCACTGTTGGGACAGTTACTCCTGACCATGTTACTGTCTGTCATAATGGAGTGTATTACATGGACGGCCATAGCATAAAGTGCTTTATTTCACAGACTTGCCCAGTAGAAATATCTCCTAGGTCTACACTGATTGGACACTCATGACGTTGGTCTTAAGTTATCCGGTTGATTGAACCAGTGATGCATGCAGCCTAAAGAATACAAGGCAGCTAGCATCCATCGTATTACATCAATATGTTCGGTTACATCGGCCTCATCAATATGTTAACTGTTTATTGTCATCAGCTCAGAAATTCCAAACTGAATGCGTTTACATGCACTCAATCATAATCATAATCGGATTTCTGCACTTATCCGATTATTCAAATGGTCATGTAAACACCATCCTCCGATCTAGAAATCCGATGAAGAGGCTGGATTTTAGCTCACTAATCAGATTTCTCAGCGCATGTAAACTCTTACTTGGATTGTTGGATTTCTCAGTCTGCGCCTGCGCGAGAGCAGACAGTGGTACCGGAAATAACCAAGCAGCGTCGCCACAGCAAAACACTTTTCGAGCGACACTGAAACCAAACATGAATTGAAGGATATAAGTATTCTTCATCTTCTAGATGATTTATGTTCATATTTTCGGGTAAAGCGGCGCGATGTTTAAAAAAAAAGCTGCAGCATGAAGTTTGAGTTTTACGTTACGTTTACGTCGCGTCTTCTTCTGTGAGATTGTTGGCTGGTTGCAAAGCAGAAATCCGATTACTGTCTGACTCATGTAGACTTATATATATGTGTGTGTGTGTGTGTGTGGGTGTGTGTGTGTATGTATGTATATATGTGTATGTATGTATGTACATAAGCATTTTGGGCTGACGTGTTGCTGTCTTTTTTCCTCAGAAACCCTGGAGAGGACACAAAGATGCTGGTGTGTGACATGTGTGATAAAGGCTATCACACGTTCTGTCTGCAGCCAGTGATGGACTCCATCCCCACCAATGGCTGGAGGTGTAAGGTACGAATAAAACAGTACAAAACCTGAGGGCTTTTTCAGTAAAGCAGACAGGAATAGAGAGCAAAAGAAAACCCATTCACAGACCTTTATTATGATAGAATCCATTGGCCAGTTGCTGAATTCCCTGATTAAACATCTGAAATGTGTGACTATAAAACGGCAATTCGAAACTACAACTGTGTCACTGCAGCAGTTCAGGTGTTTTGGTGGAACAGATCGAGAGACTTAAATTTTACAAAAAAGCAGTTCCGGTTACTTTCGCTTTCCCTGAGGTTTTCTGGTATCCATGGCGATCAGGTGGAATGTGTGAAAAATGCGCCCACTTCACTGTTCTGGTAACAAATTACACATACAGTTTCTGTAAGAACAAATTAGACATACATAGATGTTATTGATCTGACACTGGGTATTTTTATTAGGCCGATATCTGTGGAAATGCAGGATGGGATATCGAAGCCCAAAAAACGAGTGAAGAATGAATCCGATCCAGTCCTGTGTCAAATCTTTAATACGGTGTTTCATGTCATTAGGTTTGTAGAGTGTTTGAGCAGTTTGAGCATCGTTCATTCAGATGTTCATCTTAAGTGTTTCAATTAAAAATAGCCAATTTTGTAGTTGGTGGATGGACGAAATGTCACGATACTTGAAGACTTTCTTATGATAAGTCATGCATATTTCCATATTTAGTTTTTCAAAGGTTTGATAAGGTGGAATCGGCCAGAAAGTCCTGGATCAGTATCGGTATCAGTCAATTCTCAAGGTTTCAATATCGACATTGGAAGAAGTGGTATCGCTCCATCTGTATACAATTTTTTTTTTTTCCGGTGAAGAATTCATACAGAAATATGTTTCACATAAAAGTTTGCAGGTAAAATTCAGGGAAAACTACAGGGGCATTTAGCTTTATAGCTAATTGTGTTCACCAGGACTGCATACTAGAGACAAAATAATATTTTATTTTTTTTTGGTTTTTATTTTTTTACACAGTTTTGACAACAACTATATCATGATAAATCGACCAGTACAATTTTTGAGAATGCTGTTTTTCTTCTCCTTTAAAGTTACTCTTTCAGAGATTTGTTATATTAGTGACAGTATGGTCATATAATATGTGTTAAGCAATTTATTAAAAATACATTGGTGAACGGGGCTGCAGCTAACAATTATTTCTATAGTTGGTCTATTGACTGTCATTCAGTGAGTCGACTAACCATACCTTCTGCAGTTGGATGTCTTTTGTCAGTCATACATGGTGATTCCTAAAGATCCATCTGATTTCAAAATGATTTATTTCACTTGTAAATCATTACAGATCAATGCAGTAAACTGTAAACGGTTTAAATGAGCATAAAGATTATTATGTAATTGTACAAGGTCTCAGTATGAACCTCCTCCAGCTGTACAGACAACATCAACGCCATAGTCAAACTCATCCCATACTGGATTGAGCATGTCGGGTGTCGCTGCACTCACGGCTCTTTCAGTGCGATTTCGGAGATCATCCAGTGTTGTGGAACCAACGCCGAACGCTCTGAGCTGTTGGAGCTTCACTGCCCACGAAAATCACACTGCACAGTTATGACGGATTCACTCTTATTGAAGTGGAGAACGCAGAACGCTTTCTGCTCAGGGGTCTCATCTCCTCTCAGACTGAAGGGAGCCAGTCAGAAACTCTGTGACCCCCTCTTTCAGTTGGATTGTGATTGGTTCCTAGGCGCCTCACGGTTGTAAAAAATTTGGCGCTTTGTAATCAGATGAATGTTTTTGAATCACCCTGTATAGTCTGATTAAAATAATAGACTCTTCGTTTATCTGTAATCGTCTGACTAACCGATCAATCCTTATTTGTGAAACGCACCCCGGCTGTCCTGTGTGAGGTGCAGTCTGATTTAAACTGAGTGTTTCTGTACCAGCTCTCCTAAAAGCAGCTGTAAGTGTGTATGACAGCATCACGTCTGATCTGTTTCAGAACTGTCGGGTTTGCGTCCAGTGCGGCACGCGGAGCAGCAGTCAGTGGCATCACAACAGCCTGCTGTGTGAAAACTGCGCCGGCCAGCAGGACTCCACCCCACACTGCGCTCTCTGTGCCGTCAGCCTGGACCCCGAAATCCACAAAGACCCCCTGTCCTGCCAGCACTGCAAAAGGTAAAACACCTCAAACACACCCACAGCGGCCACTTTCCCTCAGCTCGCTTTGGCTCGTTTGGTTTACTGTTTGGCCGCCTACTGTCCTCTCAGCGGAGCGGGTTCTTTAGAAGTGCTTCCTCGGATGTTTTTCCTAATTATGTCCGCTGGGACTTAAGCATCATTCTCTGGATCTCATGCAGGACTGGTTTATATATATACATATCTTTTGTTTTCATGTCCTTTGCTTTGCTGCACCGCTCTGTCATGTGTTGAGAGATTTTGAGGCACTTAATGATTATAAATTTATTAACTGTTAGTAGTAATATTATCATCATAATAATGTTATAATAATAACAATACAGGTTGTTTTGTTAATCATTTTTAAATCTTTATGTATTTTCTAGAAAAATTAAAGGCAATAACAATGGTTTTGGTCTTAATTATGTTCTAAAAATTATGTATTGTGAAAATAATTTTTAATAATATTAAATTAAATTATTAAATAATAACAATGCTTGCTTTTTCTTACTTGTTTTTTAAAAAATTGTGTATACTTGTAGAAAAATAAATTTTATTATTAGTAGTAGTAGTAGTAGTTGTAGTGGGAGTAATTTTTCCTTCATTTTTCGGTTCTCCAGGTGGTTCCATCTGGACTGTGAGCGGCAGGTGGAAGGTCATGTGGAGGTCCAGGCTGGAGAGGATTACGTTTGTTCAGCGTGTAAACATGCTGGCTTTGAGCCAGGCCCGCTGCACATGGACGTAGAGCCGCTGCAGGAGGAGGTAGAAATGCACATGGAGGTTGAGGAAGCCACGCAGCCGGCTCCATCGGACGCAGAGCCAGAACCTGTTCAGATTCACAGCACAGAATCAGTCCAGACCTGCAGTGGGCCGGCATCGGAGGGGGTGCAAGATACAGAGAAACAGAAGCCTGGTAAGATCACAGTCTGTTCTGCTGATTAAAGAAACAATGGCCAGAGGTTTGCAGATCAGAGCTGCTGCTGATCTCACAGTTCTGTTAGTCATAGTGGGGTCATTATCACTGATTTTGTATTGATAAGTTTGTGTTCAGCATTGCTTACGATCTCAGAAAGTTCTTGGGCGTGGCGTTAATCTCGTCACTGATATTCCTGATAAACCTACTTATTGACCGGTTTCTTAATTTCGTCAAGGATAATGACAGCGAGGGCTCCTAAATGGTGTAACCACATGAGCCCTGTTATCAGGAGGATGTGAGTTCAGTCTCGAACAGCGTTGACTGGGAGTCCAAGAGAGCATTATTGGTCTCCCTCTTCTCCCACCACTCAGCATGGGTGACTGTTAGCTGAAGTAACAGAATTAGGCATTAGTGTTCTCCTCCAAGTGTGTTGAGCTGTACAATGATGATGTGTTAGCACTAGTTTGAAAAGAAGTGGTGCTGCTTTGAGGGTCTTGGAGGAAACATGTGCTAGCCTTCAGCTTGTTAGTATTGTGTGACTGGGGACACTTAGCTAGTGGGTGGAACTGGCTGTGACTAAATTGGGGAGAAAATTGGGTAAAAATCTAAAAAACAAATAAAGGGTACGAATCTGCGCCGAGACTGCGCCGTACACCTTCCTTACAGAGGTGTAGGACTGGTTTTAATGCTCCATGTGGCCAGTCCAGCTTCAAACTTGAACAATTGAAGTATATAACAACAACTGGAGCAGTGTTGTTTTCAGTGACTTCTTCAGTAAAACAGTGAGCTTGAAGCCAGTCTCTGAATATTACTGGCGAAATCTGTTAGCCTGTTAGCTGCTGGATCAAACAGTAACTTGTCCAAAGAAGCCAGAACGGCTGTACTGTGTACTTGTAGATGCTGCCTTAATGCAACTGTTTCAGTGTCTGAAGTGGACTCAGACCGCTGACTCATAGTTTCTGGACAAACGAACTCAGACCCCTCTAAACGACCCCGAAAACGAACCAAACTCGGACCCCTCTAAACGACCCTGAAAACGAACCGAACTCAGACCCTCTAAACGACCCTGAAAACGAACCGAACTCAGACCCCTCTAAACGAGCCCGAAAACGAACCGAACTCAGACCCCTCTAAACGACCCTGAAAACGAACCGAACTCAGACCCTCTAAACGACCCTGAAAACGAACCGAACTCAGACCCCTCTAAACGAGCCCGAAAACGAACCGAACTCAGACCCCTCCAAACGACCCCGAAAATGAACCGAGATCGCCTCCCAAGGTTTGTTTGTAGTTCATTTTGTGGTCTGATTGATTTGTGCATTGTGACAACAAAACAGCCCCAGTCTGCTTGTGCTTCATGGTAAAGAGCTCAGTGCTTACCGTACACAACCACAGTCTTCCAGCACTTTAGCGGGTAAAACAGACCACCAAGGATCATAGGATAAAGCCTGTCTGTGATCTTGTGACAAGACAGCAGTGCCGACAAATTGAAGCGCCACTGTGTGATTTAACCGTGTAAAAGGCTGATTCTGGGCATCGCAACGCAGAGCTTTAAGATGCTTTCACACTAAACGCTGAATGAGTGAAAATTCACCGCTGCTCAAATTCCTGATTTTCACCACAGACTTGGATTTTCAGCGGGTTGAGATCGACGACGAGCACGGCGAAGACACGCTGGGTCATTTTCAGTTTCGTGCGATGCGCTTTGACCAGTTGTTTCAGCGCGGCCAATAGGAGAGCAGCAGACGTGTCTAGTAGTTTCTTTCGCCTCCTGAAAAGTTAGATTTATCAGAGATCGCTGCCCACTTTGCGAACACTGCGCACACCGTGAGTGGTGTAAAAGGGGTCTGAGTTCTAATGAAGTTGTGGTCTGAAATCTCATCAGTGCTAAAGAGGACCAGATAGAAAACAGAGTCCTCTTTAAAGTTCACTTGCAATGTGAACACAGAATGCACTGAGGTCGTTTGCAGTTGGTTCCCTTTCAAGTTCACTTCAACAGAACTCAGTTCGGTTCATTTAAAAAGAGCTGTAAGTGAAAACACCCTTAGCTAACTACTGTTTTCTGATGGAAAGCAGAGAAACCAGAGCTGTCTGACTGGCTAACATGAGCGGTTTAGCTACCATAGTGTCCAAAAGTTTGTAGACGCCTGCTCCTCCAGTGTTTCTTCTGAAATGAAGGGTGTTAATAGTGAGTCTGTCCTCCTTTGCTGCAGTAACGGCCTCTACTCTATTGGAGCATCAGTGAGGTCAGGTACTGATGTTGGATGGTCAGTTCTGGGTCACTTCAACTCATCCCAGAGGCACCGGATGGAGCTCCGTCAATCCAGAGAGTGCAGTTTCACTGCTCCACAGCCCAGTGCTGGGGGGCTTTATACCCCTATAACCGACACTTGGCATTGTGTCTGTTTTTAGTCAGATCAATATGACATTGCTAAAAAATAAACTAAATTGTAGTTTTTTTTGTGAAAAGATTCAAACTATGACTAAAAGAAAAAGAACTAAAATAAACACTGCCTTAAAGTACAGCTAGATTTGAAACCCAGCCTAATGTCCCTCGTTCTTGCTCCTTTCCAAAAGTTGAGCAGATATAACAGAATTATAATGTAAATTAGTGTTTAAGGGTTTGAGAGTTTTGTGTTTTGTCACACAAATTGGATAGCTTGCTCTTTTTTTCTGTCCCCTAGATTCACTGTGTTTAACATTTTAACTAAGCGCTCAAGTTGCATCCGTGTCTGCTGGAGATGAGCTCAGGTTCACGGGTCATATCCTTCAAGTGTCTCCTCGCTTAGGATCCGCTCAGAGTTTGGCGCATTACACTTGAGTTTCACAGTTCGGACTTGTTTACTGGGCCATTATCATTTCATGAATATGGAGATTGCTGTTGAGGGTGCCCAGGGGTCAGTGAGCTGTGGCTGCACCTTTAGACCCAAATGCAGCGGAGGAGGGGAGGTCAGCCAAAGCCTCATGCTCAGCTGGGTTCCTCAGCTTTCTAATCCTGAGAGGATGGCAGGACTTAACATTTTGAGTGTCTGCAGTGTGATAGTCAGTCTCAAATTAGCTCAGAAATTCAGCGTCACTGACTGGAGAGGAGTTACTAGACAATATGTAGACCTTTACCACCATTTCAGTATCACAATACATGCACCATAGAATATTGGTCATAATTTTCCCTCCAAACGACCCCGAAAACGAACCGAACTCAGACCCCTCTAAACGACCCCGAAAACGAACCAAACTCAGACCCCTCTAAATGACCCTGAAAACGAACCAAACTCAGACCCCTCTAAACGACCCCGAAAACGAACCAAACTCAGACCCCTCTAAATGACCCTGAAAACGAACCGAACTCAGACCCCTCTAAACGACCCCGAAAACGAACCCGAACTCAGACCCCTCTAAACGACCCCGAAAACGAACCAAACTCAGACCCCTCTAAATGACCCTGAAAACGAACCAAACTCAGACCCCTCTAAATGACCCTGAAAACGAACCAAACTCAGACCCCTCTAAATGACCCTGAAAACGAACCAAACTCAGACCCCTCTAAATGACCCTGAAAACGAACCGAACTCAGACCCCTCTAAACGAGCCCGAAAACTAACCGAACTCAGACCCCTCCAAACGACCCCGAAAACTAACCGAACTCGGACCCCTCCAAACGACCCCAAAAACGAACCGAACTCAGACCCCTCTAAACGAGCCCGAAAATGAACCGAGATCAGATCACCTCCCAAGGTTTGTTTGTAGTTCATTTTGTGGTCTGATTGATTTGTGCATTGTGACAACAAAACGGTTCATTTTGACAAAACTCTTTTCTCCATTTTTATACGTAGCAGTATGTCTGGCGGCTTCAGAAGTTGGATAAACAAGTTATAAGCAAATATTAAAACTCTCATCTTTATAAGTGCGCTTGATTATTAACCAAAGTCAGATTAGTCCTAAACATCATTTCAAATGGAGTGAAAAGCTAGTAAAACAATTAAGTTTTTATTTTCTGGCAGGAGTCAGACTTGAAATCAGTGTGATTTTGCATCACATAGGTAAAGTTACTTTCAACTGGGCGTGACTGGTAACTGGTTGAAGGTTGGTGGGGAGAGTTTAGCCCATTTTACCCCAGACGCATAACTGTGCCGCATGACGCTCTTATATTAATCAGTGTAGTCTTTCACGCTGGCTGCGCCCGTGACCGCTGCGGTGCCGCACGTCTGTACTATTATATACAATCTAGGCTAATAAACAGATCAGCAAATCTAGTTTTAACTCAGTCAGGTTGACTGAAATCCCTTGAGTAGGTTAATGTAGTGAACACACAGGCGCCTCCTCCTCTTATATAGAGCTACATCACCTAGTGAGAAAGCCAGTAACACAGTCACAGCAGCTAGTCAGGAATTTATTGTTGATCTCTTTGTCATCTACATAAGGTTTATATTAGTATTAACAGGACTATACGGGTGTTTATATTACGTGAAAACGCAACACAAATAGCAGCCGCTCTTGCTAGTGGAGTGGTTCCGGATCAACACGCGTCTGCGTCGCATCTGGTGTGAAATGGGCTTTAGTGAGCAGCGTAAGTTTGTATAGTGTCATATGTTAATTTATGAATCTGTGCTTGGTTTATTACCTTCTTATCTGTGTAATCTTGTGTATCACAAAGAAACAGGGAATTATAATCTGCGCTCTCAAATTGTGTATCTTCTTAAGATCCCCACCGTACATGTTGAATTAAGGTTTTAGTCATGCTGCACCGTCTGAATGGAGTTTGTTATAGAAAGACTAAACTGGAGGGAATTGTATCCTGTTGTATTCAGTCGTTTTCAAAACATTCTTCAAACAGTGAAAGTGGGTAAAACTGTCAGTGTTTCAAATGATTATGGGTTGTTGATTTTTCTGATCTATCTTTGTAATGAGTTATTTGTGTTTTGGGAACGTTTAATGTGTTGTTTCCTGTCTTGGCCACTCCTGAAAAAGAGATTTTTAATCTCAGAGTCTCTTTTCTGGTTAAATAAAGGTAATACTAATGAAAAATAGGAATTTGGCCAGTCACCCAAACACAGTTAGCCTTTGCTAAAGTGTAGTACAGAAGCTAGATGGCTGTGACAGGTGACCGGTCATTTAGGCCGGTCCTGAAAAGCCGGTGTCCAGCACAGTTTGGAGGGTTCCCTACTCAAACCCACCCACTAAACCTGCCATTTACAGATAAGTGTAATCAAGTGTGTTTGTGTGGGTTAATCACCAAACTGTGCTGGACACCAGCCCTCCAGGATTGGAGTTCTGCACCCTTGATTTAGGCAGTGTTCTTTAAATTAGACTAGCCAATAAACTAAGCAGAAAGAACTTAGTTAATTTATTTGCATCCTGTGTCCAGCAGCTCAAGACATCTAATGACTGTGGAGGGAAGGAGGGAAAGAACTGTGTGAAACTGTGGAGCCGCTCTTTCATAAAGTAGATACTGCAGATCCATATTTTTAGAAGCTGTGCCTTTGAGTTATTGTCTCACAGTTAATGGGGTGCTTTTATAATACTAGCTAGTTCGCTCACTGGTAGTCATTCAGGCACTGAAGAGACTGGTATGTGTGGGACGGGGCTGTGGAAGGGGGTCACTGAAAATCTGCTCTAATTCTGATTGGTGTGGGTGAAACCCTCGACATTGTCTTCCAATATAGTCCCACTCAACTCTCTCAATGAAAATGACGTGAGGTTATAATTAAAAGCATAAACTGATTAACAAAAAAGTCGACAGCTCCTTTAATAATTCAACAAAGTAATCTGCATCAGTAATCAGTAGTCTGATCATAATCGGATTTCTGCAGTTATCTGATTATTCAAACGGTCATGTAAACAGCACACTCTGGTTCTTAGATCAGAGTAAGGTCAAGAAATCTGATAAAGAGGCTGGATTTTAGCTCAGTAATCAGATTTCTCAGTGCATGTGAACTCTTACTCTGATTTCTTTCGTTTAACTCAGTCTGAGCATGTGCGAAAACAGACGGCGGGACCGGAAATAAGCGAGCAGCGTCGCCGCGAGACGCGGCAAAACACTTTTGGAGCAACGCTGAAACCAAATACATGCTTGACGAAATGAAGGATTTAAATATTCTTCATCTTCTTGATGATGTATGTTCATATTTTCCGGTAAAATAGTTTGATGTTGCAGCGTCATGAACTTTGAGTTTACGTTTACGTCACGTCTTCTGCTGTGAGTTTATTGGCTGGTTGCAAAGCAGAAATCTGATTACCGTCTGACTCATGTAGACCCAGAGTTTCCACATTATCGGATTATTAAGTGCATGTAAACGCTCTAACTGTTTAAGACAAGGGGTAATAACTTGTCAGGTTTGTCTGAGACTCTCGCAGTGCTGGTGTGTTAAATGCGGATGATTCTGAAGTGGGAAAACTCCTTCGTGTTTCTATTAATATTCTTCCTATATCCTATTTTCTTCTTCAGCTGCTTCTGATGTTCAGCTCCTGGGTGGAGTGTTTCTCCTCAGTTTTGGCAGGTGGAGGCACCTGGGTGTTAAGTGATCTGTCGCAGTGATTATCAGCAGAGAGTGACTCCTTTGACTGAATCTTGGGGGGGGATTGAGTCGGAGAGTGTAAAATCTCTCGCCAGCCTTTGTGACTCATAATGAGCCTTATGTGGCTGCCAGATTCCGCCGGGTCCACAAACGTGGAAGTTCATCCTTAATGAACTGCTGTTCTAACCTGCCTTAATATAGGCTGTCTGTGTGAAGTTCCAGTCTTTTTGTAGTGCAGGATGAAGGTGTGGTCCCCGGCGTCTGGAGAGAGACCAAAGCAGAGCCAGCACGCTCTCTTTCTTTGCCATCCCTCGCTTCACAATGATCATACGGTCACTCTGGGCTCCTTGTGTTTGGGGAGCCAGATGGTGCCACATTATAAGCAGACTAAAGCAGGGGTTTTCTCTTTGTGTCTCCACTGTGATGGAAGCGGCATGAAAGCAGCATGACATCCGTCTTTCCTCCAGGGAAACGGGCGATTTGTAAAGCAGGGGTGTGAATCTCTCCCTTTCAGACGATACGATACGCATATCGATACGCAGTTTATGATGCGAGACAAAAACGAAACGGTTAAACTGTTAACGATTCGATACGCTTCGATTCATTACTGAGCCGAAACAGCTGGATACGATTCGATTCAGGTCTGGTCCAGAATGTTTCAGTTAAGTTCGTTCAGTTAAATTCAACGTATGTTCGTTTGTCCCCTTTTCAATTCAGTTACATAAAATTTCAGAACAGTTCTATTAACAGACTTTACACCGATCAGGCATAACATTATGACCACCTCCTTGTTTCTACACTCATTGTCCATTTTATCAGCTCAACTTACTATATAGGTGCACTTTGTAGTTCTACAGTTACAGACTGTAGTCCATCTGTTTCTCTGATACTTTGTTAGCCCCCTTTTACCCTGTTCTTCAGTGGTCAGGACCCCCATGGACCCTCACAGAGCAGGTACTATTTGGGTGGTGGATCATTCTCAGCACTGCAGTAACACTGACGTGGTGGTGGTGTGTTGTGCTGGTCTAAGTGGATCAGACACAGCAGTGCTGCTGGAGTTTTTAAACACTGTGTCCACTCACTGTCCACTCTATTAGACACTCCTACCTTGTCAGTCCACCTTGTAGATGTAAAGTCAGAGACGATAGCTCATCTGCTGCTGCACAGTTTGTGTTGGTCATCCTCTAGTCCTTCATCAGTGGTCACAGGATGCTGCCCACAGGATGCTGCCCACAGGATGCTGCCCACAGGACGCTGCCCACAGGACGCTGTTGGCTGGATATTTTTGGTTGGTGGACTATTCTCAGTCCAGCAGTGAGACTGAGGTGTTTAAAACTAGAGCAGCACTGCTGCGTCTGATCCACTTTTACCAGCACAACACACACTAACACACCACCATCAGGTCAGTGTTACTGCAGTGCTAGGAATGATCCAACACCCAAATAGTACCTGCTCTGTGAGGGTCCTGACCACCGAAGAACAGGGTAAAAGGGGGCTATGGCAAGTGTGTATGGCAAGGAGGTTTTTGGTGCTGCCAGTGTGCTTCATGAAAGTTTTACAAGTTTTGCACACAGCAAGGCTTTCATCAAGATTTACTGCTGAACTTTTGCCGAATCTCCTTCTCTCCTTGCGTGTTCAATCTCTTTCTCTCTCTCACACACACACACACACACACACACACACACACATATGCTCATGCCAGGAAAGTAGATTGTCACCTGAATCAATTTCAGACAGCTGTATTGATTTTTAGCCGTTTTCGTCTTTGATTTCAACCGAATCTAGTCTTATAAAGCGATGCAGCCATAGGCTGTTGGACCGATTTACTGATCCAGATCGTTTTTTGTAAAGTGTATGAGCCGTTCATCACCAATCTCAGCCAGAGCTGGGATTACATGTAGGGCTCACGTTTCAAACACAAGGCCCGCGGCCCAAATCATTCCCGTGACACAATCCTGCCTAACCCTAACCGGAAGTATTTTAATTTCTGTTAATATTAGCCCGTTTCACAATGCTTGTTTCACTGCAGTCCCCAGCATGCACTGCAATGTAATGTGCACTGACTCTCCTACCACTACAGCAGTCTATGGGACAGCAGTTATACCTCAATTCTACACAGTTCAACACAGTTCCACACCAAATCAGTCATATCACCAAACACACCAACTGCATTTCAGCTGGAGTTCAACCAACATAAACAGTCAACGTCAGCTCAGCAGCTCAGAAACTGAGCCCAAGTCTTAATGAACATGCAGCAAAGAAAGGATGCCAGGTGTCTAGTTAAAACAGATAGGTAGGTGTAAAAGACTGAGCTCCTGGGGACGTGCAGATTTTGAATATTTCAGTAATTCATGTGATATTTCAAGGTTGATTATAAGTACCTGTATTTTACTGTTGAAGTTCTTGAGTATATTGAATAAACAATGGCCAGTTCGGGTTACAGCACAACATGAATTAGAAATGAAATAAAAACATAGTTGTTCTCTGGCCCTCGGGTTTGTTGAGATTTTTTTAGTCTGGCCCTTTTAGTGGTTGAGTTTGACACCCCTGATCTAGGGGCTGATCATTTCCAACCAGCTTATGATACGATACACTCTATGATACATGCGTTGTGATTCGCTGAATCAGGAAGCAGGCCAGTACTGCAGTAATGAAAATACAAAACTTTTAAAAAGGACAGATTTCATCTGTTGTATCTCTGCTAGAGTGAATGTGTAGCAAATAGCAAATTGGATATAGAAGCTATAGATTAAGACTTCTGAACGTAAAGTGGAATTCCACCCTTTTTTTCAACATTTCTGCTTGATTAAACGCTTAAGACTAGGGATAAACTCAAATTTCGCCAGCCAAAAAATTATATTATATATAATTCTTTTCATATAATAATGTAGTTGAGATGTTAAAGTAGCTTAGAGCTGTTTGGTGTGAAACGCTCCATTCTAGAGAAAATTACAGAGTCAGAATCGTTCACGGTGGTGGTGATAGGAACCAGACGTCCACCTCTAAAAGCTCCCTCACAGAAAGTTATTACATGAAATGGTTATGAATTCACTGCCTGATGTCAGAGACGTTGCTTTGTGATAGTTTTGTGTAAATATTTCATCATTAAACATGCTTAAAAAATAAAAAATCTGTTTATGGGTGCACATTTAGGATGTTGAGGCAACATATTCCCCAATTAAAACATATTTATTCAGATTTATTACTATTTTACCATAAACATTCCATATAAAACCCGTGTAGGTTCACTGGTGGTTCTGGATAGTAAATAAAATGTCTATATTTGTGTTGTAGTCATGGCGACCTCTGGTTCCCATCACCACCGTAAAGACATCTAAACCATTTCACACCAAACCACTCTGAATGACTTTCTTTACATCTCAACAGTTGAATTAAGATAGAATTAATTCCTCTTTAACTGGCCCTTTGTAGCTGCTTCCATCCTTAGGCATTAAGTAGGTACTTCATCCATGTTTACTGAACTCCAGCAGTGAGTATTAATACATGGATAATTAAATAAAAACTGATTAAAAGTAGTGTCTGCAAAGGACGTTGCTCTCACCCAGTAAAACTGGCTGTAGAGTATTCTTGGTTCATTGATCGTCTCTGGATCCCTTCCGTCCAAGCGCTACAGGCTTTTCACACGTTGTTATGAGAGTGTCTGCTGTGCCTGATACAACAGTGCTGCCTTGTGATCCCTCTTTTTGGCTTTACATTAACGTACTGAACCATCTGTGAGCGTCCGAACCCTCTGACCTTGTGGGAGTGAGTCTTCCTCAAGCTTTTAACAACATGATTCAAATTTGGAGACAGAGGTTAGAGCCCCGGCCTCAACTCCCGCCGAAGACGAGCAACACTGTGTGGATTGCTGCATGTTTGGCTAAAGCAGTAAGACATGAGAGGCCGTGCCTTACCGTGATTTTATCGTCTTAGGCGTGACGTGAAGTGGAGTGAAATCACTGTAACTCGCATCTTCAAGTGGCTTATTGCTTTGAAAAATGGTGACAGCATAAAATATGAAAAAATATATAAATGTTCAAAACATTTAGTTAAGATATATAACATAGTAATTACAATAAACAATTATTTCTTCCACCTAGTCATGTAGTTTGTTTGGAGCAGGGGTTCCCAAACTTTTTCAAGCCAGTATGTCACTGTTGTTGGAGCAAAACATCTCCAGCCTCTCCAAAACATCTCCAAAATCACAGCTTTACAGGAGAAGGAAAAAACATACTTCACTTTTAATGTAAGTCAAAGGAACCAAGTCGTTTGGGCTGTTTCTTTTGGTCCATTCTTCATGAAATTTACACACAATGTAGAGGACAACAGGCATTTTCAAATTATGTCAAAAACTGAAAAATGACCGAAAAGGTTTTGTTCCGACAGCAGCGATATGCTTGTTTTGGTGATGTTCAGCATAACAGCAGTCATCGCTGCTTAACAGTATATCATCATCCAAAATACTACAAATAGTTACTGTTGGAACAAAACCTTGTTTCTCCAAAATAATAACTTGTACATTTTAACACAGTTTTCAAATGTAAAAAAGGGGGGAAAATAGAGATACAAGGTTTTTGCCCACGATGATAGGCTCCTTTTTTTGCTGAGAGGATGTAAACACGCCAAATAACTAAATAATAAAATAATAATAAAAATAGCTTTCAGTTCAGTTTCTCTCAACAGTCAGTTCTTTGTCAGTAAATGAATTAGCATACCATGATGAAAGAATGAAACATGCTCAAACAAACTCGTGTTTCATTAATGTTTAGTTAGGTGTTACATTTATTTTATTTTTTTTTAAATCAAAGGGTTTTTTTGTTGTTTTTTTTTGTCTTTTTTTTTTTTAAACATATGAGGCGTGGCAGCAGAGCGGATTGTGTTTTGTTTATTTCATACATTTTTCTAGGGGCAGGTCGATCAGGCCCAGCAGAAAAAAATATATTCAAGGCTCTGTCTCTGTAGTGCCATAGTAGTGCTCGATAACTTCACTTACAATGGACATGCCGTTTAACCAGGCTGCACACGGCCGGTTAAAGTCCACTCTGATGACATAGGAGAGCTTTGAGAGCCTCAGTGGTGCAGAAATGACGTGGTGACCACTTCAGACCTAAAACAGCTCTGCTGTCCAGGAAAAAAATACATTGATGAAGCTTCCTTGCAACCCACTGCTTGAAGGCTACTGTTTGAGTATGATAACGTTGCCAAGCAACCAAGGACCGCTGAAGGAGGAGAAGATCTTTCTATCTGCCTGCATTGCATTTCATGAAGTTACTTTTTTCTCTTCATATAATGAAGGAAAATCATGATATAACAGTGTTTGGTGAAGAAATCGTTTGAGCAGGTTTTGCTCAGTAAATTAGCACTGCAGCAATATGGCTTATGTCTGCTAGCACCTCCTGTGTTGTGTTAGCATTAAGCTAACGGTGCCACTGCTGTTGCTAAGGAAGCTCAAAGTTCAGCAGATTATTAAAGGTAATTAATGTTAACAATGAAAACCTTTAAATAGTACAGCAAGTCAGAAGTAATAACTTCAGACCTCGGAGGGTTAATAATGAAGACATTAGATGATGTAGAAGTTGCGCTTCTTTATCACAGCTCGAGCGGGAATCCACAGAGCCGTGGGTTATGTTTAGCCTTGGTTTGTTTATGGACAACAGGTGGCTCAGCGCAGGCCAGTGATGAAACCCCTTCAGTGTTTACTTCAAGGCTTCGGCCTGCCGCTCTTTGATCTGCACATTGATTCTTAGTGCTCTTCATTTCAGCCGAGACCCACCGGTAGGAGCCCATCTTGTTTACTCCGAAAGACTGCTGCCCACTGCACCACCAGCTCTCTCTCTGTCTCTCTCTCTCCCTTCTTCAGCCTCTCTTTCTCTCAAGAGAATACCGGCTTGCTAGGAAACAGCATTCGGCCTTGCAGCATGCCCTCTTTTATAGACTGTGTGGAGGCTTAAAAAGTTCTGCTGCCTGGTTAAAGAGACGCCACAAGAGCAGCCAATGCAGATAGATCCGTATTGCTGCAGACGGCTGTGCATGGCTGCGCTGTCCACTTAAGCTTGAGGCAAAGGCGGCTTGGCCTCCTTAACGAGGCTACCGTACAGATGGAACTGTAGAAGGGTGATATTGAATATAGGCGGAATTGAATTGAAACATGTGGCTGTAAAAGCCAGAATAGTTTGATATGATACAGTTTCCCCCTCACCTCAAATGTAGCTGATCGGCTGGGATGGGCAATCTGACGATACCTGTAATTTTCGTGATAGATTAAGTTATTCTTTAATATTATTAATCCCACAACGGGGAAATTTCACCTCCGCATCTGACCCATCCGTGCAGTGAAACACCACATACACACTAGTGAACACACACACCGGGGGCAGTGAGCACACTTGCCCGGAGCGGTGGGCAGCCCTATCCACAGCACCCGGGGAGCAGCTGGGGGTCAGGTGCCTTGCTCAAGGGCACTTCGGTCGCGTACTGTCAGCTGAGGGCATCGAACCGGCGACCTTCCGGTCACAGGGCTCGTTCCCTAACCTCCAGCCCACAACTGCCCTCTGGACTTATGTCACATAAGCTTTTCCAAACATATTGAGGATGCGGTCAGTAACTAACGAACACTGTCCAACTGCATGTTTCATTACAAAGAAGTGTAATCAGTGCTGTTTGGTTGAATTAAGTGCAGTGCAGTAGTAAACGTTGAACAAAAATCATTTATATTGAGTTTTTTTTCTTTTTTGCAACTGTGCTTGTTGCAGCGGGTGCGCAGCTCCAGTGCTGGACGGCCGGAGTCCAGCACAGTTTGGACGTTTCCCTGCTCATCCACTTAACTTGGCAATTAACAGATTAGCGTAATCAGGTGTGTCAGAGCAGGTAAATCCCCAGACTGCTGGACACCGGACCTCCAGGACCAGAGTTGTGCACCCCCGTTGTATTGAGACAAATTAATGTAAATAAAAGAAAGGCTTAAATGTGTTTGAGACACATTATGGGATTTTTAGAGGGCATTAGAAGTATGTTTGTTTATTTATTAGCTAATTTAAATGTTTTTAGAATGCATTTTTACCAGAATGAGAGTTTTTTACTTCTATTTTCACTCTTAAGCGAAAAAATATAAGCTTTGCCTAAATACATATGATTCGGTGTAAGTGAGCATGGTGTACCAGTTCGACAGTGCTAGCAGTGTTGGCTACAGGCAGCAAGATCACTGATAAACCAATTTGTCCACTTTCAGCTTATAGGTGCTTAGAATGAACAAGAAATTACAATGACTAAAAATTAATTACAATGACTTATATGATGATTAATAGTGGCAAAATTACTATATTTTATCGTTATCATGACAAAGTATGTCACTACGCTTTTCTGAGCATATCGTGGACATCAGTACTTAAAGAACACTAAGTATGTTTCATTTCAAAGTGAGCATAGTTTATCATTATAGTATAGTGTAGTATAATGCAGTGCAGTTTGTAAACCATAACATGAAAGTCATTGTAGTTGTAGGTGTGTTGTTATTATAATTATTGGAAATTTTTCTGTCTGGCTCTACAGGCTTTATTCTGTCTGTTACCACTAAGGCTTTGTTCACACAGCAGGTGAAAGTGGCCCAAATCTGATCTTTTTCCTCAAATGTGACACAGATGTGTGTCTGTGTGTCAGTGTGAACAGATAAACACACTGAATCTGACATTTTCAATTCCGATTTGACAAGATTTCATATGTGGTACTGAAATCCGAAACGTATCCGATCTGCGGCCATGAGACTCAGTCTGAACAGCCAGATCAGACTTCATGCGACGTTTACATCAATTCAGCTCCACATTCATCATAATTTCGCACTGCTGAGACTCAAACATCTGGACTCATCCAAACTCCTCCGTTTTCGAAGAGGTTTCTAAAGAAATGTCCGAACGCGGCCGCAGGAGAACGAGGCTGCAGCGTCAAAGAACAGTTAAAAGTCTGAAAGCAGAGTTTAAAGAATCCGAGGACGCGAACCAAAGAAGTGACCGCGCCCTTTTTACGGCTCGAACACGTTCTGGGTGATGAGCCCAGCTGTCAGTCAGTGAAGCTTCATGAAGGCTCCTGTGATGCTGGTGAAGATGAAGCTGATCCTCTGGGAGCGACTGGCGTTCGTTGGCGGTCGTGATTGTTTACCTCTGGATGAGCCGTGAAGCAGCGTGACGCTCTGATCTTTTGTGCATGTGGGTCAGTTTAGGAGCTGATCTGTTCAGACTGATGTCGCATACAGATCACATTTAAAAGATAATCTGAACAGACAAACAAAAAAATTAGATTCGGACCACTTTTGTCTGCTGTGTGAACGTAGCCTAAATATCGTGATGCATATTATGTATCTTGAAAATGTCTTAAAGCATCATAATATAATATTTTTTCAAAATTGTCTGCCCCTAGTGACCAGCCTAATAATCACTCTCGCTTCAAACCATGTTGAGTCGTTAAGTAATCTTACATAGACCTGCTTACCTTGTTTCTGACACTCATCCATAATAATGGACAAGAATGCAGACAAAATAAGATGCAGGGTTTGTCGAACAGACCGACTCCCAACGATCGACCTCACTGTTATTGTTCTTCAATAAAGAATGTATTACACAACCAGCCGAGACAATAATTTTCACAGGCCTCTGTACTGCCCCTGTTTAAACAGAGCCACAGCTGAATCAGACTTTCTCTCCGTCTCTGTTTGCTTTGCTTACACAACCCCTCTACGAGGCAGAGAAAGAAACCAGCAGTCTAATTACTTTATATAGTGCTAAGCTAATATCAGCTGCACTGTGCTAATATTTAGTTGGGAAATCCTGTGAGGGGCGTCTGATTATCTGTACCTGAAGGAAACTTGATTTGAAACTTGATTGAAACGTGCCAATAACGGACCCAGTAATGGATCAGGACATTTATGGGGTATTTGTCTAGGAAATTGTTGCTTGCGGCTGGTGTTGAGCAAGAGGAGGTATTATAAGCAGCTGGAGCATTTTACAGCGAAGCGCTGGCGTAATTGGAGTCACAGAAGCGAAGTAGTGTGCGTATGTACGACAGCGAGAACGAAGACGTTTTTAAATATGCACAGATAAAAAGAATATATTTTATCAGTAGTGCGCCCGCAGGGCTGAATATGATTACTTTGTTGTAAGACCTAATCTAGTTTCCCCTTCTCGCTGTTTTATCTTTGACTAATGCAGACGTATACACTTTACCTCATAGCCTCTTTTTTCAGAAGCTAATTGCGCCAATTTGCCAATGCTGTAATCATTTCCACTTGTGCTTCCTGCTTTGTATTTTGCAAGTAGAGGCTGCGTTCTTGCCCTCACTGTGGATATTTCTTCTCTTTTAGAGGTGGACACTGACACGGGCTGTAAAAACGCTAAAGAAGTTGCCAGTGAAGCTCCACAGGAAGGACCCGCAGGCGAAAAATTACCAGGTACTTTTTCCCCTTGCAGTGCTGCAGTCACTGTTAGTGTATCAGGCTGTTAGTGGACGTCTATGTAGCTTCCTCCACTGAGCAAGGCCATTTAGAATTCATTTATGAGGATGAAATCGAATTGTCTGAGAAAAGATGACCGAAAAACTGACCATATTTTTCTTATGTCTAGCCACAGAGCCTCCCAAGGACGTGAAGCCTGAAAGTAGTCCAGAAAGTCCTCAGCAGAAGCCAGATCCAGCGCCTGAGTCTCCATTAATCCAGAGTTTCGCGCCAGCAACTAAGGCAGAGCTGCCTCAAGAGACCCCATCCGTGATTAACCCAGAAACAGCTTCTCACCAAGTCGAAGAACTCAGACTAAGTCTAGAGGAGCAGAAATCCATCACGTCACCCACCAAAGAGCTCTCGTCTGTCTCTGAACCTTCAAAGGAGGAGCCCATGGAAGTATCATCCTCTGAAATCCCAGAACCCTCCATGGAGACTGAACCAAGTTCTGCTAAACCTGTGCCAAAGGTGGAGGAGGAGAGGGTGCGCCTCACGACGGAGCAACATGAAAGAGAAACTGGAGGCCTTGTGCTAGAGCAGTGTGAGAAAGCCACTGCGGGCCTCACGGTGGAGCAGCAAGAGAAACCCGCTGAGGGCCTCACGGTGAAACAACAAGAGAAACCCGCTGAAGGCCTCACGGTGGAGCAGGCTGAGAGAACCACTGAAACTCTCACAGTGAAACTGCAAGAGGAAGCCACTGAGGGCTTCTCGCAGGAGGAGCCTGAGAGAGCCGCTGAGGGCCTCACGGTGGTGCAGCATGAGGAGGCCACTAAAAACCTCACCACAGGGCAGCATAAAAGAACCACTGAGGGATTCATAGTGGAGCAGCATGAGGGAGCCGCTGAGGGCCTCATGGCGGAGCAGCACAAACAAGCCACTGAGAGCCTCACGGTGGAGCAGCATACACGAGCCACTGAGAGCCTCACGGTGGAGCAGCATACACGAGCCACTGAGAGCCTCACGGTGGAGCAGCATACAAGAGCGACTCAGAGCCTCACAGTGGAGCATCATACACGAGCCACTGAGAGCCTCACGGTGGAGCAGCATACACGAGCCACTGAGAGCCTCACGGTGGAGCAGCATAAACGAGCCACTGAGAGCCTCACGGTGGAGCAGCATAAACGAGCCACTGAGAGCCTCACGGTGGAGCAGCATACACAAACCACTGAGAGCCTCACGGTGGAGCAGCATAAACGAGCCACTGAGAGCCTCACAGTGGAACAGCATAAAAGAGCATCTGAAGGCCTCAAGGTGGAGGAACGTGGAAGAGCTTTTGAAAGCCTTACCGAAGAGATGGACATAAGCTTGGACGGTGAGCGAAGCTTGGCAAAGCTAAGCTCGCTGGTAGAAGAGAGGACCTCACTAAAGCCATTGCCAATTAGGCAACCAGAGAGTTTGACCTCCTCTGGCCAGCCTACAATCAGCCCCCAAAGCCACTCTGGACTAGGAGAAACCAGTAGCAACGTGCCTTCAGCAACCTTCATACCGTTCACGCCCAAAATCGGCATGGGCAAACCTGCTATCTCTAAAAGGAAGTTCTCACCTGGGAGGCCAAGAGTCAAGCAGGTAGGACCAAAGCTTTTGGTGAAGAATCACCTTTTTTTGTGCTGAGGGTTCTTCTCTGGTCTTGACTGAGCCTGAAAGGGTTCTCTTGGTTAGCATGTGAAGGTAAGAAGCAGAGGTGGTTCAGTGAAACACCTTAGCCTTGGGATATTCTCTAATGGAACGTAGAATTAGAGGTTGTTTGAACTTTCACTGGATTTTTTGGGCGCCAAGTACATCACGTGGTCTTCCCACAAGACGTTTCTAGTTAAGAATGTGGCACATGAAGACACAAACGTGCTAAACAGACACGTTCCAATCAGCTGTAAGACCACCCACTGGGTCCAGTTCCCGGCCCGGTTCTTGAGTGAGCCTCTCTTTCAGATTTCCACACAGAGTTCAAATTAGTCTTTTCCAAATTTGAAGTTCAATACAGTTCTTACAGTTCATACATCTTCTCATGCACAGCTCTTCAGTTTGATCATCTTCACCCACTTTTTTTTAACCACATTTATTAGTTATATACTGAATATATATTATATTCTGTTTGACATGTAGATTGTAAACACCTCAGTGTAGTAAAATCCACAGTGATTAAAACGCTGTGCTCTTTTATTCCAGACCACTGAGTCAGATTTGAAGCTCATGACAAAATCATAATTAAAATAAACACTGGCATTAATGGAGTCTGTGTGAAATAGGCATTGCTTGGTGCATCAGTTATTAAAGATTAAAGAAAATAACCTCAAATAAAGTAGAACAGGAAGATGCAGAACCGTGTTTCACGGCCTCTTTAATAACTTAACCCAAGGTTTGTAAGATGTTGTTCAACTGGTTGAACTACATTATTCCTCAGCACCTTTGAAGCTGTTTAAGGAGTATAAATTATTTCAGGAGAATTATGGTCGGTAAAAAAAGAACACAGCATTTATTACCAACCAATCACAGGCTTTGTCGCGTAGCGTCTTCGTCTGAGGAGTTCGCCCAACTGCTATGTGGGCGACATGAAACAAAGTTTCTGCCCGACGTCTGCGTTTTTTCGTTTTCTCCGCAAACACGTCTTCACAGAAGTATGATGAGGCCTTTAAACAGCTTTAGTCTGACACTGTGAACTTCTGTAAATATACTAACATGGTTGAGAAACTTAGTTCTACGTCTGAAAGTTTTGTTGAACAAACTTTTATTCGCAGATCTGTGAGAAATGGCTGCTTATTTGTAAGGCGCTTACGCTACAGGCCAAATGTTTGGAAGCAACACCAACTTTGTAAAAGTAAACATAAAGGTTTGTTTAATAACATGGAACAAAAGGATGTGATTGAATTTCTGCAGCAGTAGAACTGGTAGTTAATAAGTAATAAGCTCCTGCTGATTCTTTATTGCAGCTCTAATCAGATCCACTTGATTCCCCATTCAGAAGCTCCTGAAGGCTTCATCAACTCAGTGTCAGAGTCTTGTTATCAACAACGAGTGTGAAGAAGGCTTTTCCCAAAGAATTCACTACAGCAGGAGAACAGCAGTGGAATATTCTGGAATAAACATCTCTCCTTAAAGCAGCACCAAATGTGATTTTTGGTGATAAGTGAAGTATCATTACTGAGTCAGAGGAATAAAAACTAAAGTATGGTGAGCGTGCGCTGCTGCGAGTCGCCCTGCAAAGCCTGAAATAAAATTTAAAAGTCATTTTTTGGGGCCACGTCGTACATCTTTGTGTTGACGTCACACACCCAGACTCAAACGGAGGGTCTGGCTCGATGTTTAGGTCTCAAACGCAAAATCGACATGATACTTATGAAGATATGAGGACAGTAGGTAATTCACTCACATCTTTCGAAGACGTGTCCTTCACCAGGTTGTCTTACAGTCGTCGGATTCATCCACTTTGGGAAGGAGTCCAAAACACAGCTTACACTGCAAAATGTTGACTGCAGTTACACATTTCCACCAGAGAGGTCTCCAAATCCCCAAAACGTACATAGTGTAGCCTTTAAAGTGGATGGTAATAAACAATTTACCTTCGTTTTTTTTATTTATTTATTTATTTTGGAAAACAGTGCTTGCTTCCATACTCTTGACCCGTGGTGAACGTCTCAGTTTGTAACAAGCTGTTTTATTTCAGAAGGCTCTATACTGAAAGTCTGTAAGCCTGTTTGACAGCCGTTTGTAGATTAATTAGATAAACAAGGTCACTGTCGGTTGATGCGAATGTGGAGTCGAGCTCTCTGCATGCCGCGTCTTCCCGAGGCCTCGTGCTCTGTTGCTGCTGACATCATCACCTCTCGTTTGCAAACGTGACGGCGGCTGCGTTTCCATGGCATCCAGCGCCGCTGAGGTTTGCACCTTTAGCGAATGGCGTGTGTACCGCAGCGAGGGAAGCGGGAGGCCTCTAAGACTTTCGGCAGCCCTTCCTCTTCAGTAACACTCAGACGCGAAACTGAGTGTTTCAGTGGAAAACAAACAGCTGCTGACAGGGCAGTGAATTTTTTTTCATTTTTATTTTTTAAAGGAGTTTAAAACACCTCAGATGTAGCTGTTGAGGTGTTTTAAATAGAATTATGGTTCACAAGTCAAAGTCAGAATGGCCATTAAGCGCAAATTATTCCTCTTTCAGCATCAGAGGGAAAACTTACAGACAGAGAATTACACAGAAGCCTCAACAACAACATATAGTATCATTTATTCAGTATGTAGTGTGTCACTCTTCACCGTTAGTACAGCTTACATTGTTTTCATTTATATATGTAATATAAAAAAGCAAACCCCCAAATATAATATGATATATTTTCAGTATGTAGCCATACTACTGCTTTTTTTCAGGAGAGTCACTTTCAGTTTCTCAAAGAATCTGCAGACACGCCTCCAAAGTTCAGTCTTAGAAGCTGGTTGATCATTTTCTGAAGTAATCAAACACATTCAGTGGTGTTGAGGTCTGGACTCTGGGGTGGTCAGTCCATCGTTCAGCTTCTTTGTTTGATGTGTCCGTCTCCTTTTCTCAGTGAGGTTCTTCTTGACAGCTACACATCCTTTCAGACCCACAGCGCTGAGTCGTCTTCTCACAGTGGAAGGATGGACAGAAACACCTGTGGATGTTTTCAGATCTGAAGCAGCTTGATTTTCTCCTCTCTCTCAGAGATGAAAGCTTTAAGTGCTGTTTATCTGATGGGGGCAGTTTTGGGGTCGACCAGGTCTTCCAGGTGGTTGTTAAGAGTTCCTAAACTTTTGGACACTAACTTTCTCCTTCCTTACGCAAGTGGATTATCTTATAGCGAATGTCCTCAGAAATATCTCCTGAAAATGAATAACTTGCACTTAATGGCTGTTTTGACTGGAAACGAAAGGCGAGTGTGTGAAGATTTAGACATGTACTCTGCACCATGCAGATTGATGGGCTGTGAACTTTCATAACTTGTTAGGTAAAACTGAAAAATCAAACTTCAGACTCCACACGTCTTGGGGATTATTGTGTAGACTGTTCCTTTAATTGTACTGTGCGCACTTGACACGTCAGTGACACGTCTATCATTGTCATCCATGTGCGTGTGCTGGACTACATTAACTTCAGCTCTCAGTTGACCATGATTTTCTGTGTATGCATGTATCTGTATGCCTTTCTTTGATTGCTTTTCTTTTAAGTTGTTGCATGTTGTCGCCCACATCCTCCCCCCTTCTCTTTCTCTCTTTCTCTCTCTCTCTCTCTCTCTCTTTCTCTCTCTCTTTCTCTCTCTCTCTCTCTCTAACCCACCCCTGCTTCAGGGAGCATGGAGCGCCTCTCCTAGACTGAGCTCCCCCCCCTGGTCTCCAGCCCAGGCTGAGGGGTGGGACGCCCCAAAGAGCAGGCAGTTCCCCAACCCGGCCGTGTGGAGCATCCGCGTGGTAACTACAACTACAACTCCTCACTCTGACTCAATGGGAGTCCACCTGATCAGCTCTTAGCCTCGGAGATTAGCCTGAGGTTTCTCAGGGATGAGGACAGGCCAGCTTAACTACAGTACCACTCAAAAGTTTGGACACACCTCGTCGAACTTATACTTTTCATAGTCTTCATAGTCGTGTTTTGACGTAAAGGCTTAAACTGTTAAAAAAGAAAAAATTTAATAGCTGAGTTGGTGCCCAAGCATGAATTTATTTCCAAAATAAACATTAAAAACACTAAAATTTTTGAATAAACGGGCAAGTTGAATCTCAGTCAGCGTGTTGTGAGCATACGATTGTATTCAAAACTTTGAGCGACCTTGTAAAATCATTTTTTTTTTGGTGAAAATAAGTTAACACATCCTCTATAGAAAACACACTTAGGCAAATTTTATTGCAAAGTTACTCTTTATTTACTGAATTTAACATATTTGGGGGGCCGAGGGGGGCACAAAATGTGACCTGTGCGAAAGTTATGGCACATTTGTCATTTTTTCTTTATCGCTGTTTTCGGAAGAAAACCTTGTGTCTCCAAAACGGTAACTTTACAGGAAAAGGAAAAAAACCTACTTTACTTTCAACGTAAGTCAATTGAACCAGACTTTTATCCAAGTCATTTTGGGACGTTTCTTTTGGTCCATTCATCATGAAATTTACACACAATGTTAAGGACGACAGGTATGTTCAAATTCTGTCAAAAACTGAAAAACTAAAATGGGGATACAAGGTTTTCTTCGGGCGATATGTTAAGCTTAGCTAATAAACAGAAACTGTGCTCTTAAATTTGCAGAAAATTTTCATGTTTAAGTTTGTTTCTCTGTAGAGGATGTGTTCATTTATTTTCACATAGAAAATCAACAGAATGTGTAATTTTACCAGGGGTTTTAAAACGTTTGCTGTCGAAAGCTGTCAAACAAAACCTTGTATCTCCAAAATGGTAACTTTACAGGTGAAGGAAAAAACATATTTTACTTTTAATGTAAGTCAATGGAACCAGACTTTTTTCAGAGTAATTTTGGGCCGTTTCTTTTGGTTTAGTCATCATGAACTTCACCCATAATGTAAAGGACAACAGGCATTTTCAAATTATGTCAAAAACTGAAAAATGGAGATACAAGGTTTTGTTCTGACAGCAGCGATATGTATCTTCAGTCCTGTTGGAAAAGCATCTAAGGTGGCTCCTCATGAAGCTGCTTGAGAGAATGTCAAGAATAGGTAAAGCTGTGTTAAATCAAGCAGGAGCTACTGAAGAATCTAAAACAGAAGATATTTAATTGCATAAGTGTTGTTTTGTAGCCTTTATTATTCTAAGATATTGAAATTAGTGAAAATGCTCAGGAATACGATGAGTAGGTGTGCCCAAACTTGTGACTGGTGCTGTACCTCACTAGCCATTGAGTTGGGAAGACTTAGCATGATGCCTTAGCATGAAGATTTGTCATGAAGTGCTAACAAGCACGCTAACTGCCACTAACTCTGACTTATGTGAGAAAAGCAGCAGCTTCAAAGCTTTAACGTGCATGATGTGTCTCAGGTCTCTGCCTCTGTAGGGTAACAAACGAGTGAGCTCTGAATGTCTGCACGTAGAGCGCTATTGGGCAGATGTGTTGTGCGTTGCAGAGGTCAGAGGTCGCGTAGCAGCCTTGTCGGCTCTGTTAGGGCTCACTGTGTGTTCGTAGCACCATCTGTTACCGGGCCACCCAGGCTCGGGCGCCGGGCCAAACCAGGTCTTACTGCATTATCACCTCTGACTCGCCTAGCATGCGGGAGACCACTCCCCTCTGTGTGATTACACTCTGAACTAGAGAGAAGAGAGAGGAATAAAACGAGGCACTGAGACAGAGAGAGAGAACTAATGAGGCCCAGGCTGATAAAATGATATTTATCAAACGTGAAATCACGCTTTAAAATACCGATCGAGGTGTTTTTGGTAAAACGGTTATGCTATCCTGTTTCTTCAGTCCCGTCTGAGCAGCAGCTTTGGACAACTGGTATGTTAGGTGGAAATATGGGCCTTTTACCCGGCCAAGTTGGGCCCATGACACCGTCCTACTCAGACTGTGAAATAATTTTAATTTTCTATTAATATTAGCCCATTTCACCATGAGCTGCACTACAGTTCCCACCATGGACTGCAACATAATGTGTGCTCCCACCCCCTCCCCAACAACGATATATGGGACAGCACCACAAAAACAAAACAAAAAAAAGATGCCAGCTGTCTAGATCAAGCGAATGGGCAGTTTTAAAAAACCTGCTGTCCACTGGGGACATTTAAAGAGGTTTAACAGTGATCTGCAGCTAACGTAGTCTATTGTTTTATATAAAATAACCTGTTTTTTATTAAGATTATTTTTGAGTCGTTCAAATATTCAGTGGCTACTTTTGCCGTTGTAGTTTTGGCATATTTTGAACAAACAATGGCCAGTGGGGGTCTTGGCAAAATAATAAGTAAAAATAAAATAAAAACACAGCTGGCCCACAGATTTGTTGAGATTTGTTTAATGTGGCCCTTTTAGTGGTTCATTTTGACACCCCTGACTTAGAGGGAGCGAATGAGAAGTCTATCCAGTCACTCACAACAGCACAAACAGCTGGATCTTCAGCAGAGTTAGCTGCAAACTGTTTTCATGTGTTCCTTTTAAATTTCTGTATACAATGCTGTGCAATAGTTACTGTCTGGTACATAGTTGATCCAATCAGTGCTCCGTTAAATTAAATCAGCTTCACTGTTGATGCAGTTTAACAGACTCATACACTGGCAAGAAGTCAGAAACAAAACGCATGTTCTTCTAATCATGTTCTTCTAACCTAGATATTAAAAAATCAGTAATGTTTACTGTATTTGTATTTCTTCTGATCTTACATAGCATTTTATTGGCAAAAAGCATCTTTTCTTCTCAGATAAGTAGTTTTGAATGCCAGTTTTCTTGGCTGGCTAAAACCTTTGCACAGTAATGTATGTAGAAGACAATTTTGTATTTAACACCAAAATCTACTTTTTGTTTTCTTTATGGTTCAGAATAAGCCCTAAAGTGCATTGGCAAAAGTGTATAGTAGTTACTGATGATCGTTTGTATTGAGTGACATGGTAAAATGTGTTGTAATAAGATTTTTGGCTATTTCGTCCAGCCGCAGGAGCAAGAGAGTTCAGGGAAAAGTGTAGAGAAGAGAGCAGATGAGCCAAAAAAGAGGTAGCAAAGACAGAGGCAGATGGAAAGAAGGTGCGTCAGAAAGGAAAGGAGTAAGCGCTGAAAATCACTGAGGAGGTGAGAGAGAGAGAGAGAGAGAGGGAGAGAGTAATGCAGGAGTGTTGAGAGGACGAAGGAAAGGGAGAGAGATTCTAGCGAGCAGTTTTCAGCGTGATGGGCAGAAGGAAACTCACTGACAGCGTAATAGTTTTCGAATCACCCCTGAACGCTTCTGCCAAACGTCTGTCATCAGCCCTGTAGGCCTGTTTGCAGCTGCAGCTGTCTGAGGGGCCATTTCTCTCGGACGTTGCCCGTTATTGACCACGGCAGGTTGATTCAAAGGCCGTTAGCGCTGTGTTTGGGCTGTTGCGGGAAGACGGCCGCATCACATGCGACCAGGCGGACCTGCGGTTGGACGTAAATAAAAAAAAGTCTTTCAAGAAAATGAAGCTAGCGTAGCTCATTTCCTTTTCAGAATCATGCTGCCGTCAGCACAGCGGCATTAGCGCAAGCGCTGAGTCATTTAGCAGTGGTATGTGGACGTAGCTGCAGTACCACAGAAGCTAACGTGGGTGACCACAGGTTCTTGCAAGGTTTCAGTTCTATGTGAAAACAGTTAAAGGGAGAGATTTCTGCACCATCATATCATCGCCATGTTGTTTTGTTTACTCATTTATTTTTTGACCACACATCTCACCACTCGCTCAGCATGTGGTTTGGATTTATGCAAATGATTTTTCTAAAAGGCTAAAACGTTGTAGAGCCTCAGGAGACTTGTTGGCTGAAACTTTTCTCCCGGCCTTAAAGTATTGTCAGGCAAAAAATCTGATTTAAATCATTTTCCAGTTTCTACAGATGTGGTCAGTCAGGTGAGACACTGTATGACATACTGATATTTATGGACAAAATTCAGACGGCTGCTGCTATGCAAAGTACTTACCTCCATGATTATAGATAATAGTTTATTAAGCATTGTCAGAAACCTCATAAGCAGGTCTTACGATTGGTTTGAGATTACTTAATGCTGTGTAATACACCGAACAGGCATAACATTATGACCACCTCCTTGTTTCTACGCTCATTGTCCATTTTATCAGCTCCACTTACTATATAGGTGCACTTTGTAGTTCTACAGTTACAGACATACTTCAGTGGTCAGGACCCCCATGGACCCTCACAGAGCAGGCACTATTTGGGTGGTGGATCATTCTCAGCACCGCAGTAGCACTGACGTGGTGGTGCTGTGTTAGTGTGTGTTGTGCTGGTCTGAGTGGATCAGACACAGCAGTGCTGCTGGAATTTTTGAACACCTCAGTGTCACTGCTGGACTGAGAATAGTCCACCAACCAAAAATATCCAGCCAACAGCGTCCTGTGGGCAGCGTCCTGTGGCCACTGATGAAGGACTAGAGGATGACCAACACAAACTGTGCAGCAGCAGATGAGCTATCGTCTCTGACTTTACATCTACAAGGTGGACTGACAAGGAAGGAGTGTCTAATAGAGTGGACAGTGAGTGGACACAGTGTTTAAAAACTCCTGCAGCACTGCTGTGTCTGATCCACTCGCATCAGCGCAACACACACTAACACACCACCACCACGTCAGTGTTACTGCAGTGCTGAGAATGATCCATCACACAAATAGTACCTGCTCTGTGAGGGTCCATGGGGGTCCTGACCACTGAAGAACAGGGTAAAAGGGGGCTAACAAAGTATCAGAGAAACAGATGGACTACAGTCTGTAACTGTAGAACTACAAAGTGCACCTATATAGTAAGTGGAGCTGATAAAATGGACAATGAGCATAGAAACAAGGAGGTGGTCATAATGTTAGGCCTGATCGGTGTAAGCTTCCATTACTTGTTAGCTACATTAGCCCTACAGCTCCAATGAAACACTGAAGAAACAAACTTCAGACACCAAACACGTCTATGCTGATTGTCTGTATTTGGGTTAATGTTGAGGAACTTACAGATTTTTTGCTACACTTTTTTTTTATTTTTTTATTTTTATCTTCACTGATGTTCCTGCTTGACAGCATCACAGCTTTATCCTAGAGACGGCACGATACCACTTTTTCTTTTCCGATACCGATACTGAAACCTTGCATATCGGCCTATACAATCTTTGTTAAAAACCTTTTTTCTTAAATGTGCCCTTTTTAATTTAAACTTCACTTAACTTCACTTAAAGCCCCATGTGTCAAACACAAGGCCTGCACAATCCTATTCAGCCCGCAAAATTATTTTAATTTTCTATTAATATTAGCCCAAAACAGTTCCTAGCATGCACTGACACGCCCCCCCCCAAACTAACATTTTCTTCTGAAATCGGCCCGATACTGATACCTGATATCGGATCTGTGCCATCTCTGTTTGATTTGTGAGCTTGAACGATTCTGGGTGGATTCTTTGAGAAGCACACAGTGACGTCTGCCCAGACTAAAGACTAAGGCCCAATCCCATTCCTTATTTTTACCCCTACCCCTTGTTTTCGAGGGTCACCCTAACCCCTTGGAGCTGAGCTTTAAGTGTTAGTGGTTGAAATCTTCCCTCTGAAATGGGACCCTCAAATAAAAAGAGCATCACTTCATTAACAGCTACCAGTGCTGCTCTGTAGGCGACCCTGCCAGTCTGCAGTGACAGCAGAGGAGGGTAAAGTTCAGCTCCTCACTGCTGGGCTTTAGTTACATTTAGGGCGTCATACGCCTTCAAAGGGGGGGGCAATTATTTATTATCACCCACCCCTAATTCTTCAGTGATATGAAGCTGAAGTCCGTTTCACCAGCTTCTCGTTCGAATTTTCCCGTTCCACCTTAAATGGAGCAGCAGTTACATTCAGGCGCTTTAGCCATCAATACTGCTGGATTATTTAAGGTGGAACGGGAAATTTAGCTAGCTAGCTACGGAGACATCAGCATAATACTAGCGATTTTTTAATGTTTGTTATGCAGAAAACGACCATAATACACTGAAACAGCATTAAACTAAGATATGTAAGAAAATTCTCACATTTGTGGGTTTCTTTGGTCTCTTGCGCAGCCATCTTGCTGGTTTTTCTTTTTTTTCTCTCTTATAAAACTCCGTTCGGAGTGTGTCTGTGAAAAGCCTCCGTTTGGAGGGTCATGTAGCCCTAACACTTCGCCATCCCCCCTCTATCTCAACAAGAATCAGGTCAACCTACCCCTAGACGTGAACGTGCAAAACAGAGGGGTAAGGGCCAAGTGTTAGGGGCGAGGGGTGGAATGGGATTGGGCCTAAACCTAGACTGAGGAAACATATTAAAGGAATAGATTTTGGTTTTATACTGGAGCTGCAGGGCTATGTTTATAGATAAGTGTGTCGTACAGTGTCAGAAACCACGTAACCAAGTCTATATGAGATTACCGAACAACTCCACACAGTCTGAGGCAAGTTTGTGATGGTTTAGGTACACAGTGAGAATCGGTGGGGTGTGAGCTTCCATTGCTTGTTAGCTACTTTAGCCTCGGGGCTCCAGCTTTGAAAAAACCTCTACACTCACAACTGCCAGTAATTTGAACTTCTCATCTTCTGCTGCTAAAGCTGACCTTGTGCAGGAGCTAACATTATCCTCTTTACTGTTTTCTCCTGCAGGGCCGAGGGTCAGGCTTCCCTGGGCGGAGGAGGCCCAGAGGGGCAGGGCTTACGGGCCGAGGGGGGCGTGGCCGCTCCAGGATAAAGACCGGAGTCAGTTCCATCCCCACCCCAGGGGTAAATTAATAATGCACACATGCACTGTTCTTGTCCATAACTGTGTGAGTTGTATATTTATAATACAATATCCAGTTTATTTAAAATACTAGTAACTAGGACTGAAAGATTCATCATTTTTATATGGAAATCGCAATTTAAGGGAGTGCAATTTTCAAATCACATTGAATTATAACTTTTATTATCAAAAACATTGTCTTAAGTCTTATATGGGGAAATTTAACCTAATAGCTCAGAGCTTGTGAACTGCCAGTAGATAAGTAAGTTCAGACCAGTCAGAGGCAACTAAACCTCCATGTGTTGTGACATCACAACCACAACCTACTGGTAGTTTGGCCCACTACATTCAGGGGGTCAAGCCTCAGGCTGGAAAAACTGGATATTATGAACTTCTTGGCCAGAAAACAGGCCTGAACCTTATACCTTATAGATAATAATCACAAATGAAATTGCAGTTGCAATATTAGATATTTTCTCCAAATCATTCAGCTCTACTAGTAACTTGTACTGTGTTAATACACGTTTACCAATAAAGCTGAATTTGGTTGCAGCCATAGGAACTTTTGTTGTAGCCCACAGATTCGGTTTTCATGCTGTCGTACACGTGTTTGCAGATAAACACCATGGAAACGACGCTGTATCCATTCAGAGAGGAAGAAGAGAACGCCATGCACAGTACAGTGGTGATCTTCTCCAGCACAGACACTTTCACTCTCAAACAGGTGAGGATACGTACACTCTCAGAAATGGGTGTTCAAGGGTTCTGTTTACAACCATGAGCACTTGAAGCACCAAGTGAATGTATAAATGGTTGTTTGGTTGGTTAAATGGTTCTTATCTGGCAGAAAACCAGTTCTTTATAGAACCCTTTTAAAATGCTTCTGTACGGCACAGAAAGGGTTCTGCTGTTGTTTCGAGTCAAAGTATTCCTCCTCAGTACTATACAGAACCCTTTTAGCTTAGTGTGTGTGTGTGTTTGTGTGTGGTTCTGTTTTTTCCTCCAAACATGCATTTTTTCTTTGGTCAATCTGTGTTGTAATTTTATTGTTTTATATTAATAAAGTGAGACACGCAGGTGCGCTTGCACTGTATTCGAATGCTGCTGGTACACTTATAATAAAATGTTGTAGCATAGTTATACGTGACCCATTGGGCTAAATAGCTGGTCGCTTCTTACTTTTGTAGTAGCACTTCATTTGATTCATATCGTAATTTTTCGTTTAACAGTTTTAAAATGCCAGTTTGGCTCATTACAGAGCAAATAATGCTACTTATATTGTGGCTGATGGAAAGTACTGAGTATGTTAGTATGTTGCATGTGTTCATTTAGCCCCCACAGTGTGAGCTAATAAAAAGGCCAATAAAAACAAGTAGACATCAACCAATTTGGCTGCAAAGAAATTAAAATCAGTCATAAGATTATTATACTCAGCTACAGCTAACTAATAGCTTCTCTCTCTCTGTGTGTGTAGGATATGTGTGTGGTTTGTGGTAGTTTTGGTCAAGGTGTGGAGGGCAGACTGCTGGCCTGTGCTCAGTGTGGACAGTGTTATCACCCCTACTGCGTCAATATAAAGGTAAAATCCCTCAGCCCATCATACACAACACTGCAGGCTTTTTTTTAAAGCATTAACATTAGTGCCAGCCTGGCTAATGTTACAGTGTTTGAGACTGTGTCTTTCTGTGGTTGGTCCACTCACGATTACATCACGATGAACAGTAGAAGAGTATTAAAAGGTCATTGATAAGTGCTCATCCCTGCTTCCTTGTCATAATTATGTGTTGTAGATCACTAAGGTGGTCCTGAATAAAGGCTGGCGGTGTCTGGAGTGTACGGTGTGCGAGGCGTGTGGTCAGGCCAGCGACCCCGGCCGCCTCCTGCTGTGTGACGACTGCGACATCAGCTACCACACTTACTGCCTGGAGCCACCGCTGCAGAACGTACCCAACGGCAGCTGGAAGTGCAAATGGTAACACACTAAAGAAAAGCATTACTGCAGAGCACAGGAGTACACAGAGGGAGAGTCGACACTGTTCTGTGGCCCCATCCCATTTCTTATTTCTTCCCCTCCCCCTTGTTTTTGAGTGTCACCCAAACCCCTTGAAACTAAAAAGAACATTACTTCATGAACAGCTACTAGCGCTGCTCTGTAGGCGACCCTGCCAGTCTGCAGTGACAGCAGAGGAGGGTAAAGTTCAGCTCCTCACTGCTGGGCTTTAGTCACATTTAGGGCATTATTTGCCTTCAAAGGGGGGCTCTAAAGTCTTTACAGTTCATGTCTGGCTTTGTGAGGCTAGATTTTGTAGTGAGATAACACTGAATGAAAACGTAGAAGTGATACAAAATCGTGAATTCTTTCAAACTGTCTTAAGGGTTTTAATGCTGATCCACAGAATATTATAGAACATGACAAATAACTTTCACTTTAGCCCGTGTGTGGTGTTCAGGTCTGTGGGACTCGTTTTCAGTGTTTACCAAAAGAAAAAATGATGGGATTTATTATTATTTCAACCTCAGATTTTTGGCCTTTGCTCATTTTCTGTGAAGAACATATAAAATAACCCATTTTCAGTGTCTTCACTCTGTTCACCCCCCACACATTTATACTACACGTGGTGTTGGGGGAACCTGCGGGGAGTAAAAGTGTGGAGGTGCTGTGTCCTTCACTCTGTTCTCCTCCTACATGGCCTGCTGTTAGTGTGTGTGTGTGTGTGTGAGGGTAGACAACATGGACAGGCTGCTGACTGGCTACAGCTGCTAAAGGAGAACCCTACGCTGGACACGTGATATTTTAAACATCTGATGTTTATTTGTTTTGGCTGTATTGATTTAAATAAACAATAATGTGGTGGGCCCACCAGACCAAGTCAGTGTGTCGTTGGTTCATGGTTACTTAATCTGAGTCAGACACGCCTAAAATTTTCTCCACTGACAAAAAAAGTGCTTCTCCATTTAAAAAATTAAAACGTGTTGTTATCCTTACTGAGTGTTACTCTCTTCTGCCTGTAGGTGTGTATCCTGCACGCAGTGTGGTGCCACGTCTCCAGGTATGAGGTGTGAGTGGCAGAATAATTACACCCAGTGTGCCCCCTGTGCCAGCCTGGCGTGCTGCCCCATCTGCCTGCTGGACTACAGCGAAGAAGAGATCATCCTGCAGTGTCGTCAGTGTGACAGGTCAGCAGCGCGTGTGTGTGTGTGTGTTTGTGTGTGTTTGTGTGTGTGTGTGTGTGTGTGTGTGTGTGTGTGTGTGTGTGTGTGTGTGTGTAAGCCATGGGCTACGTGTTTGAACAGTAAAGACTTTGCCCTCAGGGATGGATGGTAAATGCACTCTTGTGCCCTTCTCAGGTGGATGCATGCCTCCTGTCAGGGCTTCCACTCCGAGGAAGAAGTTGAGAAGGTTGCAGACAGCAGCTTCGACTGTAGCCTCTGTCAGGGACACAAGTCTCTCTCTCCAGGTAGACACTCCTTCACCCAAGTCTTTATGGTCATTTTTTTTTAATAAAAACACTTTTTAAATCACATTTTAAAGCGTACAACTGATATATACCCAGATTTCTTTTGATTTATTGCTGTAGAGATAAATTATGAATGATAAAATGTAAAGGGCTGAAATTTGCCGGCATTAGCGTCCCAGACAGCGTACTAGCACTTCATAGTATGCTAAAAATTAGCGCATTTACCATAAGAAGTGCACTCATTTGTTTAGTAGGTGAAGTACAGAAGTGTGTGGTTTGGGACGCGGCCTTAGATCAGCCAGTGAGACGCGTTCAGCAGCTCCAGTAGCTGATTAGCTACTCTGTGCTGCTCGTTAGCTGCTCAGTAAACATCTCCAAGCAAGAGTTTGGAGCTATTCGTTGACTATCAGTGGATTTATTGAGGTAAATCGATGTGCAGGTTATACAGATACACCAATCAGCTGATCTTCTGTTCGTAGCGTTTTCTGGAGACGCATCTGAGGTGTCTGCATATCTTTAAATCTTTTTCGCGGTCATTCTGGTCTGTTTTTTATCCACCTGCAGGGCTGTATCAGCAGTCATGGCAATGAGTCGAGCTCTATCAGAGCACAGTCAGAGTTACAGCTCACCTTCCAACATAGAGACGTGGTAATGACGCAATCCTATACTATGAATACAAATGACAGGGGTCTCAAAGTACTGGCCTGTGAGCCAGCTTCACACAGTCCATCACAAATTTACAATTTATCATCAAATCCAGCCTGGAAATCTTTATTTATTTAGTTTTCTGTGGCTAAATCTTTACATTTATTACATTCCAGGCTGGATTTGATGATAAATTGTAAATGTGTGATGGACTGTATGAAGGTGGCTCACAGGCCAGTACTTTGAGACCCCTGTCATTTGTATTCATAGTATAGGATTGCGTCATTATCACAGTTATTATAATTGTGACGTATTAGTTGTAGTATTAATTGTTGAGATGTGTGACTATAGAAGCATTGATAAGAGTAATGAACTTAGATGCGCTTTAATAGAGAGTATAGGTAATGTGATAAAAATTCATACCTAAAACAAACTGGGACGCTTCCCCCCCTGCACTGTTTCAGTTGCCCCCCCCCCCTTTGAAAAGACCACCTGTCTAGCGGCCTCAATGATAAACCTAATATTGGTTATAGAGTTAATAAGTACAGCGTACATTCCCACAAATATTTTAACAGTGTGTTAATATAATTTTTGTTAATCACTGGAAATTGTTTCATTATGTATGTTGGGAAGTTGACTGTTTATCAGCACACAAAGCAGTTTGAATCCTCTTTAAAACACATTTGTTTCTTCTTACTCACTCTTTATTTATATTTTCCTTGTGTTGTCATTTTTCTCAGTGAAGTAGCCATTTCTACATTCTTGATGAAGACTGATCATGTTTGAGTTCCCCTGCCCTGCACACTACAGTGTTAAACTCCTCTAAAACACCCACTGCAACTAAGAAAGGGCTTGTTAATTATCTGATTAGGATCAGGTTTGTTAAAGGAGGAAAAACACCAAAATGTGTGGGACAGGAGTGCTGATGGCTGACGGACCAGAGATATGATCCATCTCAAGCCCTGTTGGTTAACAGCAAGTGGTTAACGCATTCAGGTTGATGCTCTGATCGTTTAAATCCCTCTGTCTCTCCCTACAGCGTTAGGTTCGAGCACTAAATCGGATCCAGAGATATCTGAGCTCCCCATCATCCCACAGATCGCTTCCAAATCGAGAGATCTGGGTAAAGACTGCACCTTTTACTGCACCACTTTTTTGCACCATAAAATGACCACAAACCTCTTAATTGTCCCGACGAGGTTCCCCAAGGCTCTACTGAAGGTCCGCTCACGTTTTTCTCTACAGAACTGACGCGGACGTACACCCAGGACGGTGTGTGTCTCACAGAGTCGGGCCTTTCTCAGCTCCAGAGCCTGGCAAACACTGCCTCCAGACGCAGGAGACCCAAACCCAAACTCAAGCTGAAGATCATCAACCAGAACAGCGTGGCTGTGCTGCAGACACCGCCGGACCCCCAGACTGAGCTGTCTAGGGATGCAGACTTAGAGGACAGCAGAGGTACTTTTTTATATATATTTTTTTTATTTTATTTTATTATTATTTTTTTTTTAACTTTATTTTTTTATTTTTGTTTTTCAAACTTTATTCATATTTTACAGTTATGTCAGTGTGGTGTATTTTTAAAATGAGTTCTTTCCACACTTCTGATGTAACACAAAAAGTTGAGTTAACATTATTTGCTCTTTTTTTTAATGATTAACAGTTTCATTTGATTTTTTTTTTGTCTTAGGTTAATACAAAACCACATGTATTTGTATTTTTGCTACAACATGACACCCTTTACCCTTCCCCTACTCAACCCAACTGTGTCGGTACTACATTCATGACCTGACCTAATCCAGTGCAGTACAAGGCTCTGTATCATAAAAATAAACAAATAAAAATCTCAAGTAAATGTTACAGCATACAGATAACCATAGATACACAGGTCTTAAAAAATTTAATTAATTAAAAAAAATACAGCAACAAAGGTGCGTCACACTACAGTACTCATCTTTAAGAACTCTCTATAAATCTTAAATATTTTCGCCATTTACAGCTGTACACTTTTAAACACCCAAACAATTTAAATGACAGTTGTTAATGTGCAGCTACTTTGCCCATCTTTGCTTCCCTCCACTTCCTAAGGATTTGCCTACCAATCCTTAAACTGGTTTGAATCCAAATCTTTAAATACTTGTCCCTGGTTTTTAGCACCAAGTGTTCTCCTAAGACAAAAAGTCTTGGGCAAAAAGGAATTGGGCTACCTAATGCTTAACAAATAAAACCATAAAGCGCCATCCAAAAGTCCTGAACTCTAGGGCAGCGCCACATAGCATGAATAAAGCCCCCCTCCTCAGACTCAAAATGCCAGCACTCAACTGTTTCCTTTAAACCAAGCTTATGCAGTCCGGTAGGGGTCCAGTGGACCCGATGCAGAATCTTAAATTGTGTAAGACGTACTCTAAGGTCTCTAGACATTATGTTAAAGTTTTGACATATTCTCTCCCATTCATCTTCATCCAGTGACAAGTTAACATTATTTGCTCCTTAAAGTTTAAATATGTTAGATCATCAAAATGGGGGAATCAGGTGGATCTGAAACTGTAGGCACTAAATTCATTAATAATCACTTACTGCACACACTGGTGCTTCATATTTAGAAACAAACCTGTCTGGTCTGGATTAATAAACACTTTTCCTTGAAAAATAAATTTTGCAAAGTTGATGTTACTTCCAAACTTTTGGCCGGCCTTTCCTTGCTGTGCATTGTGAGGTGTGATCGTGGGATTTATGTATTATATAATATTAAATATATTAAATAAGGATGCATTGTGACATTGTCCCGATAGCAGGGTTTCGCAAATTTGTGCAAATTTCCAAAAATGTGGCAAAAAATTGTGAATTAATTAGTTTCCATTAACTACACCATACAGCGCTAGACGAGAGTCTTGCTCTTGAAACTTTATTACCTCTCCGTATAGCAGTTTTGCCCTCTTCTCAGCTGCACATGGCTTCAGCCCAAACAGTTCAGAGACGCAGAGCGGGTAGTGGCCCATTTAATGAAGGCTGACGTTGCTGTCCCACTTTGCCATTTCCCACCAAAGAACTGGAAACGTCAGTCCAGACGGAGTGTTAGTGGCTGCATCTCAGTTTACATAAAACTGTATTAAATAGTATTTTCAAGTAGTAACGGCACCATTGGCTGTGCACTAATTTGACATACTTAGCTGATACTCAGCAGCCGATGTAGAAACACTTTATTTCCCACTGTGTCAACGCTTATTTGAAAAATCAGTTTTCCATCACCGTTTTTCATGTTTCTTTTTTCATTGAAAAACCAGCTGCTGCAAAATTGCAGCAAACTTTTAAAGCACTCTATGTCTGTGTCCCTAAAACATCACTAAAACTACATTTCCCAACACTTCACACTCTAAACTGTATCATAGCATTGTGGTGGGAAAAAGAAGTTATATTCTAATTTAATATTATGCCAAAACCAAAGCAAGTATTTGAGCTGTGATCTTTTTTCTTATTTTTTTCTTCATTTCTAACATGTTTAGTGATTAAAAAACTACAACAACAGATAAAAGCTGTACATATGCAAATTTGAGGCAATTTTTGTGAATGTTGAAAAAATGCAACTGTGGGCGATCAGCATTATTGATACAGTGGCCCCATTTACTCCATTATAATCAATGGGCCCAACAATTTTACCAGATAGATTGGATGGATGAGTTTTAACTTCATAAAGAGAATCATAAGGACAAAAAAGTATAACCTTTAAAACTCATGCTTGGAATTTTCCTTAAATCCACCTCAAAAGAAAAAATGAAAAGCGATATGGTTTTTATGTCATCAGTGCTTGGGTCTTTGAGGGTTAAACGTTTTTGCGATATTTAGGCTTTTTTTTATTTCTATGAAATTTATGTGCATTTAAAAATAGACAAAAGCTTCTCTCTGCTCTCCCACAAGGCTCTGTATGTTTGTCTAACTTCTTCATATGTGCGTTTTCCAGCAGAAGGGGAGCTGGTAGACGGAGAGGGGAAGTCCGACTCCAGCCCAGAGAGAGAGACGGTGGCAGAAGATGAGTCCAAAGGAGCCGAGACCTGCAAGAAGAGGAAAAGGAAGCCCTACCGGCCCGGTGAGAGGAAGCATCTGATTGGAGGAGACAGCTGCAGTGAAGTGTGAAACAGCACAGCAGTACTACTGCTGTATTCCTGCTTAACACACAGTCTGAGCCAGACAGGCTGTGTGCTGTTAAGGAGATCAGCTTGGATGTAGCTAGCAGCACATATTGGATTTTTTTTTTTGGACAATCTGTCCAAAATATGGATGTCTATCACTGTCGTCTTCTGTATAACTGAACAAATTCAACAGTGCTTGTTTTATGTCCTGTCCTTACCATATGAGTCAAGGCTTTGCTGGTGTGCTAAAATGGATCCCACCTGTCCACAGGTATCGGAGGCTTCATGGTCAGGCAGAGGAACCGGACGGGTCCAGGCAAAGCCAAACCTGCCCTGGGCAGAAAAGACTCTACCGGCTCTGTCTCCGAGACTCAACAGGGCAAAGACGAAGGTGAGTGTGGCTCAGTAAATTTTAGCAATGCCTAAAAATTCTTGGCTGACAGAGATGTGAAGAGTCCTTCAGCCTCTGGCTGAAAGAAAAAATAAAAGTGCTCAAGATGAGACTCTCTACAGCGAGCTAGCAGTGACTGTAGCCTCTGGCAGATTGGGCCCTTCATCATTTCTCCTGTGAAAAGAGGCCAGATATTGGCTTCAGCTAAAGCAAGTCACTGCATACCTTTCACTGCCTGCAGACTCTGACTTTCTTCATGAAATGTAGGCCTTGCCATGAGCCATGAGATGTTGAAATTTCCAAATTGTGGAGTTTCAGAGACTTTGCCATGCTGCTGTAGTGGTTTGAAAATCACAAAATTACAAGCCTGCACCAAATGCATTTATGAAAAAGTAGTCATCAACAAAATCTCAACCATTCTGTTAGAGAAAAAAACACAAAACAATATCCTAATAATGAAGGTAGGTAGGTTTCAGATCAGGTTTACAATTTTAAAAGGAGAATAAGAATTTACCATCAAATCATTGTATAATTATCGTTCTCATTCCTGCCTGCATCCAGCAGCTTTTTACAGCAAATGCTCTCAAATGACATTACAAATCAGTCCTTATATTTATAGATAAAACAAACATCTCATAAACAAACTGCCGCCCTATAAAGGTGTAAACAAATATCAAATAAACAAACATTACTCAACGCTGCCCTCTAAAGGTGTTATTAACAGACATCAAATAAACATATTACTCACTGCCTCCCTCTGACGTTATTAAAAATCAAATAAACAAACATTACTCAACACTGCCCTCTAAAGGCGTTATTAACAGACATGAAATAAACAAGTATTACTCAACACTGCCCTCTAAAGGCGTTATTAACAGACATCAAATAAACAAACATTACTCAACACTGCCCTCTAAAGGCACTATTAACAGACATCAAATAAACAAATATTACTCAACACTGCCCTCTAAAGGCACTATTATTAGACATCCAATAAACAAGTATTACTCAACACTGCCCTCTAAAGGCGTTATTAACAGACATCAAATAAACAAACTTTATCTGCCTCCCTCTGAAGTTAGTAACAGATATCAAATAAACAAGCATTACTTGCTGCCGCCCTCTGATGTCACAGTTGTTGGCTGTGAAAACCAACAACTGTGGAAAATAATTGTGGTCAACTCGTAGCTGCTATCAGGCTATTATGTAATAGTTGTGACAGGCCTGCCTAAAGCACAGGAGAAGTTTGACCCCAGGAGAGGTAGAGACAGTAAAATTCTAACTGTCCTGACAGGGTTGTCAGATATGAATGTTACCCCACCCGATGCTTTGAGGCACGAGTGTGAATGCGTGATATAGGGCTACAGTACAGCCTGGGGTGAGAAACACTAGTGAAAAAATCCAGACTACGCAGGTTTGTGGCTGACCTTTCCCTGACACTATGCGTAGCTCAAGGCCAAAGCAGGCTGTGATGAGAACGGCCCGTACAAGAAAATTTAATATGCTCCTGATATTTGATTTAAGGTTAAATTCAGTCCTCACTGTTTATTTTGTTTTTGTGTGTGTTTTTGAGATTGAAGTTGGCCCTCTAGGGTCTGTATTGATGCTCTTACTGATGTACTTCTTCCCAGCTTCTCTTCATTTGAACTTATTTCATTTATATGAAAAATATTAAGGCCTATCACATGAGAAATTTGCAGCATGGCCTGCATCTGTTCTTGTTAAGATCATCGTGGTGAATATTTGTTTTATTGTCTTGATAGGCTGGGGTGATCCGATGCCTGACACTCCGGTGGATGAGAAACCTCCTGTGTCCGAATTCCCTGAAAACCCTGAGGTGAAAGTTCGCAAACGCTACAGGAAGAAGAAGACCAAACTGGAGGAGGCATTTCCCACATATCTACAGGTATGGACACTATTTGGCAGGGCTTATGAAACTCTTGTCTAATTGCAGCAAGCTCACACTAAATGGCCAACAGTATGTGGACACCCAACATCTCATTCCAAATCTGTTGGTATTAAAATGAGTTGGTCCCCCTTTGCTGCTTTAACAGCGTCAACTTTATAAGATAAGCTTTTCACTAGATTTTGGAACATGGCTGCAGGGATTCACCTCTGTTGTCTTTTCGGTTCATTCCCAAAGTGTTGGATGAGACTGAGAACAGGGCTCTGTGCAGGCCAGCCAAGCTCTTCCACTCCAAAATGTTTATGGAGCTTGTTTTGGATATGGGGGGGGGGGGCATTGTCATGCTGAAACAGGAGAGGGGCTTCCTTAAAAGTATCTCCACAAAGTTGGATGCGTGCAACTATAAAGAACGTCATTATATACTGTAGCGTAAGGATTTCCTTTCACTGGATCTGAGAGGCCAAAACATAAAAAATAGACAATTATTCCTCCTCAGCCAAACTTTACAGTTGACACTCTGCATTCAGACAGGCCCTATTCTTCTGCGTCTGCCACACCTAGGTTCATCCATCATACTGTCAGATTCATCACTCCAGATAGTGTGTTTCCATTCACAGTGTGTTTTACACCACTTCACCCAATGCTTGGTAGGAAAGCCTAAGTAAAATGACTCAAACTGAAAGCCGACGTAACTTAGTTTTACGCATATCCAGTATAAAGCGGCTTTGAGCAGTTTAAAAATCGTGTTCGCTCCCCAGTTCGCTAACGGGACCAGAAAGTTTGCATTTTTAAGACGATGGTTGGAAAGATGCTGTTTCCTCTGCTTTTCCTCTCCACTCACTGTTGAGCCAGCCACCCTTACGGGGCTCTCAGATTGGGCAGGATCCCCAGTTTAGCATTTTAATGCTAATTTAATACTAGGAAAATGTATACATACATCATCTAAACCGCTTATCCTTCTGGGTCGCGGTGGGGTGCTGGAGCCTATCCCAGCTGTCATTGGGCGGAAGGCAGGATACACCCTGGACAGGTCGCCAGTTCATCGCAGGGCAGACAGAAAAATTGATTTAAATAGGAACATTTATTAAAAAGCAAAATAAATAAATCTAATTTTAAGCATAATAATAATAATAATAATCAATGCAACTAATAACAACCATGTTTTCCATTCAGTCGTTAAAGTGAAAAATGTCTTCAGCTTTTCTTATTGATATAGAATATTCAAATATTTGAAACCGTATTCGACAGAATATTCAAAAATAAAAAATTTTGATAGTTGCTGCCCTAGTATGAAAAAGAGGTTTAATTTTAGACAAGTGAGTTAAATAAGTAATAGTCGATAGATTCATTGATTATGAACGGTTATCAGCCCCAGTTTCCCCACATTCTTTGATTTGTTTATTAGTGACCTTGTATTTTAGTCAGATGAATGAGAATGAAACTCCTCCTTCAGCATTGTGGAATTGTATCAGCCTTAAAACACACACACAACCTTCACACTCGCTCCTCTAACCTCATGCAAGGGTTCCGAAGGCCGAGGGTATTGCTAGGCAACCGCTAAAGATAACCTGAGACAAAGCACGGCTCGGGCGCTCACTCGTCTAATAGAGCCTGACACGTGGGCTCCACAGGGAAACGGGGGATGACGTTATTCCTCCATAGCCCTCCTCTACGTTGGTGCTGTTTGCTTTGTAAATGGTCGGCTGAAAACTTAAGCCGAGCCTGACTCGTACCTGATGAGTCCTCGGCGTTCTCATAAGAATGTCATAAGAATGAAGTAAAGACCCCGCATTATGGGGAAAAAACGCTTTTTATTTTTTAAATAATTTTATTTTAGTTTAATGGACTGTTTAAACACTGAAAATTTCTGAATAGGCCATGTATGAAAGCTAAACCCATGTTTTGAATTCATAATGGTTGTGATGTCACAGCTGCTACCCCAATAATCAATGGTGGCCCATTGAGTCTAGAGCAGTTTAGCCCCACCCCTTTTTTGTTGAAGTGTTATGGAGTGTTGTTACTGCGGCCAGTCTATAGCGAGTTATTTAAGTGGAAGATTAAACTGTACAGTTCAGGGCAGCCAATCAGAATGAGTATTTACATATATCTACATAGACATATTTACATATTGCTGTTTTTGGAAGAAAACCTCGTATCTCCAAAATGGTAACTTTACAGGAGAAGGAAAAAACCTACTTTGTTTTTAATGTGAGTCAATGGAACCAGAATTTTTTCCAAGTCATTTTGGACCGCGTCTTTTGGTCTATTCATCATGAAATTTACACACAAAGTAAAGGAAAACAGGCATTTTCAAATTGTCAAAAGCTGAAAAATGACAAAAATGTAGATACGAGGTTTTCTTCCGAAAACTGCGATATATTACATATGTTGTAAAGGCACATACCGAAACCAGCCGGCTTAATTCTTAGGTATAAGGAGACGTTGGAAATTATCATGTAAAAATGAATGATGACTGTTTAATGTTTTATGACCAAAAAAAATCACAATTATGTAAGTGGACTTAAGTAATTATTACTTACTTAAGACAAGTAAATAATAATAATAATAATCATACCGTGAAATAAAATGACAGAAATGTGGAATATGCGCCCTTTGAAAGCCAGGCTTGTGGGAAGTCTGAGGAAAGTGGGAACATAGCCGCTAAGCAAGCAGCAAAAAATGTGAGGTGCATTAAGCTAACACTAGCTGTCAGTGCTAAGTCGCCGAAGCAGGGAGTCGTACCTAACGGCTGCTGCCACTCAGCGGGGGCCCCTTTTTATCAATTATTGAAAACCAAGGCTTTTAACGTCTGCCTTCAGCACGCACGGCTGAAACCTCCTCCCTGGGCTGCAAACCGAGCAGAGGCAAGATGGCGGAGCAGGAGAGCAGAGATACAGCAGCAGGAGAGTGTTTCCCTGCTTTTTCCTCTCACCGCCTCTGGTAAACCACATCTGTGGCCAGCCGCTTGTTTTGATGACCGGTGTGTCCTGTGGGACGGGACTGAAGTGTTTGAGACTGGATGACTCATGAACTTCATTGAGAAGCTTCAGCTTTCTGACCGGAAGCTTCATGTGGGTTGCAAGACCATTACGTCACACACTCTGGGTACTTAATTCAGTATGCATTTTACTGAATGCGCAGCCAACCTGGGAGAACTTAATGAGAATAAAAGATGTATGTATGTATGGAGTCTGATATTCATATAGATATCATAACTGTCATAAGAAAATCTTGCATGTACAAAACAGTAACTTTATATTTTTATTTCTTTAAAAGAAATACTTTAAAAATGTCTGTTGGTCCATTTATCTTGAAATGTTTACATTATTTAATGTTTTCAAATAATAAAAACTGAAAATAATGGAGTTAAAAGGTTTTTGCAGTGATATACAAATAAATGAGATCTGAGTGCTGTATGGGGGGGAGCCTTATTCACATAGCTGAACACATAGTTATTAAGTATTATTATAGAGCAAGGCTGTTAAGGATCTATATCAACCATCTCTTTAATCCCTAAACACTCAAAGGAGCAATCTGTGAGATTTTTAGTTGAAAACTTTCCAAAATTACTAAAATTATCAACAGAGTAAGAAGAAATAACAGTTTTGATGTTATGTCAAAAACATCTATGCATCGTGCTGCAGAGATATCTACTAAAGTTACATGCTAACGAGCAAACTCCAGCCCACCTGGTCTCAAAATACCATTTTGTACCTCAAGAGGCGATAGTGAGTCACGGTAGCGTCGATTCTGCCATCAGTCCCACATGAGAGGAGAAGGAAGTAACACACTTACTCCTGGTAAGAAACCACAAAGAACAGAAGTGAAATAAACAGAAACAAAGCTAGAGTTAGCATTGGCGCTGCTTTCCACCACTGGAGACTTGAGCTCTTGCCGAGTGAAGCAGTGAAGTTTGATGCTGAGCTCGCAACATTTCTTCTAGACTAGTAAGTAACAGGGATGAGGAGGGACTGTGTTATAGTAGTATAAATTTGACAGGTTGTGTCATCTTACCTGTTCCTCCTTTAAGAGGTCCTAACTATGCTTTCTGAAACGGTTGAAGTATAACCTTAAGATAGAATTAGTTCTTCTGGAGATAACATGCCTACGCTCCTGTCGGCTGTCTAAGCATTGGCCCTTTCGAAAGATTGATCCCCAGCGATCCTCTGGGTGGGCAGGATGGTCCTCCCTCTCATCCATCACGATGCTTACTAACAAGGGCATCAGTTAATTCCATTGGCAGTTGGTGTTCTCCTTCAAGCGTGTTGAGCTCCAATGACAGAGCGGTTTGAAAAGATGCGGTGGAGCTTCATGTGTCTCAGAGGAAGCATGAGCTAGTCCTGATCCCTCCACCTTGTGGATGTGGTAGAGGGAGAGCAAGCTAGTGGGTGGGCATTAGCTATGACTACATTTGGAAGATAAATTAAGAAAAAAGAAGTCCTTGGTGAGCATCACCTGCTTAAATTGCTGTTTTAAATGCAGATTCCTAATGCAGTTCCTTGTTTTGTGTATGAAGACATACTATACTTTAGAAAATTTTGTAATTATGTTCACTGTTACCTTTCTCTACAGGAGGCTTTCTTTGGAAAGGACCTTCTGGACAAGAGCAAGCAGAGCAGACGGGAGACCACTGGGCTGTTAGAGGAGGAGAGAGAGAGAAGACAGGCTGGTGCTGGCCTGTTGAAACTGACCTCTAACCCTCCACACAGTACAGCGTCAACACCACTGCCCAGCAAAGCTGCAGGACCCCGTAAGAGAAAGAGAAATAAAAGACAGACACATACGTAAATTTTAAGATTTTGTTGAGACTGGGATTGCCTGGATAGCAGAGTTCCGACTACAGTATTGATTTCAGATGTCGTATCACAGTGCTGATCACCAAAACGATACTATGGCAAAAAGTTGTCTGAACGCTTCGAGTTTACTGGATTGAAATATTCAAACCGTTAAAGCTTAACATGTCAGATTTTCAAATCTATTACACTATTTGCTCTGACTAGCTTGTCAGTTGCTCTTGATCAGGGTGAGACGGAGGTGAAAGGCCAGAAGCATTGCTTTTAGATAATATTTTAATATTAAAAAATACAGTATTAACTGCTGTTGTAAACATGAAAAATAAGCAAAATGCACATCTAGCAAAAATACATCAACAAACCTACATAAAATAAACAGTGCATGCAAACAGCAACCAGAGTAATGCACACATAGCAGGGCACACAGGTGACCATCGTAGGTTGTTTGCAGTCACGTGAATTCAGTGATGCGTGAAATCCAGCTGGAGAGCAGGAAGTGAAAAGCAGAATGGACGAGTTGGAGGCGGGACCGTACTGAGCTAGTTGATTTGAAATTAGAAGACAAACTGAAAATCACAACATATGTTGAATGCGATTTCCTGTTTCTGCTCTTCTCTTATAATATTGCCTAAACAGAAAATCACAGCATGTGTTCCTTGTGTTATGAAGAAGAGCCTTTTTTTTAACTGAACTGAAAGACTTGCCTGTTATTGAGGCAGCAGATATAAGCAGCTACGTTGTCCTCCAGACATCCTTGATGAAGGCTTGCAAAATTGTAGAGGAGCAACTTTTCAAGGCTGAAATTGCCTTCCTGTGTGAATTTTCCCATTCCACCTTAAATGATGCAGCAGTTATTATAACAGCTGACGCCACACTGTACCTACTGCATGATTTAAGGTGGAACGGGAAAATTCGAACGAGAACTTAGAATGGCAGGATTATTTACGTTCGCCCGTCTTTTGCGCAAGTACTAACACTGATTTAAATGTTGGTGCTGCTGCTTGTAGTTTTGATTTAAATCTATTAGCGGTGCACATCCACAGATAAACTGTGCAGAATGCAACACTCCGCTCCATTCTTTGGTCAATTTCTTGCATTTTTTGGTACTCGATAAAAGCTCCTCATGATTTCTCGGTTAGATAAATTTGAGATGAATGACGCAAACCTCAGGCATTTTGAGAGCTTGTTACCTTGTTACAGTGCTTCTGATGTAGAAAGTCGCTTCCTGCCCATCTTCTGTTTGCACAATGACAAGGCAGTGACATGATGTCACATACAAGCAGGCTATTGGTAAATCGATTTGTCACTTATAACCATTACAGGAGTTAATCGATAGCATATAAGCAAACAGTTAATTAGGGTAATTAGCAAAGCAAGAACTAACAAAGACAAAACAGGCAGGGAGAAAGAAAAAGAGAAGAGAAAAACGATTCTGATGTGGACAAATCTGCCAATCAACGAGCCATAAGTAAAAGAACTGCTAGATTCTGTAATTTGAAGTGCAAGAAATTCCAGTTTTGTGAAGCTGTAACAGAGAATGTTGATTAACATGGTTAAGAGGAGTAGGAGCAGTATTATGCAATCTTGTAAAGAGTCCACTTGGCTCAGAAGCCATAACCCAAGCTCAGTTCCCCTGCCTGTGTTCACAGGGAGTTCAGAGGAGCCTCTGGTGGATCTGTCCGAGGTGCTGAAATCAGACACTGAGCTGCTGGGGATGCTTTCTGATGATATGAGCAAACAGACGGAGGAGTCGGGTAGGCAGTCATTAACAGAACACATCGTCTTAACTATCCACCACAGCCTTGCTCTGTTAAAATGAGCTCACCTGCTGAACTCATTTTCAGCCTTTCACTCACTTTCACTCAGTCTCAGATGCATCTGTTTTTGGGTTCTTTACTGCCATGCATTTGTTTATTACATTCAGCATTCAGCGTTCATTGTATTTCCAGAGCTGCATTGGTTCATATTTAAGTTACTCAGCGTAGAAGGTTATGTTCTCTCCTCTCTTTCTCTCTCGGTCTCATTTCTTGATTTATTTCTGGGTCTGATCACTCATTGTGTTTGGTTTGGGTCCCTGTAGGTCTTGATTTTTGCCCCTTCCAGGTTGACTGCTCTCCCTCTCCATTTGGTAAGAGCCCCAAAGCCCAAATCATGTTTTTTTTTTCCAGCTTGGTTATTGCATGTCTGCATTTTCCTTTGTCCTTCAGACCATTTCACAAGTTTCTAAGATTTGCTTTTCTTGATCTTTGCTGGTATGTCTATGCCTATAATGCCTTTGGTACTGAGATCAGCATGTTGTGGCTGTTTTACCAATAAATTTGACAAATGGACGAACAGAAATGGTCCATAATGACTTGGAATGAAATCTCACTACATGGAAGTACATTAAAATTAACAGCTTTTCCCCTATAAAGTTTTATAAAGTAGTTAGATGAAAATATGGCTTCAAAATCATGAAAACAGCCTTTTTAAAGTACATGAAGTCCCAAAAATGTCAAAGTTGTAGAATATTTAGAGACTAATTGGATGGAAGTTTCTCTACAGTATATGGTTTTAATAAACATAGCAGACGTAAAAGCCTTAAAAAGCAAGTCCAGTCCAAAATATTCAAGGACTTCTTGGTTTAGCTCCCTGTCCTTTCTCACCCACATACTTAATTCACTGCTCAGTCTATTACGTTTCGTTTATTCAGTCTCATGTAGTTTAACTCGGTAATTTCTCTTTTTACATCTCTGCTTCCAAATAAAACGTAAATGATGGAACGATGGAATGATGGTTCAATGTCGCACTAAAAAGCACGGCCCTTAAAGCCTAAAGGAGGAAAATGAGTTATACAGGGGACAGGCTCTTTAGAAATGCCATGTGAGAAGTGGCCTTCTCAAGGTTTCCTTCTGCACAGCCTGGTGCCGAATGGGTCTTCTGTTCTGTAGAAAGCATCAGGAGTCCTTGGCTTTAAATAGAGGAGCCCAGCACATGGGTGCAGCCTTGGACTCTGCGCAAAACGGCCATCAAGACACGTTCAGAATGAAAATCTGTCATGTGGCCGATGTATTATGTGACTTTTGATCAAGGTTTTTCAGATTTTCCAGACAAGCAATCAAAGTTGATTTATAATCAGTTCCTCTTTAAAAAGAGTTTTCAGCACTTGAAACAGAACCCAAAGCTCAAGCTGTTTGTATAGAACTAATGTGGTAGTGAAGCACAAAAGATTTGATTTGCCACATCATATATTTCAAGGTCATATTTACATATCATAGTCTAGGGTTTCTTTTGACAGATAACAGACTGTCATTAGTCGTTGACGAATCGATAACCAACAGGCGTAAAATCAAGTGCACGATTCATCAAAATGTCAGTTAGAAAACAGAGTTTGGTTCCGAAATCTGATCAGCTGAGTCGTGTTTGACGCCATTGTAAAATGCTTGATATGTGCACCAGGCCTGGGCAATAGGGCGACGTAATCAGATAACGTTGATGACGGACAAGTAACCCAAAAGGCAGTAATTGTTGTTTTGGTAAAAGAGAAAAATAGAGAGGTCTAATTTACATTTAAACAGCTTAAAAACATGATGAGAAACTGTTGTTTATCTCTAAGAAGTGTGCAGTTTCTAAGAGAGGTTTATGCTTATAAACTGCCTGTATTATTTCTCTCTGCTGTGCACTGTAATGCTTTACCGCACTGATTCCCCTTAACTTCACCTTAACTTAAGAAAATAAAAGCCAACGTGCTTTGGAACTTCAGCTCATCTCAGAGTAACTCCCTGCAGTAAAAATGAGCTAAAAAGACTGGAAGTTAGCATAGAGCAGCTAAGTTAACTCTAACCTGGAGAGAAAGTTCCTCTGATCCTTGTCTGTGACCGGTGTTCTCAGAAAAAGGTAATAAATAGTATTTAATAAAATGTGTACATAATGTTTTATTTGCTTTTACTCTTAAAACGCTGAGTATTAATGGGACCTTAAAAAGCTCTGGTAAACTCCCCATGTCTCCCCATGGTTTACTGAGTAAAGTGTGCAGTATTTTCTGTACAGATTAAGTGTCTCGGTGGTTGGATGAATTAAGAAAACGCTGCTGTAACGACCGTAGGTTAAAGCTGCCGTGTATTTGTTTTGAGGCGTGTGGGGGAGGGGGGGCTTATTATCGATTAATTGTGAACTGGAAAATATCACGCTAATTATTCTTTGATATCGCCCAGGCCTAAAGTGCACACTTATTAAAATTGAATTCTGTATTAGTGCATGAAGATATTAAAAACCGTTCCTTGTATGAAACCTGGAACCAGACATCGGGGTATATATGAAGTAAAAAGCCCAAAACCATATTTAATATACGTACATAAAAACCCGCTTTTTGTTGAAAGTGAGAAGCTGCCAACTGTAATAAGTTCAAATTGATGAAAATACTGGAAATTTACTGTAGGGTGCTCTTCATAAGGCTGTATGACATCGACACAAGCTTGTTGTGACTACAGGCATAATTCTGCATAAATGTTTGTAAGCGCTTATTCCAATAGGCGTCATCTATCATAAATGCTACTTTAGCTTACTTAGATCAGAATTGGCAAAAATACCGTTTATATTGAATGACTCCTATTTGGAATAAGCATTTATAAACATTTATGTAAAGTTATGTCAGTTGTTATGACAAGCTTGTGTCGGTGTCATGTAGTCTTTGCCGCACAAAGACTACATGACACAGACTTTGCCGCACTTTGCCGTACCTACAGTAAAGTGTTACGGAATTACCATATTGTTTTCTAAAGTTATACATAGCACTCATTACTAGCCCAAGTAAAATGAACATAAGTGCCATGACCGGGGCAGGTTAGGCCAAGTGTACCTCAGTAATTCTCAAAAGCCGTTGCCGTCCACCACTTTCTCTCGGAGACCATGGACCAAATAGTTCTCGGTCTTATCGCTTGCGGATGTTGGCTTTTGATATGATCGTCCTCTAGCAAAAGTTTCTGTTGCACCTTCATGTGTACATTTCAAATCTTGAACCATTAAATCTGCCTATTCAAATAGAAAATATTGTTTTTTGTAAATAAAATAAAATGAAGCTTTTTTTGAATTTAGCTTTTTACCCTGTAGTACTGGTAGAACAGCGCTTTTGTCAGCTAATGATTGATCGTTTACATTCCTATGATGGTCAGAATCTGAAAATTGTATTGCTGGATTTTTAAACACTGCAAAACAAAAGGCAGTCTTTGATTGCATTATTGCTGCGCCTTATTATATTGACCATGGCTGCATGACTAGCTAACATAGCGAGGCCATCACTAGGTGTTTAGTGTTTGGTTTCATGTTAGTAGCATAGCTGGTTGCTGTACAAAAATTTTTAATTTACCAGCTCTGATTCAGAAATAGAATGGGAAAGAAGGAAGCCAAACTATAATTGGAGTTTCAAATTTTGACAAAATTATGCTTTAACCCCTCTGAGCGACAGAGAAAATCGCTCCAACTGAAACTTCCTATAGAAATTCACCAGCTGTTTATATTTTTAGAATCTGTATTTCTGTATTGATTCTGTTTCCCAAAACTGATCTCAGTTAAAGAATCTGAAGTTTTGAATTGTCTTCTGTCAAGCGTATAATTTATATATATTTGTCTGAACTGTGATGTTAGTTTCTTGATTATTAATTTCACAGAAAAATATACATGTATATATTTGTTGTGCAGCTTGTTTTACCTTGTTTGTCCTGCTCTTCAGCTCTTCATTTCTATTAAGATTTCTTTCCCCCCCCTCAGCTGGACTGGACGTTGCTCCTCTTGCGGAAGAGGCCTCAGCCTCTTCTCAGTCTCACCCCGGTCGTGCTCCTCATCAGGTAGCGGAAGAGCCACTGGACGGCATTCTCAGCCCTGAACTGGACAAGATGGTCACAGATGGTCAGTAAATGACCAGGGGCTGTATTACAGAATCTTCCTATCTTTTTTTCTCAACTTAAAATAAGGTTTTTTTACAAATTCGTATTACAGAAGCAAATCTGACCTTAATTTAAGAATCGTATCTTACAGCATCTTTTGTCAAGTTAGGAAACCTCAGCTTATTCGATTGAAGTCAACAGTCAACTGTCGTGTCTGTTGCCTAGCAACCGACCAGCTGAAACGTAAACACGTAATCAAGTTAGTTAGCCAGACAGCTAACATTAGCTACCGTTACTGATGTAAAAAGACCAAATAAAAAGAAATTGCAATAAACTGAAAGCTAGGAATACTGTGCCAGCGCTTCATGCTGTTTATCAGAGCGTTTCAGTTTCAGTCTCCATTTCCCAAACTCGTTAGCCGAGCGCGCTAACGTTACTCCTCCTAATAAACAGACACACGTTCAGCTCCGTCTCCTCATTATTCACCACCATCACTGTAATATTTCATCATCAACATTAACAGACGAAGGTAATCAGAGGGACGGTGGAGATCGAGTCTGCAGCGTCTGAGTTCTTAAAAAACGCAGTTTAAAACAAAAACTCTTAAAGTTAAGAAAATATTTAGGATATTTTGGCAACTTAAGATGTTTCTGTAATACAGTTTTCTTATTTGGAAATAAGATAAGATTATAGACTTAAGAACTGTTGTTCTGTAATAGCTTCTGTCCTAACTTCAGTCTTAACTGAAGTTGCCATGACAACAAAGCAGATAAGACATGATCTCAGACTTAAGACTTTTTTCTGTAGTATGGCCCCAGGTCTCTTCAAATTCACTGTTAAAGTCAGAGTTAAAGTCATACTAAAAAGCAGTCTGATGCCTTACATGCTCTCTCTCTTTAACCTTACAGAGTCCATTTTAAGCAAGCTGTATAAAATTCCAGGTATGCTGTTTTTCAGTTTGTCAGCTGTGGTTAATTATGAGAAATATTTCACATACTTTGTGAAAAAAGGTATGAACTGAAGTTTCTTCACACAGAGCTGGAAGGAAAGGATGTTGAAGACTTGTTCACAGCTGTCCTAAGCCCCAGCACTCAGGTGCCCCATCAAACCCAGGGAAATCACCCTCTACATGTGCCTCCGGGCCCTGGACTGCCTTCCTCTCAGCTCAACTCAGGTTTGCCACCATATTTACTTTACTTTTTACGGCTTCTACTGACAACAGTTTCTATAAACTGTATCAACTGGTATTTAATCAATCAACTAATCCAGCCATTATGTCTTTTTCATTTCCTCTTCTTTTACAAATGATCATTCAGTGTTCCATGACAAACAGCTTCTTCTGTTATTGGTGCGAAACAATCACCCAATAATTTATTTATAATTAATAAAACCCAATAATGTTTTTATTGTGTGAATGCAGTTTTCACATTTATCTGAATATCATGTGATTTCCAGAGTGAACACGCTTTCCTGTTTTCATTACCAACGTCAAGTGAGAGCAACAGTGTCTGCACGTTCAAACCAATTAGTGTATAAAGCACATATACAGGGTGATTCAAAAAGGTACATCTAATTTCAAAATGATTTATTTCTCTTGTAAATCATTACAGAGCAATGCAGTAAACTGTAAATGGTTTAATTGAGCATAAAGTTTATTATGTAATTTTATAAGTGCTCAATATGAACCTCCTCCAGCTGTACGGACAACATCAACGCCATAGTCAAATTCACCCCATACTCGATTGAGCATGTCGGGTGTCGCTGCACTCACGGCTCTTTCAGTGCGATTTCGGAGATCATCCAGTGTTGTGGAACCAACGACGAACGCTCTGAGCTGTTGGAGCTTCACTGCCCATGAAAATCACACTGCACAGTTATGACGGATTCACTCTTATTGAAGTGGAGAACGCAGAACGCTTTCTGCTCAGGGGTCTCATCTCCTCGCAGACTGAAGGGAGCCAATCAGAAACTCTATGACCCCCTCTTTCAATTGGATTGTGATTGGTTCCTAGACGCCTCATAGTTGTAAAAATATGGCGCTTTGAAATCGGATAAATCTTTTTGAATCACTCTGTATAATATATACAGTCTAGGGATGCATCGATAACGTTTTTCAAACCAAGCACGTATTTTTAGTACTTGCCAAGACAGAGTCTGATACCACACTGAGTGACCTACTCAGAATTCAGTAATTGTTAGTGTAAGTGAATCTAATGTACCTTAACAGATTTTAAATGATGTGTATTAGCTAGCTGTGCTATTTTATTACTATATTATTTAACGCTACCTTGGATCGAGTAGCGCTGCAATGGAGAAGAGTGGGTTTTGTTCCACATCTGGAAAGCACTTCTGTACAGCTGTAGTTTTTCTCCTCATCTGTCTTTCAACAACGGTCTCTGTAGCACAGTGACAGCGAGAATCACATCCGAGAAGCTCATCGGTTTATGTCTTCTCTGAGTCTTTTATTTGACTGGTTGAGCTGTAGTTAATGTCCTCTAAAGCCAGACATGCACTGTGGGATTTTTAAAGTCTTGTTCTTTGGTGCCTCACGCCATACGTTTGAATAGACCATCATGTGAAGAGAAAGCTGTGTGACAACACTGTATGAAAACAGTCCGTGACATGAAACTCAGCCCCTACAGGCAGCTCTGTCTATGAACAGTTTCAAATAAAGCTGGTTCATTTAAAATAACACACTGGACTCCGAGAACTGAGCAGAAACGCTGGGAGCAGTGCTGCTAACACTGTGCACTGATGCTAAAGCAGACAGCGATGGTAGGACAGTACAGTCTCTCTGCAGCCTATTTTGTAACAAAATCACTGTATTAATGTTCCTACCTCACTATTCTATTCAGTCCAACAGAGTAAAGTCAGCATAAGTGGACATTGGAGAGAAATGTCATGTTTTTCTGCCTCCATTTGGCTGGACTAAGTGTCTCCACCCATACGGGGGAAGCGGGTGTGATTGTGTGTTTAATAACGTGCTAAAATCACAGTGTAGGTCTGTCGAGAATATACCAAGGCGAAATGTTTAAGTGATCCAACTGTCATGGAGTCAGAAACACTTCTCTGTTCAAGCAGAGTATCAGAATGTTGGTATCGGTGAATTTTTATGAGTAAATGAGCACATTATCAACCTAATACCCCATAACAGTATCAGTCTTGATGCTTTCCCATTGAGTGTATATATCATATATGTATCATATATGCAGTCAGTGATTCCAACTCCTTTGTTACTGTAGCCTCTTGCTGTCCTTCAGCTCATAGATTCTTGTTACAGTGGAACTCTGTAAACACTTTGCCTGCTGAAGGTGTTGAAGGTGTCGCTTTAAAAGCCATTTAAAAGCTGTATTTGAACAAGATCGGTACAAATGCGGATTCTGTCGTGGCAACATACGGCACACTGTGGCTGGTTTTCAGCCTCCACTACTACCGATGGTTTGAAGGGATAAACTAGGAAAAGGCATTAATGGTGTAAAAAAATAAATAAATAACAATAATGCGGTTAATAATTTATTGTTGGCGTTATTAACCCTACATTATTTACGTTAAGAAGCTTCTTCAACGCTTGTAGGAAAGCTCAAGACTATACGTCTAAATTTGCAAGTTTTTCAAATTCAGAGTGTGCTGTTCACTTTGTCGTTGCGTTTTCCATTAAGAAGTTGCAAGTTGACTTTTTTTTTTTAAAAAAGGTTCAGAAAATGATACGTTTTGGCTAAATTGGTTAAAAAATGTTTTTCCTTCCACACAGGAATGTTCCCCCGGATGCCAGTGATGAATGGTCTGATGGCACCCAATCAGCAGTTCCCTCCCTCACAGATGCCTCCTGGAGCAGGGCCTAACATGCCTCGAAACTTCCCTCCCATGCAACGCATGCCTTTTCCTGACAATCTGAGGTGAGCTTTGCATGTCTTAGTATCAGTGTCAGCTGACCAGCTGTGCTACAGATCAGTGCCAAAAAATGAAAAATCATGACATGGAAAAAAAAAAATATTTTCCTTACATTACTTTTTTTGTGACAAAGGAGTTTTAATGTGCTGTGTAAACATCGTTAAAGTTTCAGAGCATACTGTTCACTTCCCGCTGCCTACGGTCCGTGTATGGAAAGTAAACGACAAAAATAATCAGAAAAGCCAGTCGGAAACAAGCTAATTTACATATATCAGTCTTAATAGCCGCGATAATAATAACAGGCTGATTAATTGTAAGGGACAAATAGCATTTGGAAAAGTCAGTTAAGAATAAATTACTGTTTTTGGTACTGAAAACCACGTTATAAGTGCACTTCACGGGACAAAATAAATTACAGTAAAAACACAGAATGCGTGGTCCCTTTATGCTGTAATTTTACATGTGTTTTGGACATTGATTCAATTCAATGTAACATACATATCGCTGTTGTTGAAGGAAAACCTTGTATCTCCAAAATGATAACTTTACAGAAGAAAGAAAAAACATACTTTCTTTTTTAATGTAAGTCAATGGAACCAGACCTTTTTTCCATGTCATTTTGGGTCATTTCTTTTAGTCCATTCATCATGAAATATAGATACAATGTAAAGGGTAACAGATATTTTCAAATTATGTCAAAAACCGAGAAACGTCAAAATTGGAGATACGTCTTTTTTCTTCCGACGACAGCGATATAGTTCATTGTATTGCGAATGCTCTGGATCTCACAAAATGCATCAGGGTATTTTCTGTACTGAACAGGGAGAGGAAGTTTAGTCAGATGGCTCAGGATGCAGCTGGCCCATGGTCAGCCACCGGTCCAGGTCCAGCTTCTGCTCCCCCTCCTGCCCCCGTCCCTGAGGGAGAGGGGGATTCCTTATCCACGGCCCAGAAGAGCACGCTGAAGTGGGAGAAAGAGGAGACGTTGGGAGAGCTCGCTACTGTGGCCCCGGTCCTCTACACTAATGTCAACTTCCCCAACCTCAAAGAGGAATACCCAGGTGCGTATATAACGATCCGTCTGTTTTGATCAGTGGGCTCGTATTTATTTATTTTTTTAATAACACTTGCATTTAAAATTCATTCCACAGATTGGCAAACCCGAGTGAAACAAATTGCAAAGCTGTGGAGGAAAGCAAGTTCTCAAGACAGGGCCCCGTATGTGGTAAGATATAACACATGAGCAGATCGTCCAGTAATAACCTTCAATCACAGTGTCCGTCACTAGGGCTGGTTCTACCAACTTACAGAATAACTGTTGTGGAGCAGGATTTGAGAACGTGACAATTATGATTAGGTATCTACACTGTTGTTTACATGGTAAATGTAGTACTGAAAGTAATGAAGCTGATTAGCCTAATAAGCTTAGTATTGTTTAACAGAAGACTTGGTATGAGCGTCACCTGTGTGTTGTTTACAGCAAAAGGCCCGGGATAACAGGGCGGCCCTTCGCATCAACAAAGTGCAAATGTCTAATGAAACAATTAAGAGGCAGCAGCAGCAGCAGCAGCAGCCCCAGGTCGCGCAGGCTTTGGAAGTTTTTGACCCTGCCATTCCCCCTCTGGACCCTGAACTCCTGTTCAAGGACCCGCTGAAGCACAAGGAATCAGAACAGGAGCAGGAATGGAAGCTGAGACAGGTACGTCTGCAGTGATTACTCATTGCCTGTTTGGAAAATATTCGATAACAAGTTGAAACTATTGACTGAAGATACTTTTAATGAGTGAAACTGCATTACTCTAAGCCAGGGGTCGGCAACATGCAGCTCCAGAGCTCCACAGCAGAATGAGATTTTTAGGTAAAAATAAAATCATCTTTTGCAGTAAAATAAAGCTCTGCTGATCGTTCAACAAAGTTTTAACAATAAATGGGCGAAACTCTGGACTCTTAATGTAGCCTGTATCTGCTAAATCACCCTTTTACCCTGAAGATCAGTGCGCAGAGTGCTGGTCACAGCAATGTGGACAACGATCTCCCCTAGCTAGTAGCTAACGAAAGACAAAGAGAGAGATTTAAGACGAATGTTGGTAATTTAGAGACGAAAGGACAGACTTTTTTGCATTTATAAGCACTCTAGCTGTTTTCCTGATACATTTGATGTGCAACGCAGCTACATTGTGGCGCCTCAGGCACCATTTAAGGTGGAATGGTGAAAATGAAAGCTGGTGAATGAGAAGCGACTCCAGCCTCGTAAAAAGTCTAACACTGAGAGACATTTTAAAGAAACTATTCAACTTTTGTGAAAAAGTTTCCTGCCAGATATGCGAGAAAAACGATGATAGCTGAGCTAAAGTTTAAAGCAGAGCAAAGTAAGTCTGCGTTTTGGTTTATATTTTGTATCCTATACTAGTACATCAGCACATACTGAGACATTTTTACAGCGAGGATGTTAATATGGACATAAAATGTTGTGGCTTCTAAGGTGGTTTGGTTTTTGTTGAAAGGATAAAATGGCTCTTCTTAACATTTGGGTTGCTTTAGGCAGTGTTGCATAATACCGTCTTGTCATTATTCTGTATTTGAATTTCATGGTGTTAAATGGTTATTTAAGATGGTATTTGTCATTGGCCTTATCAGGTTAACATAATTCACAATTTTATATAATTCTCCTGTTTTTGTTCCACATTGTTCTCTCACTAAAATACTCAGCATGCGTTATGCAAATATGTAATACAGCTGTTGGGAATCCCTGTGGTGTCAGCTAATCCTGACTACTAGCCTGGTAACTATAGTCTAATAAATATGACCACGTGTAACTCCCACCTTGAGCGGCAAATAAAATAGCTTTTTCCTTTGTCAAAGACACACTTCAGTTGTAGAATGCCTGTGGAATACAGTGTACCTGGATGTGAAAATTATTAAGAAGCAATTACTAAAGCTAGAGCAGTTGGCTAACAAACTGAATAAGAATCTGCCCCCACACTTGGAAGACCGGGTTAGATTCTCTATCCACACAGAGTCTGTGAGCAGCACAACTGCCGTTCTTATCTCTCTGAATAAGAGTGTATGTTAAATATGCAAAGGGTTGGAAAATATGTTTGCAAAAAGTTTTTAGTGGCTATTGGAAAGGACGTTAATACGCCACAGCAAAATTTATATTCATACTCTATATCTAGATCTACTTTCCTAAATTTATCTTTAAGCTTTTCCTCCTCACCTGATGAGTCATTTCTGTTATTAGAGGAATCCATTCTATCAGTTGTAATGATGATTCAAAGACAGCTGCTTTTAGTAGTTGTCCATTTCACCTGTAGCCATATTATGAGTGCACTGTCATGAGCCTATAGATTCTAGTTATTGCTCTATGGAGATACTGAGAACAGACCGCAAAGTCTCAGTCTGTTTCACGTTAGGCCTGAAGCCTAGAGAATTCATCTCTCTAAAAAGCTGTGATTTTTTTATGACCTCATTATCGTTATGTCTTTATCATTGTTTCATTACCTGAGCATTGAAATAGTCTGCATTCTACAGCTGTTGGATATTAACAATCCAGGAGACTTTTTGATGCTTTTAGGTTTAATGCTGTGCACAATTTGTACAACTTGTTTACAGTTGCATGCTTTTTTGCATGTATAAAGTATTTATTTCACAACAAAAGGGTAGCTCCATAATTTAATTTAATTATGTGGCCATGGAGCTATTCCTATGCATACCCCCTTAAAATCCCAGGCTTCTTACATACTAAGTCTTATTATTAAGTAACTTCAGGAACTTCAAGGCAAACTGTCTAAGCTATTCTTAGGTTATAGAACTGTGTATTAAAACTGTATTGTTTAATTTTGTGATCTCTAAACATCTCACAGGTATTCGATGAATATCACAGTGGCAGGGTTGAAATGAGACAAGGATTGTACAGCAGTGTTTAACTGGAAATGCTTGGTTGAAAGACCGTTATAATAAACTTTCCTGAACCATTTGTATTTGCTTTGAAAGTAGAGAGAAGCTTAAAGTAGACAGCGCTCAGAGAACATGCGAATTAGATGAATTACATGTAGTTATTTGCTAAGAACTAGTGAAAGATGGGGAAAAAAAGAAGCAATGAAGTTGTGAGAGACCTTTAACAGAAAATATCTTCTGTGGTTACAATGATTTGTTACTGTTACATTCTTTTAAGGGGTGTCAGGTTTTTAGGAATTTGAAATTAAGCTGCTTTCTCTGCTAAATAAAAAAACATCATCTAAGCACATTATTATTTTGTTTATTTTGCAGCAAATGAGACAAAAAAGTAAACAACAAGCCAAAATTGAAGCTACACAAAAACTTGAACAGGTGAAGAATGAGCAGCTTCAGCAGCAGCAACAGCAGCAGCACCTCAAAGGAGGTCCGTCTGAAATGGACACATCTGGTAGCCTTCAGAGTCCAGTCTCGTCGCAGAACAGCAACGGGAACATGTCTCCTATGCAGTCTGGTTCCAAGAATGGGTTCTCTAAGCCACAACCTCCAGGAACCCCCACATCAGGTTCCCCAGATGATGTCTTTCTGCGTCCTCATCCTCCACCCCCTTCATCAGGATCCCAGCCACAGTCACCACAGATGTTCTCTCCAGGCTCTTCTGGCTCTAGACCGTCTTCACCTTGGGACCCTTATACTAAAATGGTGGGCACACCAAGACCACCACCAAGTGGCCCGGCTGCTGCCCGTCGGAATTCGGAATCTGGGAAATCACCTAGGATTCTCTCAGAAGAATGTGGGAAGGCTTCATCTGTTCATGAACCCATCGGTTCACCAACAGCCCTCAACATAGACCCATATGCCAAGCCTCCGGACACACCAAGGCCAGCAGGACCAACAGATCCCTTTCTCAAGCCTATGTGTCCTCCCAGGTCTAGTCAGGCCATGGAAGGGAGGCACCTGATTGGCTCTCCAGGACATGATCCATTTTCCAGGGCAGCTGTGAGAAAAGAAGCTTATCCACGAATGCCTCAAGGCAGAATGATTCTTTCAGATCCCTATGCCCGTCCCCTTCTCGCTCCTATCCCAGGAAGTAATGAGTCAGGGTCTGTTCAGCTCTTCAAAACCCCTATGCCTCCACCTCAAGCTCAGGAGTCAAACACAGGAATCCATTCAAGAAGACCAATTGGAGATCCCTTTGAAAGACCAATGATGCCACCTCGTTCTACAGAGGCATTTTCAAGTCAACAGAATGACCCATATGCACATCCCCCTCTCACTCCACATCCTGTGATGGGTGATGGCTATGAGAATCAAGCAAGAATCACACGGCAGCCTCAGGCCCACCCTTTTTCACAACCTGGTCCGTTGGCACATCAGTCTGCTGGGAATCCATATGCACGTACCCCATCCACCCCAAGGCCAGATTACTCTCAGTGTGATCCCTTTTCCCAGACTCCCTTTTCTAACCCATATGCTCGAATGCCTGGCACACCCAGACCACATGACCCTGAACCCTATGCTCACCAGTCTGCCACTTCTCATCCTGTCATCATGAACCAACCCCCCCAGCAAACTCAGACTCAGAATCGCATACTGTCTCCCATGTCAATGGATCCTTATGCACAGCCTCCTGGGACACCACACCCAGGCATGCCAGAAAGGTTCCTCAAGTCCCAAAATTACCAAAGGAACCAAGACCCATTTAATCACCCCCCAGGAATGTCACGGCAAATAGGTGCAGATCCTCATACACAGCCAGCAGGTGCCTCTCAGGCATTACTTAGTGATCCATATGCACAACCCCCTAGAACACCTCATCCCGGAGGTGCAGGACAGGTTATAAGACCAGGACCCATGCCTGGTCAAGATTCATTTTCACCACCTCAAGCACTGATGCAGGATGCTTTTGCCAGTCCAGCAATGCCAGGGTCTCAGACTCCGAGACATCCTGGTATGGCAGATGAAAACAGTGTGTCCCAGTCACCATCCAGTCAGCCAAGCCACACACCGGTCCATGACCCATTTGAGCAGGTGCCCATGAACCCTCACCCTCAGTGTCCGGAAAGCAGGGAACAGCAAGGTTTGGGACACGGTGCTATAGCAGTAGGGCAGCCCAACACCGAAGCTCAGACTGTCCCTCTTGCAGAGGCTGAAGAACGACTGAGACAGGTACTTTTAAATTTACATATATGTTAAATCTTGTCTTAATGTACATAATAAAGTAAAAAAATAAGCTGATAGCTCCTGATAATGTATTTGTTGTTTTTGTCACAGCGTCAGCGTATTCGAGAGCTGATCCTTAGACAGCAGCAGCAGAAAAGTGCTATTCGTCAAGAGAAGAGTGCACAAGAGCAGCCTGTGAACGTGCCTCCAGGTACCCCTCAACACTGGAGTCAGGAAACCCAGGGTCAGCAGACCAGTGACCTATTTAATCGGCCACCTCCACCATATCCTGGCCCAGGTGCTGTCAGGAGCCCTCAGAGGTTCCATGGGCCATATCCAGGAGATCCACGAGGGTCTTTCCCTGATGGTCAGTTTCCCAAACCTCAGTTTCCTGGGGACACTAATAACATCCGACAACCAGGACCCAGGTGGGTATATTTAAGTTATGCCATAAAATTACACAGTTTTAAATAGTGAATGTCAATAGATTTGTGGAAGTCTTAATAATCATTAACTTTTCTTGTTGGTCTTAGGTTAAGCTTCCCTCCTGGTGTTCAAGGCCCAGGGTTAAGACCTCATCAGATGCAGGACTCAATGATGGAAGGTCATCCACAGATGAGAAGGTCCATGTCTATAGATCTGGGGAAATCATTAGGAGGCAACCCCATGGGACTCCAGCCTTTGCCACCTAGAGGCATGCACATGCAGCAGCACAATATCATGGGGCAACCCTTTATAGAACTTAGACACAGACCTCCTGAAGCCAGGCTCCGGATTCCCTTTGCAGGTCCTGTTATGCAGGGAAACCGAATGGAATCACCCACACAACCTCAACGACCCCCAGGTTTAACGAGTGGGCAAGAAATGGGATTTCCGGCCAACCAGGGTCCTAAACCAGTGGATCCAGCTATAACTCAAACTCAGGGAGTAGTTGCAGATTTGCAGGGGACGATGAGTATGGAAAGCTTGCATCAACCCAGTGTTCCTTTAAGAACTGGACATCCACAAATTCCACTCATGAGGTCAATGAGCCAACCTGCTTCAAATGAGACGTTTAGTGGTCCTGCTTCATCAGCTTTCCCTGCAGTATCTGCTGGGCAGAACAGTGATGTTGTTTTACCTACAAATGAAGGGTCTGAAGAAAAGATTGATGCAGATGAATCAGCTGTGAAGGATCTTGAAGATGTGGAGGTCAAGGACCTTGTTGATACAGATTTAGAGAACCTGAATCTTGACACAGATGATGGAAAAGACCTGGATCTGGAGACTAACGACTTGCACCTGGAAGAAATTTTCTTGACATCTGGGAAATTTGATATTATTGCCTACACTGATGCTGATCTAGACCTTAGTGAGGACTTGGATCTCAATGATCCCATTGATGACCACACTGAAACCTCTGAGCCCCAAAAGTCACAAACAGGGAAAAAAACTAACTCTTCAGATGACACTTCCTTACCTTCCAATTCCACATCTGCAGAAGGGAAAACTGGGGACAAACCTGAGCAGTCCCCGGGTCACATAAAAAAAGAGGTTTCTCCGAATCAGGGATCCTTGAAGTCAGAAAAAGATATCAAAATTGAGGTCAAAGATGGTTTGTCACATGAGGCCTCTTGCAAAAATCAAATAAATGAAACTAAAGCCATTAATCAAGAAGATTATGGAAGTATTGATGCCATTTCACAGATCCCAAAGCCTGGTATTCACCCCGATGCCACTCCAGTGCTTTCCAGTTTACTGGTCAACGTTCCACCAGATAATGAATCACATAAACAAGACAGCTGTGGGCAATCAGTGGCTCAGAGCAAACTCCAGGAACCTGGGCTACAACAGACTGTCAGTTCCACTCTGCTGGGACAAGGAGCCATATCTGTGCAGGGGATAAATCCTGGCATGGTTGTAGATCCATCACTGGTTTCCTCTCATAGTGAGGGTCCTTTAGACATCCCAGGCACAATTCAGGACCAGTCCTCAGGTCCCATTTTTGGAGTGGATCAGAAGGATGCTCTGCTTTCAGTGGAACAGACTGGTATGCTTTCTCAATCCCAACAAGCGTTGTTGTCCGGGCAGGGCCAGCAGAATAGACCACTGTTACTGGAGGAGCAGCCGCTCCTCTTGCAGGACCTTCTGGATCAAGAGAGGCAGGAACAGCAGCAGCAGAAACAGATGCAAGCCATGATCAGACAGCGGTCCAGTGACTCTTTCTTCCCTAACATAGGTAAAATGTAGAAGTATAACACATTCGTCATTGTTAGCTTACCCCTTATAACAGTGAAAATTCCACAGATGGGCTAGCGGAAATTTGCATTATTGCAGTGATGGTAATTTTATGGTAGAAACAAGCGAAAAGAAGATGAAAAAACATATTATATTGTCTTGTGTTTTTGCAGATTGTGTGAATTATCTTTGTGCCCCAATTGCAGAGTTGAACCAGAGGGGTGCTGAAAAGGCTAAACTGGCCACAATAATTATTTTGACCGTTTAAAAAGAAGTGTTTGTCAACAAAACTGATAACATTCTTTAGTACAAAACTATATTTCTTTTACTTTCACTGAAAAAAATGCTTTTGGTTGGGATTACACTTTATGATCTGTCCAAAAGAAAAAAAAATGTTTTTTTTTCCTTCAGATTTTGATGCCATTACTGATCCTATCATGAAAGCAAAGATGGTGGCCCTGAAAGGAATTAATAAAGTAATGGTTCAAAACAACATGGGAATGTCTCAAATGGTCATGAACAAGTAAGTGTATCAACTGGCATGTATTTTTAGATTTAAAATGATCTATGAATATATTTGTTACTTGAGTCTGTCGTGCAACAATTTGTTAAACTTTCCTTTGAATTCCTTCTGAATTAAAATTTGTTGTGTGTTTTTTTCCTGTTTTCTCTCATTCTTGCGGTCTTTCTTTTTTTTCAGGTTTCCAGTGGCTCCTCAACAAGGGCAGGGCCCACAAGGTCAAGATGGATGTATTCCTCCGCAGCAAGCAGTGCCACAGGTGGAGCAATGATCTGATTCTCGTTTTGTCATTTTTGTCTCATAATTCATACTCATGTAATTAATTACGATTATAATAATGGTGTTCTCATTTCTTTCAGGATGGCAAGCTGGCTGCATACATGACAAGGCCCAGTCCTCCGAGTTTTGGACAAGGATTTACCAGTAAGCATTTGCTAACTGTAGATTTCAACATCTGGTCCATTTTTGTGTCCTCAAGACATCATTCATTTCCACAAAAATATGTAGTTAGTCAGAATTATGGAGTGCATAATTTTTTTTCTCCCAACTTTCTCAGATGAGGCCCAGAAAGTACAGTATGAAGACTGGCTTCGTGAGACGCAGAAGCTTCTTCAGATGCAGCAGAAGTTTTTGGAAGAGCAGATTGGAGCCCACAGGAAATCAAAGAAAGCCCTGTCCGCTAAGCAAAGGACTGCTAAGAAAGCAGGGCGGGAGTTCCCTGAAGAGGATGCTGAGCAGCTGAAACATGTGACAGAACAGCAGGGTGTGGTGCAGAAACAGCTGGAGCAGGTAATGTGGCCATAGGCACCTGTTACACACAGTTTTTATCACCAGCAACCTCATTTGCTGTAAATTACTGTGCATTTTTTTATTTAGTACTTTCTCCAGTACTAAAATTATTTACATTCTCTGTCTGTGCAGTTTTCTTGTGGATTTTGTTTACATCCTTTCTTGTCTTTGTCTTACTATATTGTACGATATGGTTCTTGACCTTTTAGCCATTGACAAAACATCTTGTCTGTCTTGCCGTAGATCCGGAAACAGCAGAAAGAGCATGCCGAGCTGATAGAGGAGTACAGGGTCAAGCAGCAGCAGGGTGGCATGCAGCCTCAAATGATGCCTGGCATGTTGCCAATGCAGGGTCATCCGGGCATGGTGCCGTCAGGCCCTGTCAGCCAAGCTTTGATGGGTCCTGCCATGCCCATGCAGGTCCATCCTGGACAGGCAAATGCTCCCAGCATGCCAGCCTGGCACCCTGGGGCTTCAGGCCATGTTGGACCTCAAATGCCCGGTGTGATGCCTCCTCAGATGATGCAAGGCCAGCCTCCTCCACCAGCTTTAGCCAGGGCTGGTCAGGCACAGTCCAGTGGTGAGTCTCCTCATGTTAATTTTGACGACACCAACCCGTTCAGTGAAAGTTTCCAGGAGCGAGAGAGGAAGGAGAGGCTGCGTGAGCAGCAGGAAAGGCAAAGGGTGCAGCTGATGAAGGAGGTGGAGAGACAACGCATGAAACAGCGCATGGAAATGGAGCAGCAGCAAGGTCTAATCAGTCAAGATGGAAATATGAGGACTCTCTCGCAAATGCCTTTCTATAACCAGAATTTGCCTCAAGACTTCATGCAGCCACATAGATCTCAGCAGCAAATCCAAGGGCCAGGGTTCCCCCAGCAGCAAGGCATGCAAGGCATGCAGCCTGGACTTGGAGGACCTCCTTCAGGACCTATAATGGGAAATGGGCCCTTTCCTCAGGAAGTAAGACCAGGTTTCGGGTTAGACAACCAAGTATTGCATGGTGGCCCTAACTTTGTTCAGGGTCAACCTAGACCTCCAAGATTCCCTGGACCTAATATGGTACCTCAAAACCCAGGACAGGGACATCCTTTTGGGGTAGAGTCAACTATGCCCCTGCCCCCAAACTTCCCAGGTTCTGGTCCTTCCTTGATTCAGCTCTACTCCAACATTATCCCAGAAGAGAAGGGCAAGAAAAAACAGAGCCGCAAGAAGAAGAAGGATGATGACACAGAGTCCTTGAGGGCACCATCCACTCCTCACTCTGACCTGACTGCCCCACTGACGCCCTGTGTTTCAGACACATCGTCCACACCCACGAGGAATCCCCTGCTCTTTGGAGAGCATGAGATGTGCGAGACCTCCCAGCCTGGATCGTCCACCCCAGGCTCCCAGAGCAGCCAGCCCCACTCTGAGCTGGAGAGGCAGCTTTCTGAAGGAAGTTGTGTAGGAGCTGAGCTGACTATGGGTCAACAGGACATCCAGGACAGGATCCTAAGTAACATCAAAATGGAGAGGATAGAGGCCAGTGACTGCCACGGGCCAAAGGGAACCAATATGGATATGGGCTTGGGTATGGTGAAGGTGGAAGTGGAGAAGGGAGGCATGTCACCCCTTCCTGCAGGCCAAAGTCCAGCAAGCAGCTCCAAAGGAGAAGGTGGTAATGAGCTCCTGAAACACCTGCTGAAAAATAAAGGGACTCCTCCATCTGTATTGCCCCACCAGAAGTCTGAGGACAGTTTGAGATCAGAAGAGGAGGCCTCCGCTGACAGCAAGGTTCTGCTGAGACAGAGCTCCATAGACAGCACAGGGGTAAGTGAGAATGGCTAAACTTGCTTTTCTTTTTCGTCTGTTACAAAAACATAAAGTCCTTTCCACATGACTCGCTTGAGCCAGTTTGATTCAAGGCCATGAATTAAATTTTGATTGGAATTGACAGAAATACGGTGGTAGCATTAATGCTAATGTCATTAGCATTATCTACCTAACCAGACAAAGTTACCATTGTATTTCACATTCTGGTGCCACATAGTAGTGCTTGATGACTATTCCCACCATTAAAAATTCCCTAAATTGTCTTTTTATTAATCTGTTGGTTGCTCAATACTGTTGGCTTCAACTGCAAGTGTTCCAACTAAACAAAAATGCTGTTCATGCTCAGATAAGCAAACATTACTCATTTATGTCCTCTGAAGGTGCAATTGCACCTGAATGTGTTATCTGATTCATTATTTATATTTATATTTTTGCCTTCTACTGGCTGGTGTAGTGTAGTAGGTAACACCTCTGTCTTCTACGCTGTAGGCTGAGGTTCAATCCCCGTCTGGGTAACCACTCTACACTATACCAATGAGTCCTTGGGCAAGGCTCATTTACATTTACGGCATTTGGCAGACGCTCTTATCCAGAGCGGATTACAATTTGATCATTTTAGACAGGTAGGCGAAGGTAGTGTTGGGAGTCTTGCCCAAGGACTCTTATTGGTATAGTGTAGGGTGCTTACCCAGGCAGGGATTGAACCCCAGTCTACAGCGTAGAAGGCAGAGGAGTTAGCCACTACACTATACAAACCACTTAACCAAGACTCCTAATACTACCGTTGCTTGCCTGTGTAAACTGATGAAGTTGTAAGTCACTCTGGATAAAAGCGTCTGCCGAATGCCATGTAAATATTTGCAGGGGACACCCCGTATATTAAACCCATGATTTGGATGGACAACAGAAATAAGTGGGTCATTTCCAACATCTTTTGTTTGTCCTTCACACAGACATACTCAGACAGCCAGCTTTCAGGCCATCCGGATTTTGCTGGCTCCTTAGTGTCTGAGGACAAGAAAAAGCAAAGGACCAAAAGGACGCCCAAAAGTGGAGAACGCCCAGCCCCTCGCTCCAAGAAGAGGAAGAAGGAGGAAGATGAGAGACAGGTCATCTATCCGTCCACAGAGCCCATAATGGCCAATTTAAAACAGGTGAGATTGTTTGAATGCCAGAACAGACAATTACACTGAGCTTGTCTGTCTTGTGTTACACTGAACTGCCTGTCTTGTGTCATCTTTCAGCCTGTGTGCACTACAGTTTAAAGGTTTGGAATCAGTGATACATCTAAAAAAATATATAAAAACCAATTGAATTGAAATTTGATTTAAAAAATGGTGATCAAATTTCAAGGCAGACAACTTGACAAATATCTTTGAGGTAATTACTGTATGTTATCACAACTCACTGAAATATTGACTAAAACATATAAAATGCAGTTTGATGTCTAGTTTATAGTATTGCAGTCTGCAGGTGTTATAGATTTAGAGTTATTATTATAAATAAAATAACGAAGCACATGAAGACAAGTGATTCCAATCATTTGAGCATTAGTGTATCATCACACTAGATGGTGTGGGCTGTGAGAAGATGATGCTGCAAGACATAGATTAGCTAATGTATGTGAGAAGCTGGTTGCAAACCCAGGCTGCAGCTGAGGTAGGGCAGGTCCTCAGTAGGACTGTCCTATGAAGACTCCTTAGTAGCCTATTCTCACACAAGTGGAACAGTCCTAACAAAGCAATATATGGTGACGTCACCCGAAAGTTCCCGCCTTTTGCAATTGCAGCGTCGAACTTGTGAGAGAACTGGTGAGAGAAAATGGAGCCTGTTGCATTATGTTTGTTGCTTTTTCATTTTTTCACAGAAATGGAGGAGATGTTCTTATGTAGTACAATAAACTACATATATACAAATACTTCTAAATAAAATACAAGATATGAGCGATATACGATATACGGATGAATATTTTAATCAGTCATTTTACACTTTATAAGATAACGAAGACAAATTCAAGGATGTGAACCACTTACATTTTAAAACAAGCTCGCTCCAATGGCGTTGTTTTGCATAATTTTCGTGGTGCTGTTTGTTTTTTTCACGTTGTTCGTAACCAGAGAACTGTGGGTAACCGAAGTTACTGAACGTTTGCAATGCGTCGAGTATAAACCAGGCTTTACACAGTTCTCGCAAGAGGTCTTGATCCTGCTCCTCCAAAGTTACATAGCGCTATAGCAGGTGTTGTGGGCCCAGAGTGCAACGACAGAGACGCCATTCTCCCACATTATAAATCATCACTATTTAATGCAGGTAATGAATGAGGAATACAAGCAGGCTCGTAGTAGCAGCCTGTAGTGTTTCACTGCAGTAATCTGAATATTTTGCGGTGAAACATATACCTGATCAAGCTGTGGTACATTTGAATTCACAGGATTTTTAGTTCTTAAGAAGAGTGATGCTTCTCTAAATTTCCCCTGTCGTTTGTGATGAGATGATTAGGTGTTAGTGATGACAGTGGGGTATGATTAAACTCTGGGGCGCTTGATTAAATAAGACTTTTGTTTGAAGTTGCTCGTACCTGTGCAGTGTTTTTTAAGGTTTCTTGCCGGTAGATATTTGATAACAGTATGATTGAGATGCTCATGTTGAGCAGATGAAGACGTCCTGTCTCCAGATTAATTACAGAGACTTGGGACCTCTAGAGCCCATCTCTCCAGACTCCTGATCCTCTTCTCGTTTCTTATTGTGCTCTTTATCTCACCCTCACGTCTTTATCTGTCTGTCTCTCTTTCACACTCTCTCTCTCGCTCGCTCGCTCTCTCTCCTTCCTTTCCTAATGCTTCCTCACGCAGTTTCTGTCCCTCACTCTATCTCGGGTTCTCTGTCCTCAAATGCCTCTCTCTCTCTCTCTCTCTCTCTTTCTCATTCCACCCCTTCCTTTCTCCCCCATCCCCCCTCCTTTTCTCTCTCCCCCCCTTTCTCTCTCCCTGTTCCTCATGTCCTCCCTCTCTCTCTCTCTTCCTCATGCTTCCTCATGCATTTTCTCTCCCATTGTTTTTCTTCCTCACTCTCTCTCGATCTCTCTGTCCCCAAATGCCTCTCTCTGTCTCTCTCTCAGTTCAGTTGAGGTTGGTTTAAGTTTGCTTTATTGACATGACAGATTTACATTTGTATTGTCAAAGCACTACAAGTATTACCTATATAATAAAAGTAAAATAAAAAAATACAAAACCAAGATTAATTTATATGTAACAATTATAACAATACAGCAATTAAGAAAAGAAAGTGTTATCAATTAATAATATAAAAGTATATACAATGATGAAACAAAATCTATTTGATACGTCAGAATTATCAAATGTGTTTATGTAATTAAGAAGGGAAAAAAAGAGTAGAAGAGGAATAAAGGACACCTATATTGAATATATACATATATAACATTGAGTAAAAGAAAAGGCTGTGGTGTGGTGGTCACTCACTGTCCCGGAGTAAATGACACTTGTACACCTATCTGACTGCAGTGGACACTGATGGACCCTCTCCTAATATAATCAATAATTTATCTTTGTCTCTCAACATCCTGAAGTTATTTATCTGTTTTTCACCTGTCTCTCTCTCTCAGCCCCTCCCTCATGCTCTGTCTTTGTCTCTCTTTCCTTGTCCATGTCTCTCCTTCTCTCTGTCACTCTTTCTGCCCCATTCTCACCGAATATCGCCTCTCTCCCTCTTTGTCTTTCCCTTCCCCTCCTCATGCATTTTCTCTCCCATTGTTTCTTTCCCTCACTCTCTCCTTTGCTCTTTCTCACTTTCTCACCCCATCCCCTCCCCCTCCCTTGCCCCCTGCTTCTCTCCCTCCTTTACCCCCCCCCCACCCCTCAGTACTCCTTCTGCTCTGAAGATCTCTCCCCCTCACTTTCTTTCAATCTTTCCCCCTTGTTTTTTTTTGCTTTATTGGTCTGACTGCATAATGTACAGTGTTGTTAAAGCATAGTAAAGGTTTTTCTCTCTCTCTCTCTCTCTCTCTCTCTCTCTCTCTCTCTGTACCCAGCAGCAGCAGCTCACTCTCTTGCCCCTGATGGAGCCTCTGGTTGGGGTAAACTTTGCCCACTTTGTGCCCTATGGCAGCGGGCAGCTGGACGGAGAGAGCCGCCTGTCGGGGGCGTTCGGGAGCGCCTCATTGGACGGAATGTCGGATTATTACTCCCAGCTCATTTACAAAGTAAGTCAGAACCGCAGGTATTAATGTGTCCTTCACAATGCAGCAGCAGCAGCAACGAGTGGCAAGAGCGGCTGAATTCAGGGCGTTTTTATTATAAAGAGTTATTATGTATTATTACTCACATCAAGGCTGGAGTCACCGGGGGCAAAGCACTTTTCACAGACGCAAATTGCTTCTTTCAGCACAGACTCGATTCAGCCAGGAAGCCTTGTGACTCATGTTTTCCTCTCTCTCTCCACAGCAGAATAATCTGAGTAACCCCCCCACCCCTCCGGCCTCGCTACCCCCCACCCCGCCCCCCGTTGCTCGTCAGAAACTACTCAACGGCTTCGCCACCACGGAGGAGCTGGCCAGCAAAGCGGCCGTCATCAGCGGTCACGATGGTGAGGGACAGGGTCCGGTTATATACTGACTCATTTATGAATGTGCATCACAATCAGCTGTGATTCTGAGATGTTCTCTCAGACACACCAGTGGTCTGCACGATACTGACACAGTGTCTTTTAGATCATAGCATTTTTATAAGCTTATATTGTTTATGCGTTTACACTGCTGATTTTAATCAGATACAAAGAAAAAAGTGTAAAGGTTCTCCATAAAATTTATAAAAATAAACATCTCTCTATTGCAAAAGGCACTATTTAGCACTGTTCATTTTCAGTTAAGCCAAAATCCTTTAGGAAAGTCTGTCCACTTGCAGGCCAGGCATTGTCTCTTTGAAAGGGGAGAGATCTATAAACTCAAAACTAAACGCCAAACTAATCTTCTAAAAAAACATATTCGAAATCTCTGATAAAATTTAACGAAAACAGCATAAATATATTGTATTGTTTGGCTTAAATAGTGCTAAAACACTTTTATTCAGATTTTTGCGCATACAGTGTCGCTATAGTAACTGCTCAGCTGTCTTATATCTAAGTTTAATTTAAAGAGAGAAGATAAAGTGGGATAAAGTTCTGCTCTCAGTGCTTTGGCTTCTCCCCCTGCAGTGACCAAAGGGCTTCCTCCACGGCCGCTGCACGTCCCGTTTAAGACAGAGGAGGAGCTTTTTGCACGGGCTCTCGCTCATGGTCCCAAAACCGTGGACGTTCCTGCATCACTACCCACGCCCCCCCACAACAACCAGGAAGAGATCAGGTCAGTCCATCACCAAACAAACAGCCTGTGGACAGAACTCGTTGGACAAATATCCTTTATTTTTTCAACCATTTGCTGTTAGATTTTGGGTGCAGGCATTTTTTAACAGTAATAAAATACAAAATAGCTTTTGTTTTGTTAAAACCTCTTCCTTTAATAGTTGTTTCTAGATCTGACCACTTCAACCATTGTGTTCCACTCTCGCTCAGAGCAGAAGAGCCACACAGTTTTGTGCTCTTATGTCTCATGTCTGATGCAGAGTGGCTGGGCTGTATGGCTATAAATTCAAAGCCGTGTTCTGTAAGAGATAACAGAGCACACTGACAGAAGTGAGCCACTAAAAGTACAAGCCTGATAATTCACATATGTGGAAATATTAATAGAATGACCATTTTCCGCTAATGTAGCTCCAGTCCCTCCTCACCATTTTCTCTGCTTGTATTGCATCTATTTTTATTCAGGGGTCAGGAGCACTGTGAGGACAGAGACACTCCGGACAGTTTTGTCCCCTCCTCCTCTCCAGAGAGTGTGGTGGGAATGGAAATTAGCCGCTATCCAGACCTCTCGCGGGTCAAACAGGAGCCTCCGTCACCGGCTCTTTCTCCAGTCATGCCCATGTTTCCCTCCAGGGGGAAAGGTAGGAACTTTGACTCCAGCATAAAAATTTACGTGTTTTTCCCCCTCATCCCAAATGTAGTCATTCAGCCTTGTTTGGTATCCAGTGTTCTTTGGTTTTGAATTGACACTAAGGCTGATGTAGCTGACAAGTAATGGAAGATAATAGCCCAAGCCCTAAATTTTGTAGCTCCAGTTCAAAAATAAAGAAGCAAACTTCTGACACTGACCATGTTTGGCTGATTGACTACAAAAAAATTGTGTAAATTTGACTGAACTGCTTATTTTTAATCTTATGAACACTTTAAACTAAAATGTGTCAGAATTCTTTCATGAATGACTTTATAAAAAGTCTTTTTTGTTTCATTTTTTGAAAGAACTTCTTTGTTTATCGTGTGACAGCTTTCGTTTATTTTCTTGGCTCTGTAGGCTCTGAGGCAAAGCTGTGCAACATCAAGACCGAACCTTCATCTGTTTTCTTCGGCTCTTCGTTCGGAGCGGCACAGAATGGATCCGGCTCAGGCCTCGTCTCCATAGCGATCACCCTGAAACCAGCTGCAGCTGAGGTGAGGAGGGAGGTTAGAGGGCGGAGGCAGGTGTGGCAGGGGGGGGTGAAACATTATATTATTAGTTAATGTGATTTTTCAAACCCACTGATGAATGGTGACATCATCACAAATCAGAGGCAAGAAGATCTCTTTACATTTTGATGGAAGATGGGGGAATTTTTTTTTTTTGAAGGGTAGGATATGAAAAATCATAGGTGATATGACTAGGGACACAAACTAACATGAGGTTAATTCTGATTTTAGCCTGACTTTAAGACTGCGCAGGTTTATTTAGAGGAAACACTAAAACTGTTAGCATCAGTGCTACCTTGTGAATAAGGACCACACACTTGTGATGCCGGCTCTCATCAGCGCTCAAATCTCACAGGTGTTTAAACCACCTTTGGACCGAAACAGTGTCAGTAGTTTGGAGAACAAAACTGTCAAATCATTATTTAGACAAAACCTGATCTTCACACCAAGGAGAAAACATTGAACATGAAGCTGTTGAAGCTAAATATACCTTAAGGTTTACACTGCAAGTTTCTTAGGCTTTGTTCACACAGCAGGTAAAAGAGGCCCAAATCTGATCTTTTTCTTCATACGTGACACAGATGTGTGTCTGTGTGAACAGATAAACACACTGAATCTGACATTTTCAATTCCGATTTGAGACGCTTTCATGTGTGGTACTGAAATCCGATACGTTTCCGAACGCAGCCGTAGAACAAGCCTGCAGCGTCAAAAAAAAGAACGTTTAAAGAATCCGAGGACACGAACCAAAGAAGTGACCGCGCCCTTTTTACGGTGAGCCTGAACACATTCTGGGTGATGAGCCCAGCTGTCAGTCAGTGAAGCTTCATGATGGCTCCTGTGATGTTGGCAGTTGTGATTGTTTACCTCTGGATGAGCCACATGAAGCAACATGACGCTCTGTTCTTTTGCGCATGCGGGTCAGTTTAGGAGCTGATCCGTTCAGACTGATGTCGCATACAGACCACATTTAAAAAGATACTGTAATCTGCCAAACCAAAAAATCGGTTTTGGTGAGGAAAATCAGATTTGGGCCACTTTTACCTGCTGTGTGAATGTAGCCTTTTTTCTTGCCTAAATTAAAAATGATAGTGTGAAATGTCAGATTTCAGGAGAGGGCAATGCATAAACTGTCTCTTTACTGTTTCAGAACATTACAGACGTGGTGGCGGCTATCGCTGACCTCATCCAGGTGAAGATCCCCAGCAGTTATGAGGTGAGCAGTGGACCGTGGCCCCACGCCGCCCTGGGGGCCCATAAGGGCATGGAGGCACGGCCCTCGGCCTCTGGCCTGCTGCACGGACACGGGGCAGCGGAGCTAGAACGGCTGGGGAAAGCCACAGGAGCACAGGGGCCTCTGAAACCTCATCAGCACAGCCACCTTACCCCTGACAAGAGTGAGTTACAGCTCTGTCCTCTCAGTTTTACCATTGGGAATTAAATTCAGATGCACGGTAATACATACTATGTAGTGTGTGTATATATATATATATATATATATATATATATACATATATATATATATATATATATATATATATATATATATATACATATATATATATATATATATCACTGTTGTCGGAACAAAATCTTGTATCTCCAAAATAGTAACTTTACAGGAAAAAGAAAAAACTACTTTACTTTTAATGTAAGTCGATGGAACCAGACATCTTTCCAAGTCATTTTGGGCCAGTTTTTTTGGTCCGTTCTTAGTGAAGTTGTTTACATAAGAGTGCCCATTCAGCCGCCCATTCCTACTGAAGTGATGCAGAGGTTTGTTACTGCAGGCAGACAGTCTGTAGCAGAGCTTTTGGAAGAATGTGGGGAAACAATGAAACGATGTGCTGTTCCTGTCTGACGGGAAGCAAACGGATCGTTGCAGTTCTCCAAAGGATTCACACATCCAAAAGCTGCGGCTGAAGTTCTGCATCCCTTAGGATTTCAGTCCAAACTTAACAGTTTGTTCCACGTTTCAGCCTGTGCTGCTTTTTTGAAAAAGACAAGCAGGACAACCAGTCAGAACAGTTAATTTACATATTTCAGCCTTAAAGGCACAGCAACAAAAACAGCCTGTTTAATTCTAAGCACAAGGAGAGGCTAAAAAATGGTCCAAAAATGAGTTACGGCTAAATTTGGTACATAAAAACATAAAAATGGTGGAGGTTTTAAGAGAGAGATTACCAAGATAAAGCTCAGGCTAAAAAGAGTTTTCCAAATGTGAATCTCCGTTGCCATTGTAGTCTAGTCCAAGACTTAATCCATGTCTGGGAATCTGGCTGCAAATGTATTTGTTTCCAGAAGCGCCGAGCTCAATGTATTAATTGTTCCAGAACGTTTGAAAAGCTTGTAGATTAAACATTTGCACCAGATCCAGAAATTTGATGGTGTTGATTACAGAGACAGCAAAATTAGCATAGCAAACGAACAGGTCATTGTCAGGATAATGCATCTTTTACCGTCGTCTTTCTGACTGAGAGACCATACGATGTGATTGCTCTCAAAACAGTGGGGGACAGCAGGCTGGCTCTAATTGTTTCCCATAGTCATTCACACAGACGATTATCCACTTTAACGATGTTTACTAACGATGTGCATCATTATTTCTTTGTGTGAGCGCTCAGTGTGGCTCAGGTGCTGACAGAGAGTCGTTATTGATTCAGCCAGCGATTAGAGAAGCTAATGAAACGGAGTAACGATCTTGGCCTGCTTCAGCCTGTTTATCTGTGTCACAGTGTCAGATATTCAGTTAATCGCTGTGCCGTGTCAGATTAAAAGCCTTAAAAATGGGAGCATGTCAGTGTGTTTCAGAGGGAATGCCATTCCTATCAGTGTAACTGCTGTTTCCGCGCTAATTGATCTCATCTTAATTAGAAGTCTGTGCTATGATGCTGAAGGAGACGGCGAAAGTTAAGACTTGAACTTTTCTAACATATCGTTAAGAATTACGGATGAGTTATTAATAGAAAATATAATTTTTATGGTGCTGTTTTTTGCCCTCAGGTCCTATAGGAGGCAGAGAGCAGTATCAAGAGGGGCCCGGGAGCCCAGGCCCGAAGCCACAGTGGTGCCGCCAGTGTAAAGTGGTCGTCCTGGGCAATGGAGTAAAGAAACCCACCAAAGATCAACAAAGCAAAGCACAAGTATGAGGATGTTGTTATTTCTCAGTTCTGAAAATATGACTAGTCTTTATTTGTTGCCTTCTCAGGACGCTCAGTCATATGCTTAGCTAGTTTACACATGATTTTGAGAGATTTCATAGATCACAAACCTTTTTAAGGCTCCAGTTTACTGTAAACGGTGTTTGACGTTTATTCTTTAACATTGGGTGAAGTGGATGATGAATATAGAAGGAAATATTGAGGAAGAAACCATAATGAACTCTAATCTCTTATTATTTTTAAGACTAGTTTCCGACCCTCTCTCTCTTTCTGTACTTTCTCCTGCAGGAATCCCAGTCGAGTTCAGATGGAGACCTGGTGTTCTGCAGCCACAGCTGCCTCATCCTGCACTCCTCTGCACAGGCCAAAGCCACCATGGACACTAAGGTTAGTCTCTCCCTCTGCAGCCGTCACTAGAGTAAGAAGTTCTAAAGCATTTTCACTGTGAAAGAGTAGACTGATATAAAAATTAGCACTGATTCACCAGAATTATTGAGATTATCATATTGCATTATGATTATCGTATCACTGCTGTCAGAACAAAACCTCAAGTCTCCACAACGGTAACTTTACAGGAGAAGGAAAAAACGTACTTTACGTTCAGTGTAAGTCAATGGAACCAGAGTTTTTGTCTTTTTGGGCCGTTTCTTTTGGCCCATTCATCATGAAATTTACACACAATATAAATGACAACAAGCATTTTCAAATAATGTCAAAAACTGAAAAATAGATACGAGGTTTTGTTCCGACAGCAGCGAGATATACACTGCGGTGAGTTCCCAAAGTCTACTGTTTTTTTTTTTGTTTTTTTTTTTGCATTAAACCAGTCAAATCACAATTTACTCAGCCGAAGTTAAGATTTTTATCATTTATTTCTGCTGACACACCTCCGCCTTAATCAGGCTGTAATGAGTCAGCCCTGCAGGTTCATTGCTTTGCTTGCTCATTGCATTATAACAGTGCTCATGTTGAAAGGTGCAGCCATGCTGTTGAATATTCTGTGTTCTAAACGGTTTACTCCCAGTAAAAAAAACGATCTTGTAGAAAACAGAGAACGTGCTCGACAGAACATGATATCCTTCTCAAAATTCCAATCGTGTGGGAAAGTGAACTGTAGTTGTTTTGTTTTCAATTCATGAATGTTTGTTAATGTGTGAAAGTTCAGCTGGTTTGGGAATAACGTAACAAAGGGAAACAACGTGGTAGGTGGCCATTTGGGCCACAATCTCTGCATTTTTAGGGGCCAGACTGTGAATTGTTGGGGGCAGGGGGCAGCAATAGGCATCGTCAACCCCTGCCCTGAGTTGCTTGTGGCAGTCCAGTCCCAACCTGTAGCCAGTCCACATTTTCAGTCTGTTCCGTTCCTCCAGCTTTTCTATTTTAGTTCCTCCAGCACACCTGTTGCAGATAGTCAAAGACTGCAGATAACCAAGCACTGGTTACCTTCCTCCAGTGTTTTTAAACCTGGGGAATAAAAATATCATCTTTGCTGATTTGGTTCTCCTATACAAGTTAAAAAAAAATACAGTATACTGAAAGTGATAGTTTGGTGATATAGTAAAGAAGCAAACCTCCAAACTTGTCTCGGCTGATCTACTACATTAAGGCGTAAGGGCAATGTTGTCTTAATGTTTGTAATGTAACGCTGTTATATTTATGGTATATGGTAAAGAGAGGCCACTTCATGACTGAAGTTCTTCTTGCCTTATGTTTCCAGGCATCAGTGGCCCTGCTTGAAGACAAAGCTGTGAAAGGGAGTCCGTCCAAGGCCCAGCATCAGTACAACAACAACATGTCCTCTCTGGACGTGCACTGTCTGGCCCAGCTCCAGTCCAAACCCTCATCCCCCTCGCCCAACCCCCTAGGTCCTGCCTTACCGGCCTCCTTAGAGCCTGTAAAGACGGAGTCTGTGAAGACAGAGTCAAATGCCGAGTCTCACCTCAAAATGACTGTGAAGCTGAAACCTCGTTCCCAGAGCCACACGGATGACAAGTATGGCTGAGCAATATGCCCAAAAGTTTTATCAGGATACATGTTTTTCTAAAGTTTTTTTATATCCATATATTACGTGCAGTACTATTATGCCATACCGTTACATTGAATAGTATTCTGAACCCTGAACAAAACAAAAAGCCTATTCTGGTTGATGTACATTACACTTTAAGAAAACTAAGACATTTTCCACTTTTTTTGCTGCCTTTCTTACTCTCCATAATTTGACAGTACCTGGCTAACGGTCTTGCTGGTTTGTGCTGTTGTGAAGTGAATGGCTAGACTTCTTCTGAGGTAACTGTGGTTTTATTGATGTCTGATTTTGATAATTATTAATTATATAGACCTAATGACAAGCCCTGGCACCACGGCAAGCGCTGGAAGGGCCTCCACTGGCGCAAGTGGACGATCCAGATTGCTTCATCTAAGGCTGGACTGCAGGAGCCCGAAGAGGTGCGTACAGTCTGGATAATGGTTTTTTTTTTTTTAGTAATTATTGTCGTAATATCAGGAATCAATCAGGATTTAGAAATGGTGCTGGAGATGAAAACAGCTGTTCTGTGAAAATATTACAGTCACGTAACGACCTTTGGTTACTTTTCATTTGCATCCGGTATCCGCTGTGAAGGATCTTCGACAGGAGCTGCGCTCATCCCTACGCCCATGCTCGTCATCCCGAGACCGGCGTCGCTGCTGCTTCTGCCAGCAGGAAGGTGATGGGTTGACAGATGGTGCTGCCCGCCTCCTCAACCTTGACCTGGACACCTGGGTGCACCTGAATTGCGCGTTGTGGTCGTCGGAGGTTTACGAGACGCAGGCTGGCGCACTCATCAACGTGGAAGTCGCACGGCAGAGGGGCCAGACTATCTCATGCGCCTTCTGTCAGCGTCTGGGAGCCACCAGTGGCTGCCACCGGCTGCGCTGCCTCAACGTCTACCACTTCACCTGCGCCCTGCAAGCCGGCTGTACCTTCTTCAAGGACAAGACCATGCTGTGCCACCAGCACCGGCCACGAGGGGGCTCTAGCACCAGTGCAGCTGGCTTGCACCTGGACCAGCAGGTGCTACGTTGCTTCTCCGTTTTCCGTCGCGTCTACGTGCAGCGGGACGAGCTGCGGCAGCTGGCGTCTGCCGTGCAGCGCCCTGAGCTGGGCCACACCTTCCGTGTGGGCAGCCTGATTTTTCACGCCATGGGTCAGCTGCCCCCAGCCCTGCTGCCTCATTTCCACTCGGCCAGTGCCATCTTCCCACCAGGCTACGAGGCCAGCCGTCTCTACTGGAGCATGAGGAATGGTCGGCGCCGCTGCCGCTACGTCTGCTCCGTGGAGGAGCGACAGGGACGGCCTGAGTTCAGTATCCGCGTGCTGGAGCGAGGGTACGAGGACCTGGTGCTGACTGACACCACAGCTAAAGGTACGCGCCTCAGTCTGGTGTTTTTTTGTTGTGTGCACTCTTTTGTCTGTTGTCTTGTTTTCTTCACAAGGTTGTGTGGTGGTCTTCTGTGTTGCACCTGAAAGCTGGGACCACTGTAATACAGATTTGTAGTGTTGACCGTAGCACAGATTTGTACTGGTTAATAACTGATGTTTATAATAATTAAAAATAAGGATAGTCATACGGATAAGGATATAGTTATACGAGTTGTCATGCAACAAGACGGATATTTGGGAAAAATTTTGCCCACGAATCCGTATCTGTGTAATTTGTTAAAAAGGAAGGTTCGTAATTGGATTTAGCTGGTACCAATCCATTAAAATATGCCTCGATCAGTTCAGTCGTTCAGATCTGATTGAGACCTTCCTACCAGAAAAATGGAGCAGCTTGTAGTAAAATGTTAAAAGCTTATTGTGAACTGACTTGTAGCGTCTGTTCTGTCTCACTTGCTCTTTGCTTGTGTAGGCGTATGGGATAAGGTCCTGGGGTCAGTAGCAGAGCGGCGAGCAGAAACAGGCATGCTGAGGCTGTTCCCACTCTACCTGAAGGGAGAGGACCTGTTCGGACTGACCGTGTCAGTGGTCGCCCGCATTGCTGAATCGGTAAATACATACATACATCTCTCTGAATGCACAGTACATGCTTCCTTTTATTCATTACTGATGTTTTATGATTGCATTCTAGCTGCCGGGTGTGGAGGCTTGTTCGAGGTACCGGTTCCGTTATGGGCGGAACCCCTTGTTGGAGCTTCCTCTGTGCATCAACCCATCGGGCAGTGCCCGGTCAGAGCTAAGGAGCTACCCGCAGAATCAAAGGTCAGTGTCGGGATTCTGCTTGACTAACTGTAGAACTGGGTTGGGTTCACTCACTGGCTCAGTGCTAGAGTGGTTCAGATCCCTACATAAGTGGTTGTCAGTATTATGTGGCTACTTGAAAAGTTTCATTCCAATATGCTGAATATATAAGTTAATTTTTAAAAAGTGATATTAATTATAATATGGCATTGATATTTTTTGTATGTGTAAAGCTCATTCATAATAATGTATTTCATGAAAAAAAAAAATTTTTGAAAGTGGTCTATAATGTGTTTTGGCACAAACCCTTCACTTATACATTTAAGTGTCTAGAAGTACCTTTCGGCGTTCCTCAAGGCTCAAGTTTGGGCTCAATTTTATTTCATTTTTATATGCTGACTCTCACTGGAATAATTAACATAACATTAGCTTTCATCAGTCCAAACTCTGAATAGAATTGTAAATTTAAGAAATTAGTTGTTAAATAATCTCAAGTAGACTTGCATATGTGGCTTCTGATGCTGTATGATGCTGTTATTTATAAAAATGGACAAAACATTCAAGATTACTGGTTTTAGCAAAGCAACATGGTTTCGTCCATTTCTGTGTATCTTCCTTAGCACATTGGTTTTGTCAGTGCAGGTGTTCATAATACTAACATAATAATAATAAAACATAATTAAGAAATGCCCATTTATAATAGCGCGAGTGAGGAATAGATAGCTACTGGATTAACAGATTTAGTCTGTTAGACAAAACTGATGTTCTTTGTTCTGGAATGGTGGTCCTCATTGTTTGCATTGTTAACAGATGTGCACAGTAGATGTAAGGTTAGTAGGTTAATGATACTTTGGATATAAAATGATTTCCACTCATTCGCCCAGTCTGTCCATTCCTCAAAGAAAACTGAGTTCGTTCATTTACTTCTCACCGTGTAATACTATATCAATGCTATATCATACTAGATCAAAGTTAATGTATTTTCTGTTTTCTTTGTTCTATTCCTGTCACCACACTCTCTCTCTCTCTCTCTCTCACACACACCCACACTCAGGTTAAAGATCCTCTCTGTGTGGAACCGTACCTCCTGCGTCATGCAGAACTCTGCCCTGGCGGAGACCGGGCCATCTCACAGTAAGCACTTTGTGCACTCCAAATCATCTCAGTACCGCCGACTGACCAGTGAATGGAAAAGCAACGTCTACCTGGCCCACTCCCGCATCCAGGTGTGCTAAATCACTGCCTCCTTCTACGTGATCCCTAAAGTGTTTGTGTGTCTGAGCTATATATTTGAATATACAGTGTATAAATGATTGCTTGAAACGTGTAATAAAATTTTTTTAAAAAATTCATAGCCATAGTACTGAGCCAAGATGCTGATGATCAGAAGGGTGAGTGCTTCCATTTGCTGTCAGATGGAGTTGGCAACCCTGGACATGTAATATGCAAATACTCTAGCAATCTACATGGACTCAAGCAGCCTGTGTCTCGGTTCTCTACAGGATTCTTGACTGGTAGCAGAACTAGGACAGCTTGTCTAAGTTACCTTTTCAGTTCATACTTACATGGTCATGGCTACTTTGTTGCACTGGGTACTTAAATATCCAAGTGCCACATGGATGTTTTTGATGTCTTATGGTGTCCCTCAAGGCTCAATTCTGGGCCCTTCGTTTTTTATTTGTAAATGCTTCTTTTTTATTTGTATATGCTTCTCTTTCTTACATTTGGACATATAGCGTATGCTTGTATAATCATCAAACATAGGATGTTCAAAAATATCCAGACACCTCTTATAATTAGTGAATTCAGCTACTTTATAGGGAGGCAGACTCCCTATTAATATATTTGATTGCAAGGAAACATTTAAACATACAGTGTAAGATCTGCTTCTTCTTCAGTCCAAACTGCATATCACACCTGCGCAATAGAACAGTAGGACTTTATGAAAGATATAGTAAATCTTCTAAAGTTGTGCCTTTAGCCTTAATAGTTCAGGCTAAAGGCGCTTTACTTTCTGTTTCTGTTTCTGACTTAGGTAAACTATGTGAAATTTGTTGGACCCCATTATCTGTATTATTATTAACTGCAAGTCACTTTTTTATAGCATAGTTATTACTTAACACCTGCAAACAAGCTGCACAGAGTTCTGCTTTCTGTCACTGTCCTCTATGGCCTGTGAATGACGTGAGTTACTGTCAGAGCAGCTAAATAGGATACAGTGCTTTCTGAGCCAGTTCTGCTGGCGCTCCTCTGCTCTGGCATCCTGATCAGTGATCTCAGAGAGACACAGCTGGCCTTGCAGTACTTCCAGTTCCCTGCCACGCTTGTTAAACCCACTCAGCCGCCAAGCCAGCCAGTCACAGAGACGTATCTAATGTCTCACTCAGCCACTGTGGTGGGCGGCTGCTCACAAGTCTTATGACTGGAGCAGAGGAGCAGTAAACAGATGTATGTGCTGAGTTAGTTTATTAGATGCCCCCCTCCAGGAATCCATTTCTCTAGGCAGTTCTTAGCAGGAGCTGACCAGTGGTTAGAAGGATGGGCTTATCCATAGCCATAACCAGTGCAAAATGCAGACCGACAGAAACAGCTGCTAAAATTACATATTATTACAAACTCCAGGCAAATGTTTGTACTAAATTAATTGGTTGCTTTTTTGACTCACTACTTAAGTGGATGTGATTTTTGTTGTACCATGGACTGTACCGTACATCGAAGTGTAATGTGGCATTTTGCGGTGTCCCTCAAGGCTCACTCCTGGGACCTTCATTTTTTAATTGTATATCATCGCTGTCTAAACAAAACCTTTTCTCAAAAATGGCAAATTTATAGGAGATGAGGAAAAAAATGGAAATGAATTGAAAAAAAGATTATATTAGAAAGCAAATTTGGTCCATTTCTTTTGGCCCATTTGTCACAAAGCCTTCACAGTGTAAAGAGCAGCGGTTGGTTAAAAAAAAGTCCCCCCCCTCCACCCCCGCTGAACAGTGACAATACGCTTCTCTTTTCTGGTGTAATTAACAAACAAAGGTTTATACATGCAAATGAGCTTAAAGGGGAAAACAGGTACAAAGACTAGTCGTGAGGTGTTAGAGTGGAGCATGGAGCGAAGCAAAGGCCAGCATTCTATGACTGGCGTTTCCACTGTGTGGTGGAAAAACCTGTTGAATAAGGTCTTTTAACGTTTCTGCTGAACATAATGAAGAAGTTGATGAGAGGAAATGAAGGGCAGTGTGGTGAATAGAAAGCGAGTAGCTGCAATGAGCAAACATTATAGATGTGTTTTTTTTTTTTCATGCTCTTGATGAGGAGTAGTGTGCTGTTGTGTGTGTAACGCAGTGTGTTTCTGCAGGGCCTTGGGCTCTTTGCCGCTCGAGACATCGAGAAGCAGACCATGGTCATTGAGTACCTGGGTGAAATCCTCCGGACCGAGGTGGCCATGAGGAAGGAGCTGCACTACAAGGCGAAGGTATTGATGAATTGCTGTTGGCTTAACTGTATTAAGTGACGCTAAAAGTGTTCATCAGCCTACCGATCCTAAACCCACCTCAACTGATTTCTCTCTCAGAACCGGAAAGCCTTCATGTTCCACATCGACGGCGAGTATGTGATCGACGCTACCTGTTCTGGAAGCCCTGCAAGGTAAAATATCAGTTCAGAGTCACACAGCGGGGAGACTGGGATGGGACTTATAGCTACAGCTTTTATATGTGTGTGTGTATATATATATATATATATATATATATATATATATAGATATATATATATATATATATATAGATATAGATATATATATGAACTTTCAGGGTAAGTTAGTGTAACACTGTCCGTTCTTCATGAACGTTCACCTGTGAACACATTATTAACATGATAACATGTTAAATTATTAACATCACAATTTTTTAATGCACCCTGTCATTTTTTTTTTGCCCGATTGTAAGCCTGATTTGCCCCTTGCGACAAATTTTCGCATTCTAAAGCGTTTTTCCCAGGACGGGAGCTCGATCAGAAGCGACTGACTGCCAGGATTATCTAGTGTGAGAGGAGAAACGAGTGAATCTTAGCCCTCCAATTGAACTCTGAAGTGACCAGAGACCCTCCAATATTATCAAACATGTTTAATATTTACGACTCAAAACGTTCACGCGTCCTGCAGCATGAGACGGTCAGAGATTTACTCAACAAGTGATTCAAACAACAGCCACTCAGAGAGCTGGAAGAGCGGAGAAACAGGAGAACAGACGTGCATGAACAGCATCCAGATCAGGTCACTGTATAGTTTCAGCTCAGCTGCCAGTTTGTAGTGAAATATTTCTCCAGCTCTCACTGTAATTTCAACGTTTCTCACCACATATTAATCCCCAGTTTCCACTTTCGCTACTCATAAAAGCACAAACAGGTCCAGTGAGTTCAGCTCTGTTTGTGTCATGTAATCTGAGGAGACCTGGGAGTTTGAGTTCTTTTTAAACTCGTTGTGTGTTATTCTCTCTCTCACCCCCTCACAACAACAAGACAAGACATTCTGTGACAAACTGACATTAAGTTTGTGGTGCTCAATATTTTTCGAAATCTGTTACGGTTTTAAAAGTCGTGTAGTGACGCCCAGCCTAACAAGAATCCACAAGGCTACAATCACAGAGGAGTTGAAACGCTGACTGTATATATGATATATGCACTCATTGATTTAGACGTGCAGCTACTGTTGCTCTCACTGGACGCCAGTGATGAAAACTGGGAGCTGCATTCACTCTGTGGAAATTACATGATTTTAAGAACTGCATTCACACTGTGAAAATGTTGTTACTGAATTATTAACAGTGATATATACATTCTGATGAAGCTTATTTTGCCCACTCATACAGCTTTGACAGAATTAACTGGTTTATAAATGGGGGTAAAAATCAAGTACAGATTTGAGCAAATGAGTGTGATTAATTGCGATTAACTACGAAGTATAATGCCATTCATTGTTACCTCTTTAAATCGTGACAACTCTCCAAACTAAACGACAAATATGGAGATACAAAGTTTAGTTTTGAAAGAAATTATTTTGAATATTACCTTGAAAACTGAAATAGTAATTTTGCCTAAAATGCCTTAAAATTGGAATTGCAGAGTGAGATGAGTAATATATGAATTAATGATTTAGAAAAGGCTGCTGAGTGATGTTGATGAGCAGAGAGCTGTTGATATAAATGATTGTGTGTGTGTGTGTGTGTGTATGTGTGTGTGTGTTTAGGTACATCAATCATTCCTGCTCACCGAATTGCGTGGCAGAAGTCGTGACCTTTGAACGAGGGTACAAAATCATCATCAGCTCCAGCCGCAGGATCGAGAAAGGAGAAGAGGTAACATTCGCCTGCTGGCTGCTTCTCAGTGACCTCCTCCTCGTTTAGCCATCTCTTTAACACTGTCCTGGTGTTTTCTTTCCTTCTAGCTGTGCTACGATTACAAGCTGGGCCTGGTGAGGAGCCAGAACCTGAAGATGCCGTGCCTGTGCGGCGCGGTCAACTGCCGCAAGTGGATGAACTGAAAACGGACGAGGAGCTCAATGAAAACCAAGCATTCCCTTAACTCACAGGTGCTGAAGACTGAAGATACAAACGAAACTGAAGTCCGAGGGTAGCAGGAGGCCTGTAGCTTCGTCGGCCTGTTAACGGAACTGTTCTGATTGATTTTTTTAAACGTTTTTTTTTTTTCTTAAATGTGCAAAATCAAGAGGAAAACACAAACGCTGATGTGCCGTTGTGTTACAGCCATTTGCATCGTTCTCTGGACTTGAAAGGAGGTTCGATTAACCTGCATGTGCCATGAGAGTGTGTGTGTGTGTGTGTGTGTGTGTGTGTGTGTGTGTGTGTGTGTGTGTGAGACCCTGGGCAGATTTCACCAGCGAAAAAGGAGAGAGAGAGCGAGCACTGTGCCGGATATGCCTTATTGGTTGAAAGAGAGGAGGGCGGGCCCATTCGTTTTTGTTTTTTTATTTTTGTTTTTGTTTTGTTTTTGTTTTGCCGTGATTGGTGGAGACTGTACAGTAGTAATCAATGTAGAACATCACTGAATGAAGAATGTACGGAATTGACTTCCGCAAAGGGAAAAGTAACTTGCACTAAAAACGAAAAACAAAAAAAAAAAGAAAAGAAAAAAGGAAACGGACGAACTCACGAAAAGAAAAGCTTAAAAATACTTGATTCCATGAGTCAGTTTTATCCTGGGTTTCTCTTGTTGTTTTGTGTAAGAAAAGAAAAGGTGTTTTGTATTTATTACTGTGTGAGTGGATGTGTGGGCCTATTTTTTAAATAAAAATGATGTGATGCAGATTAAAAACAAAAAAAAAAAAGCAAACATACAAAAAAAAAGGATGCCAGACTGTGAACGTCGGCCGCGGTCTGAAGAGATTCTGTTACGTCTGTAAATAAAATGTAAATAAGGAAAAATATTGGAATGATTGACCAAATACTACCTTATTCATATTTGATGTTTTGGATGTTTAGATGTGCTTGTTTTGATGATTTTTTTTTTTTTTAGTTTTCTTTTTTCTTTCTTTTAAAAATTATTTAATAAGGAGGCGCCATGATATCTGTTTCAGAGGTTATTTTAAATTACTATTCTGTACAGAATTGCAAAGTAATTTCAATAATTCACAAGAAAGTATTTTCTCTGTACTTTAGATGATGGTATTGTAGTGACTCTTTGTGATTGACACATTCATTCTGACCACTTGAAACTCTGTATTTTTTATTATTATTATTATTATTAAATGTGCATCACGTTTAGTTTTATGCAAAAACAAACTCATTGAAAAAAAAATGGGCAGCATAACGAACTAAACGAATTTTAAACCACCCACAGAAAATGTACCATGCAGAAATAGGCACAAGTAGAAACGTTTGTGTTTTTGTTTTTTTCCTGTTTTTTAATAACTTTTGTGTCCGATTTAATTACTGGATTAGAAGAATTGAAAACGATTCAGTCGATAAGCTTTAGCTGGTTGCAGAAATCATGAACGTTGCAGCGCTTTTAGGAAAAAAATATGTACATACAAACTGAGCTTTGAATAATTTTATTGGTGTTTGTTGGAAGAACACGATTCATTTTGTAGCCGAAATAAATCTCCTACCTGCTACTCACATTTCACACGCCTTCTTTCAGAACTAGCTTTTTTTTTTTCTTTTCACGTTTCTCTTGTACACAACATCACAATAAATGATAAAAAGGTCAGTCCAGTTGTACAGGGCAGGAATTTTTTTCAAAAAAAAAAAAAAGTCAGTTGTATATATTTTTTTTCTCCGATGAACAGCTGTAACAAAATTGTTTCATGAATATTTTTCTTGTCTTGTAAAATACATTGACATTTTTCCTGGTGGTGTTTTTGCCCTGTAAAGTAGCGTCAAATGTTTTGGAAAATGAAGCCTTTTGAAGTACACAGAGCGATTATAGGGTTTGGTATTCAAGGAACTGAATTTAGGAACATTTACAGAAAATAAAATATTTTACATCATTATTTGTCGTAGCACCTTATTCGTTTGTTTTTTTGTAAACTGTGTCCTGAAAGATACTTTTTTTTTTTTTCTTTTTATTCTGTGTAAATGTGCTTTTTTGTATGTTATGATAACAGTAGTGTGGTTAATAATGTAATTATTGAATGTTAAAGGTCAGTGAAACTGTATGACACTGTTATCTGTAAAAATGTGCAAATGGACACAAAATTTAGGCTTCAAGGTGACGTCCACTGTTTTCAGCTGTACGTTCTTCTGCAGATTTTCATAGGTAACAGCAGTGCTGAGCCTTCAGAGTCAAAACTTGGTCAAAACAATGAGGAAAAACCTGCTTATTTTCAGCTAGCACCCCAGAGGGGTTTCCAATGTTACATAAGCACTAAGCAAATTTTTTGTTCTTTTGCTGTTTTATATTTAATGTGGACATTTAATACTTGTATCATTAACATATCATCGCTGTCCAAAGAAAAATAAGTTTCTCCCAAATGGTAACTTTACAGGAGAGAGCAAAAACACTTTCAGTTTAAGTTAATGTAGAGAGATTTTATTACGTCATTTTAGAGCATTTCTATTGGTCCATTCATCGTGACATTTTCACACAATTTAAAGGACAGCTCGTGTGTTGAAATGATGTAGAAACAAAAAGTCGTCAAAAATGAAGATTTTTGAAGAAGATTTTCTTTGGACAGCGATGATATGTTTCAGCTTTACAGTGATGACTGTCTTGAACAGCTAGCTGAGCCCTGGTTAGTAGGACTCGGAGTCCCAAAAGAGTCGATTTTCAGGTTCTAGGCATTTGGGACATTGAGAGTCAATGCCAAAGCTTAGGACTGGAGACGTTCCAGCTCACATGCACACATAGTAGTGTGAGATATTCTGCTGCTGCTGTTGGGAACAGCCTGTCTGAAAATCACGTCCTTCACAGCTACACACAAACACATCAGCTGTGTTTCACTTTGGACGAAGTGGAAAACAAAGTAAAATGTAAAAAGTGGCTCACGATTGAAATGTGGTTGCCGGTGCTGAAACTGCCCACAGTAGAAACGTTGTAGTTTAGTTATTCCACTTTGAGGAAGGTTAGTTAGTTTAGCTGGAGCTCTTTAGAGTGAGTGCGTTTACATGCACTTAATAATCCGATAACTGCAGAAAATCAGTGAGTAATCTAATCGTGTTTACATGCTTGAGTAATCAGATAATGGGGAACTCTGGGTCTACATGAGTCAGACAGTAATCAGATTTCTGCTTTACAACCAGCCAATAAACTCACAAAAGAATACGCAACGTAAACGTAATGTAAAACCCAAACTTAAGGCTGCGGCTTTTTTAAAACATTGCGCTGCTTTACCTGAAAATATGAACATACGTCATCTAGAAGACGAAGAATATTTAAATTCTTCATTTCGTCAAGCATGTATTTGGTTTCAGCATCACTCCGAAAGTGTTCTACTGCGTCTCGCAGCAAAGCTGCTCACTTATTTCCGGTACTGGGGTCTGTTTTCGCACATGCTCAGACTGAGAAATCCGAAAGAAATCAGAGTAAGAGTTCACATGCACTGAGAAATCTGATTACTGAGCTAAAATCCAGCTTCCTTGTATTTCTAGATCAGTGTGCTGTTTACATGACCATTTGAATAATCGTATAACGGCAGAAATCCGATTATGATGGGATAATTGAGTGCATGTAAACACACTCGATGTCTCGCTAAGATCTTTGAGGTCACATCCATCCTCTTGTATCCTTGATGTGGGAGCTGAAGTTGATGGCAGTTTTTCGTTTCACTGGATTTTATTCTTTGTCTTCATTTTTGAAATTGCGAATTGAAAAATTATTTTGTACAATTAACTCTTGGAATTGACTCCGATACCCATTATATGGAGTCTGGATCAGAGTGGACCCCCCGAAATCTGGAATCGATCGGCCCTATTGGTCAGACTGCAGTTTGTGTTCAATCAGTCACGGATCTAGAACTTAGAGGCCTAGAGTGACATTTTCCCTCCCTAAATTGGTCCCGCCTACTGGAAATCAAAACATCAGCCAATGGAAGAGCTCGCTCGGCCTTATCTGCATAGATAAGAGACAAAAACAATCCTGATTAGTCTGTTTTCCTTTGGCTCTTCCAAATATGTAACCCTTTTGTTTCCAACCAAAGTTTAAGACTGAAATAAGAGCATTACTACAATTATTAAATACAGCAAGTATGATGATTCTATTAAATTTGATGAATGAAAAATTACAGATATGTATTTTTTTAAGGTTTTAGAGATCATTAGGCCTCAGAGCTCCAGTGCAAAACGATAGAAGCAAACTTTGACACCAAACCTGTCTTAGCTGATCGTCTACGTTTGGGGAAAACTGAGCAAAGTCTCAGTCTATATAACTGTAGACTGGAACAAAACACAAGGCTGTGGACGACTGAGGGACCTTCATAGACAATAATAGAGCCTGGACGTGCAGCAGGGGCGGAGTCAGGGATAGAGGGTGTGGAGAGCCTTTGTGCATCACCATGGAAACCTGGTGTTTAGTGGATGGGTGGGTGCACACGCACACACACACACACACAATGGTATCTGAATCCTGAGGAGCTCTCAGAGACTCAGCGCTGTGGCTTATTTCTAATAGTGGAGAACCCTCAGAACCTTCCAGGCCTTCAGAGGAGAACAAAGATTTCTGGGAACTGAAAAAATAATATGTCAGTAATTTTAGTTCATTTTCATTTAACATAGTCACTCTCAGCATTTTAGTAATTATTTCTTAGTTTAGTAATGCGCTTAATTCATCGTTAAGTTTTGGTTGTAAACAAAAGCGTTCAATTCTTGAAAAAGCCAACAAAACTATCCAATCAGGATCGTTTTCTTTGCGGTATCTAGGTAGATACAGCTGAGCTGCTCTCTCATTGGTTAGGACAGGTCAGATTTAGAAATTATACTGATCTGAATCTGTAATATATATATATATATATATACCCATACATACACCGATCAGGCATAACATTCTGACCACCTCCTTGTTTCTACACTCATTGTCCATTTTATCAGCTCCACTTACTATATAGGTGCACTTTGTAGTTCTACAGTTACAGACTGTAGTCCATCTGTTTCTCTGATACTTTGTTAGCCCCCTTTTACCCTGTTCTTCAGTGGTCAGGACCCCCATGGACCCTCACAGAGCAGGTACTATTTGGGTGGTGGATCATTCTCAGCACTGCAGTAACACTGACGTGGTGGTGGTGTGTTAGTGTGTGTTGTGCTGATGCGAGTGGATCAGACACAGCAGTGCTGCTGGAGTTTTTAAACACTGTGTCCACTCACTGTCCACTCCATTAGACACTCCTACCTTGTCAGTCCACCTTGTAGGTGTAAAGTCAGAGACGATAGCTCACCTGCTGCTGCACAGTTTGTGTTGGTCATCCTCTAGTCCTTCATCAGTGGTCACAGGACGCTGCCCACAGGACGCTGTTGGCTGGATGTTTTTGGTTGTTGGACTATTCTCAGTCCAGCAGTGACACTGAGGTGTTTAAAAACTCCAGCATACATATATGTATATATGTATATACACACACAGAGAATGCCGACCTAACCAAGATCTACACTCAGATTTTCAGTTATCTTCAAGTCAGGCACTGAGAGCCAATCCAAAAGCTTCAGCCTGTGTTCCTTGAAGTAGTTGATGGTAGGTTTTGAGGTGTTTTATAATCATGGTCTTCTTGTAGATGCCAGCCTCGTTTCAGCTTCAGTTTCCTCATTAACTTTGTCATGTTTGCTTCCAGAATTCGCTGATATTTAGTGGAATCCAGTTTTCCGTTTCCCCGTGCAATGTTTCATGTGCACTGGCTGCAACAAAACCCCAAAGCATGACCGATTCACCCCATGCTTAACAGTTGGCAAGGTGTTCCTTTCATCAAATGCTGCTTCTTTTTTGTGTAAGCAGCACTGTCCAGTAAAACGATGCATCACCACTCCAGTGTCAGCAAACTTTATTACGGATTCCTTTGCTGCCATGTGGGGGTTTTGCTTTGCCTTTCTGTCCAGCAAACAAGCAGCTTTATCTGAGAGTTTTCTTACTCTTCCAGATCTTTTCTCCACTTCCACAGTTCCTTAACTGCCATTTCTGAGTGGCACTTCAGACAGTGCCTTACGCTGCTTTGGAGGCATCAGTTAGCTTCATTTTCAGATCCTCAGCCAGCTGCTTAGAGGAGCTCATGGTTGTTGAGTGTTCACACAAGGTTTGAAGAGCCAAAGAATTTATCCATTCCAGTTTCTAATGAGAATTCCTGACCTGCCTAACCAACCCTAACGAGTCAATTAAGTTCTGGAAGGGTGTCCAATTATTTTACACAATTATAATTTTATCTACTTCTTTTTTTGTCAAGATAATCAAATGTAAAGTAACATTATCACATTAATATTTCAGGGCAGTTATTTTTTAAAAGCTAGTCATGTAGAGGTCATTTTTACTTCTTTTCATGTTAAAAATCAGCCAAATGTCATTTGACCAGAGCTGCCCAAACCTCTGCACACAACTGTAAGTACAGCAGTGAAGTCGTTGTATTTGTTGCACCTCAAAGCCCACCAGAAAAAAGAAGTCGCCCCAAGAAATTCAAAGCAAAAACAAAGTGAGTTCATCATAAATCAGAGAAAGCCCGGTGGCCGTTAGAGTCCTGCTCTTTCTTGCCTCTTTGTGCTGGGAGAAGCGCCTCTGTTCTTTGTCTACAGCGGCCTGCGGCTGACCACCCACCTGTGGACCACCACAGGAAGGAGTTTGAATGCTAGTGCACACCTGGATGAACCTCACAGTTGTAATGGTAAACCTCATTCATTTTCAATAAGTAATAATACACACCTCTCAAATGAAAGGCCATTGTTTCCTGGTGGACACTCACGTCTGATGTAGCACTAAATGAGCATCACATTGGCTCCACCTGCTGGTGAGAAAGTGCAAATGCAGGTCCAGAGCTTCAAGTCACTTTAAGGCATGACCCCTTTCAAGGTCATTTTAATGCATTGCCAAGCATTGGAGAGGTCAGCTGGGATGGTCAAAAAGTGGTTTAATTGAACCTCGTGCTTAACTTTAAAGCAGGTTCGCATATTTTTGTTACGAATGATCAAAAGCCTTTTTCTTGTAGAGCAAAGTGAGCTCATAACAGGCCTGAGAGAGCCTTACAGCTGCTTTATGTGTGTCACTCTGGCCGGTAGCGTCAGTTAAAGGAGTGACATTATCAGCACATGTGGTCTGTCTGTAGTTTCTCAGACTCAGGATGAGGCAAAATGTGTCTGTGCACTCAAAGGTTTGGGCTTTTCTGGACAAATTCCTTGTTTTGTTGATTTTCTAAGTGAAAATAAGTGAACACATCCTCTACAGAGAGCACACTACTACGGAGCCTGGTGATGTCACTGCTGGTGACATCCTGTATACATAAAAATAACGTGTGGCCACAACTTAGCAAGGTGTGGGAACAAGATAATTAAGTCATGGTCATGACTTAGTAAGGCATGGGAACGAGATAATTAAGTCGTGGTCACGACTTTGCATGGGAATGAGATAATGAAGTCATGGCTACGCCTTAGTACGGCACGGGAACAAGATCATGCCTTATTAGGCTGTGGCCAAGGCTTAATTATCTCATTCACATCCCTACTAAGTCATGGAAATGCATTAGGATCTCGTTCCCAGGCCTTACTACGTGGCCACGACTTAATTATCTTGTTCCCATGCTTTACTAAGTCATGGCCACACTTCAGTATTATTTATACGGTGTGTCACCAGCAGGGCTCCGTACACTTCTGCATATTTAATGCACAATTATGTGCATGTGCAATTAAGTTACAGCACATTTTATGTTTTATGTTTTTTTTTTCAGCAAATGAACCGAAATTGGGCCTTAAATTTGAAAGAAAATGTCGTTTTGAAGTGAAGTGACCAACACAGAGACTTCGTAAACACAGCGGAAGCAAAGGAGCATATAAAGCAGCCTTAATGAGGAGCTGCAGGTGTGTGGAAGAGGAGGAGAGGGGGCGGAGCCAGGGAGAGTCCAAGTCGAGTCTCCCCAGAGGGGGGGGATGTGACAATTGTGTGGTTTAGAAACACAAACAAAAAGTGAAAGTAAGGGGAAGTCCATCAATTTATCAAAATTTCCACATAATTCTTAATGTTTACAGGCATTAAACTCTCCAGACGTCTGGTTCCTATCAGCACCACTGTGAACAGTTCTGACTGCAGAAACACATCAAACCACTCTGGATCTTAAATCTTGTTTTTGTTCCACTTAAAACACGTCAGCCAGAGGTCATTTCGACTTGACCTTCAAACACTTTTAACCTTTTATGCTCGTGGGTATATTTTGGTTTGTCCATCTGAATTTACAGGCCCAAATCTTAAGGCAAATTATTCAGTAACTGCATGAAATAAATGTAAATTTTTGGGTTTTTTTGTAAAAGCTCCCCTCAAATTAAGAGAAAATGTGTTTTATAATCAAAAACATAATGTCATATGCTTACAATTTACTGCTGAAAGCCAAAAATCTGAGACACTCTTTGTATTATTTTATAAAAGTTTTTACAGAGCAGATCACTGAAGAGGCGCCATCTGTTTATAGTTTATAGCCCAGATTTGTGGAAAAATGGGTCGACTTTCAGTAGAAAATAAAACTGAGTTCAGCTTCTTTTATTATAAGGGTTTAAAATTAAATCACCCATCTATTTGACTGGAAAGAAGACAGTTACAGCCTCATACGACCCCCACCTTTAGAATGTAGCTTATGAAATATGAAAGTTATGAAGTACAGAATATGACGAAGTGCGTTTTGGAACCACCGGTGATTCCAAGGAGTTAAAGAGGTTTAGTCTCTGAGAATTAAGCAGGCTGTTTTGGTGCTGTGCCTTTAAGACTGATATATGTATGTAAATTAGTTCTGATTGGCTATGCCTCATTCAAAAAGCAGTCCAGGCCAAAACACTCCTGATAGCTTCAGTGCGAGTGGGCGGGGCTAAACTGCTGTAGGCCGAATAGGCGGGTAGATGTATGACATCACAAAAACATCTGTTTTTGCGCATTTGTTTCCATATGGATGGACCGTATGGGCTGGAGAGTCAACCATGTTGATACACTACGTCAAACTCACTCAGTGTTACAAAGTTTTTCAGTTATATAGGCCCTGTAAGGCCTTAATCATGCAGAAAATTTGGAAATGGGTGGAGTTCCCCTTTACAGGAGCAGCAGGCCAGCGTGCAGAAAGGAGCAGAAATGGGGAAGCTGGTGTCGGACGCTGAAGGGGAAGATGAGGGCGTAATGGCAGCTAAACGAACATCAGTCGGCTGCAGGCTGAGCGGAAGGAGATGATGACTCATGCTGTATGCAGCGTCCGCATGCGCCAGATGGCGCGCTGGTACGTGTGAGTGTGAGTGTGTGTGTGTGAGTGTGAGTCATGCTCAGGGTGAGTTTGGACAGCCCTCTCGTTCCTTTAGAGGCTAATCCAACATGAGGCCTTCGTATTCCAGCCCTTTAAACACAGTCTCTCCACAAAGTCTGACCCTGCGGTGCATCACATGTAGGCAGGCCCGGGTCACCGGGTCATCAGATACTGGGCACAAATATTTGGTGGGTCCCCATCTGGCTACCTCTTTTGAGTGGCTACACACACTTTATTAAGAGCACAGCTTAAAGAGGACACGCTATGCTTTTCCAGTTTTTCCCTTTCCTTAAGGCTCAATCCCATTTCTTAGTTTTACCCTACCCCCTGTTTTCGAGTGTCACCTTGACAATACAGCGCAATAAATAAATACGAAAGACGGACAATAAATACAGAACAGAACACAGGCGGCACACGGTACCGAGAGTGTGTGCAGCTGTGCAAAGGAGGATGGAAGATAAAATGACGTATTAGCAGATTATCAGAGAGCTATGAGCATAGCGGTCACTGAGGAAGCAGCCAGAGCAGCAATATATAGTATTTGGTTGATATGTTCCATGTTAACTAGGACAAAGGAACATTCGGAGGATGTTTTGAGGATGTCATCAAGGCCACAGGGTATGTTACATGATGATTTTTTAGAGAACATTCCCAGGAGAACATTCAGGGAACAACAAAACACACAAACAAACAAACAAACAAACAAACAAAAGAAGTCTAGCTGGGCAGAGTGGGAATTGAACTCGACTAAATTAGCAGGGGGTATTGGGGGGGTAATTACTTAAAAAATTATTAGTAGTGTCAATTATTAATTAGTTAATAAATAGTTCTTTTTAATAAATAATCCAGATATCAGATTTATTCATTTATTTATCTATTTTAAATAGTAACAATGACAATAATAATACATGTCAGATCATTCTGAACGACTTTGTTTACATCTGAACCACTGTAGTAGCTCTGTAAATCAGTGGATTCTCCTTTAAAGGGTGGTTTTTCAAAATGCACAGTTCAGTCATTCGGAGTGGTTTGGTGTGAAATGGTTCAGACGTCTTTACAGTGGAGGTGATAGGAACAAGGGGTCGCCATGACTACAACACAGATATAGACATTTTATTTACTATCCAGAACCACCAGTGAACCTACACGAGTCTTCTGAGTTTATATGGAATGTTGATGATGGAAAATAGACATAAATCTGAAAACAAAAAGCTTTGTTTGGGGACTATTTTGCCTCATAACGCCCTGCACAACGTATCCCTCCACCATGAGCGGATTTTGAAGCCAAAATCTTCTCTAAACTATCATAAAACAGCGTCTCAGTCATCAGGCAGTGAATTCATAACCATTTCATGTAGTAACTTTCTGTGAGGGAGCTTTTAGAGGTGGACGTCTGGTTCCTATCACCACCACTGTGAACAGTTCTGACTCTGTAAGTTTCTCTAGAACAGAGCGTTTCACACCAAACCACTCTGAATGACTCTGTTTACATCTTAACCAGTTAACAATGGAGAAATTCTAAAAAAAAATGGGTGGAATTACCCTTTAAGCTTCCGCCTCCTCCTCGCGGACACGCCCACACAGCGCGCAGCTCCTAAACAGGCGTGCGCACGCTCTCTGAGCTGGTCTCGCGCTGAACCTGTTGGAGCTGCGGACTCGGCTAAAGCTAAAGCTGCGTCAGCGCCGTCGGTTCGGCCCGGAGCGCCGCTGCTGGGCTTGGTTTTGTTTTTGTTTTGCAGTTTCGGGGCTCGTGATGCAGCACGTGCCCGCGCGTCGCTCTCGTGATGGATAGGAGCCCCGAGTCGAGCCCGCTGCGCGCGGCGGGAATGCGGATGTTTACCCGCGGCACGAGGAGCTTCGCTATGTGGCCCGTTTCGCTCGCGCTTCCGTAAAGAAAGTTCGCCTCGCGCGCCGCTGCACGCAGCCGTTTAATTTACCTGAGAAAGAGTTTTCGAGCTCGTGCGCAGCACCGCGGTGGTCCGCACGACAGGAAGAGAGGGGGAAGTGTAAAAGTAAACGAGAGAAAAGAGGAGAGAAGAGAATAGAAGAAAAGAGGAGAGGACAGAATAGAAGAGAAGAAAAGAGGACAGAATAGAAGAGAAGAAAAAGAAGAGAAAAGGAGAGGAAAAGAGGCAAGAAGAGAAGAAAAGAGGAGAGGAAAAAAGAATAGAGGAGAGGCAAGAAGAGAATAGAAGTGGAGAGAATAAAGGAAGAGAAGAAAAGAGAAGAGGAGAGAAGATGGGAAGCACCGTGATGGACTCGAAGAAAAGAGACGCTTCAAAGAAGAACCCGAAAAAGAAGAAAGCGCTCCGACTCTACATGCCGGTGAGCTGCTGTAGTTGTTGTTGTTGTTGTTGTTGTTGTGTTGTTGTTTTGGTCCAGGCCGTCCAGCCTCTTTTCTCTCCAGCTCAGCTCATCTGTTCTCTCTCAGTGCTGGGCAGACGGAGCTGAGCTGAGCGGCAGGTTGGGCTCCGCTGGGCTGATATAATCGCTGTTATATCAGAATCGCGATTTAAAAGAGCCGATTTTAAATCACAGGAGCTGCAGTTTAATTACAGGTTTTAATGAGTGACAGTAAAATGTAGCCTAATAACACAGAGAGTGAACTGCTTGTATGTGATTTAGACCAATCAGAGGCAACCAAACACAAGCTAGTGGGGCTACTTCACAAGATGCAGGATTTCTCAGTTTATCAGTTTAGCCAGATACCTTTAGCCCAAATATGAGGATTGTCCAAAAGGAATGTCCCTCAGCTGGACAGGCTTGACTTTGGACTTAAGTTATCTGGCTAAACTATGGCTCTCAATTTATAAAAAAACAACCGCAATTTAAATCACAGTAGTGGTTAGAAAAAATGCAGTTAGATATTTTGCCCAAATCACTCAGCCCTACAGTTTAGCCAGATAACTTAAGCCCAAAGTCAGGCCTGTCCAATAGGAAAACAGCTGAGGGACATTTTTATCAGCCAATCCTCATCTCTGGTCTTGAGTTATCTGGCTAACTGAGAAATCCTGCTTTAAGAGAACCCCCACCCCCCCTACCCCTCCAGAGAAACCAAAACAAAACCTCTCAGTTAGCCAGATAACTTAAGCCCAAACGTTAGAACTGTCCAATAGTTGTCTGAATCTGTCCAAAACTTGGTTGAGAAATCCTGCTGACCTCAATTTATAGAAAACAGTCACCGTTTAAATTTTATCGTTATTGCAGTAGTGGTGAGAAAAACTGCAGCTGGATGTTTTGCCCAAGTTGTTCAGCCCTACAGTTTAGCCAGATAATTTAAGCCAAGCCTGTCCAATAGGAAACGAGCTGAGGGACGTTCCTATTGGCCGATCCTCATGTTTGGGCTTACGTTATCTGGCTAATCTAAGAAATCCTGCTTTGTGTAACAGCCCCCCCCCCAGGTTTCTGTTGGCTCCTGGTTGTTTTGTGTGTTCCTGCTTTTCCTGATGGGCTAAAATCACCGGTGACCTGTCACTGGAGCTGGGCAATATGAGAGTACGTACATCGTTATCGTGATAAATTGCAATGCTACAATACAGTATGCTTTTCTGAACGTATCCTGTATATCATCAGGACTTGGTTAACTCTGACCAACTGGACGTTACATTATAAAGAGTGCAAAATTAGTCCCGTTTAACTGGATTTCGTGCCAGATATTGAATAGAAATCACTGTGTTCCCAGTTTTTAATACATACATCATCTAAACCGCTTATCCTTCTGGGTCGCGGCGGGGTGCTGGAGCCTATCGCAGCTGTCATTGGACGGAAGGCACCCTGGACAGGTCGCCAGTCCCTCGCAGGCCAGACAGACAGACATACACATTCACACACACATTCACACCTAGGGGCAATTTACCATGTCCAATCAGCCTGAGTGCATGTTTTTGGACTGTGGGAGGAAACCGGAGTACCCGGAGGAAACCCACGCAGACTCCACACAGAAAGGACCCTGGTCACCCGGCCGGGAATCGAACCCAGACCGTTCTTGCTGTGAGGCGACAGCACTACCCATTATCTATTGTTGCAGTGTCAGGAATCTACCCACTCTATTGTTGCAGTGTCAAGCTACAAAAGATGGTTCCTCAAGGGTTCTTTAATAAAGAAAATGGTTGATATAGAACCACGAACACTCAAAAAAACATTTGCATGATTAAATGGTTCTTTGCATCGTGGAAGCGTTCTTCAGATGGAGAATGTACTGTAGATGGTTCTATGTAGAACGTTTTTGAAAAGGGTTCTACATGGCACCAAAACGTTTCTTCTATTGTTACAACACTCATAAAGAAAAGGTTTTATATAGAACCATCTGCAGCACATTCTCCATCAGTCTGAAGAATCATTTCATGATGCAGAGAACCATTTAAGCATGCAAATGGTTCTTTGAGTGTTCATGGTTCTATATAGAACCTCTTTACTAAAGAACCCTTGTAGAACCGTATTTTTTAAGAGTGTAGGTTTGATCATTTCTGGATGGTCATTACTGGACATTACGTTGGACATTCAATCAATATTCGACTGTCTCTCCTGAACTTCACTTGAAATAAACGTCCAAAAATGATCAAACCTGCTTGTTCTCACTTCTGAGAGAACAAAAATGGCCAAATATATTTAAAAATATCAGCTGTTAAAATTTGCTGAACATATTGTTTTAGAACTGCAGATCACCGACACTGTAGTCATTATGGGAGCGTCTAAAAAGTGCATGAAGTTTGATTTCCCATTTTTTCAGCTAAGACAAACTCGGGTTAAATGACGTGTAGGAAACTGCTCTCTTTACTAGGACGCCTCTCGTCCGACTGTCCCATTGGAGCTCTAACATCTTCAATAAGTATTCTAATGTAAACATTTGGATTAATTTCAGATGCCACTGGATGGAGTGGAATGCCTCAAGAACGTTAACTTGTTTGAGACATTATAACAGCCAGTAAACAAGCAAATCACATTGTCTTCTATTTATTTATTGAAAGTCATTTTTGCATGACGTTTTTGTACTGGAGCCCTTACGATCCTGGTTACACTACTGATCATGTAAACGTGCAGTCCCGACTGATCTGGATGGATCTGTGCTGACTGGACAACAAATGGACTGGTCGCGTGATTGACGTGTTCAAAAAGCCTCAAGAAGTTGTCGGCCTTCTTGGCCAAAAAGTCAGGCTGCCAACATAAAACGTCTTAAGTGTTGATCGTAAGCGCTTAGCACTGTAGCCTCACAACAAGAAGGGTCTGGGTTCGATTCCCCAGCCGGGCAGCCAGGGTCCTTTCTGTGAGGTAAACACCTCAGTGTCGCTGCTGGACTGAGAGCCAAAAACATCCAGCCGACAGCGTCCTGTGGGCAGCGTCCTGTGACCACTGATGAAGGACTAGAGGATGACCAACACAAACTGTGCAGCAGCAGATGAGCTATCGTCTCTGACTTTACATCTACATGGTGGACTGACAAGGTAGGAGTGTCTAATAGAGTGGACAGTCAGTGGACACAGTGTTTAAAAACTCCAGCAGCACTGCTGTGTCTGATCCACTCGTACCAGCGCAACACACACTAACACACCACCACCACGTCAGTGTTACTGCAGTGCTGAGAATGACCCACCTGCTCTGTGGGGGTCCTGACCACTGAAGAACAAGGTAACAAAGTATGCAGAGAAACAGATGGACTACAGTCTGTAACTGTAGAACTACTAAGTGCTCCTATACGGTCAGTGGAGCTGATAAAATGGACAAAGGCTGATGGGTTTATTGCACTATAGGCTGTCAGGATTGTAAGCTTTCTCTAGACACGTGGAGCATGTGTTTTGATCTGTGTACTTCCCTAAAGCGCTGAATTCCTGTAGAGTCAAAGAGTGAAAGTATTTCGTAGATATCCTGGACTGGCTGCCCTGGGCAGCTGCATTCTCCACATTCAGCTGTATTAAGAGTTAATAACAGTGCTATCAGCAGGAATAAGGTTATGAAACAGTTGGCATGACTTTCGCAGTCCGTTATGAAACAGTCGGCATGTATTGGCACACAAGTCAGTTCATTTTGAACTGATTCAGCAGATCGAGAGGGGAACTGAGAAAACTTCCTAGGATGCTGGAACTTCTGTGTTTGAACGCTGTTACTGCGACTAGTCGCTACACTCAGTCCACCGACTGGCTGCTAGTTAAACGGCTCAGTGTTGTTGCTGCGTTTTTGCTCAGTAATTTGTTTAGCGCAGGCGATTTGTGAGCGACTTTGACTCCAAATGTTACTGAAGAGCCTCGTTTCATTCCAGAGATTTTCTTTGGACAGCTTCCAGAGAGATATGAGCCGTCACTTGGCCAAAAGACAGCAGACGAATGCGTGAAAGGCTTATTTGGAAGCTTAAAATCTCAGGATTATTACATGCTAAGGTTTATTATTCAGTAACAACATGGACTTCAATGCAAACTGGCTGAGCTATTCTTAGGTTATAGAGGTGTGTAATAAAACTTTGGGACTGCTGGTGGGCCCCGGCCGTTTAAAACAGCGACGCAATTCACACATCATGTTGACCATCAGGACTTACCCTGTGTGTCCAGAGTGACTTTGTGGAGATTGTCGTGATGATTAAGTCAATAATCCAGTTCAGTAAACCACCGTTCAGATCCTGCGTTTACATCCATTTAAATGCCCCATTTCAATGGCTGGCTGCTCATGTATGACCTATAAGTTTCCCTCGTGTCTCAAACAGTCCTTTAACTGACTCAGACTCTGAATTTAGTGCTAATAATCAGAAATCTGCAGATAATTACACATAAAAAAAAGTTACATTTATAAAACTGAGGCTAAAGGCTAGCCATGCGGAGTGTACATGCTGCCGAGCTCATATAGTTGAGTGGAGGGGCAGTAAAAAGGTGAAAAAAGGCGATAAAACTGTCCCATTCAACATAGTGAGTGCACTTTCCCTCATAATTACACAAACAGGCCCTAAAGCACGTTTTAACAGATAAATGACAATAAATTTGACTAATATTATTATAAAGTTAATAATATTTAGTTCTGTCTTTCAGTTTACCTTGATTTTGAGTATTAAAAATATCTGATATTAAATATGCAACTCAATTTGTAATTAAAAATGAAACCTGTGTTGCTGTGTATCAGTTTTAGCGCTCAGCCTGAATCCAAGAGGACAGAAAACCAATAAAAACATGGCCGCCTTGTTATTTGTTAATTCCCAGTTGTTCGTTTTTACTCATAATAACCAACAGAATGAATCACCATCAAATTTCTTACACTTTCAGCTCACAGACACTCCAGACTAACCATTTCTGAAAATGTATCTACAATTTCACTTGTTTTCAAGATCTCTATAATTCAAAGTTTTGCATGTGCCAGATAAATTTTTGATCAAAAATTAGCCAAATTCATAAAGTTATCAAATTTCTGTCAGCGTTTACATGTCAAACAATGGCATATCTGAGCAGCCCAGGGTCTCCTGAAAATAACAACATGTGGCATGTGTGACTGTCACAAATTAATACTTTAAAATTGTAATTGAAATTGACCCAAAATACCAAAAAGATTCGAAAAATTTTAGGGTTCTAAGGGTTAAGGGGTTAAAACATCACATGACCTTGTCAGGAAGACTTATTAGATGAACACTCCTGTTTTCTTTAGTGGGCTGAAATTGAACCTGCAAACCTTCATTACTGGACAAGTGCGCAATGCGGTTTTGAGAAGATATTTCTGAGGAAGTTAGATGTAAGATAATCCACCTGCATACAGAAGGAAAATAAAAGTGAAAATAACAAGAATTACCAAAACTGGAGTAAAAAAAAAAAAGATTAAAAGCTACAGAGAAAATGAGTCTCCTAACAACCACCTGGAAGAGCTGGCCGACCCCAAAACTGCCCACATCAGATAAACAGCACTTAAAGCTTTCATCTCTGAGAGAGAGGAGAAAATCAAGCTGCTTCAGATCTGAAAACATCCACAGGTGCTTCTGTCCATCCTTCCACTGTGAGAAGACGACTTAGCGCTGTGGGTCTGAAAGGATGTGTAGCTGATCAAGAAGAACCTCACTGAGAAAAGGAGACGGACACATCAAACAAAAAAGCTGAACGATGGACTGACCACCCCAGAGTCCAGACCTCAACACCACTGAATGTGTCTGATTACTTTAGAAAATGATCAACCAGCTTCTAAGACTGAACTTTGGAGGTGTGTCTGCAGATTCTTTGAGGAACTGAAAGTGAGTCTCCTGAACAGAATGGAAGCTGTACTGGAGGTAAAGCGTGGATACACTAAATGCCGTTTTCTCCTGTCACTGAATGATGAGGGGCTGAATAAGAGGCTTTTGCTCAGCTCTGTCTGCGCTCATTCATGAATCATGAAGAGCGCTGCTGATAGTGCTGCACAGATCGTCTGGAGCAGTGATAACGCTGATCATTTCCTGTCAGTCTGAAACGCTGCACCAGATCTTCTGCAAAGAGGAACTATCAGCCGCACAAACAGCCCCTTTTTGGCACCTGAAGAAGAGTTTTTTTTCAAAGTGAAATTACAGCAACCATAAAACGGTGTTTACATTTATGCTCTGCCCTGTTGGTTAAAACATATCGTACTTTAGCCTACAGATAACGCTGGCCTCCTTCTGTCCCCCCCGTGTTCCTCTGAAGGCCAGCGTGAGGAGTGTTTACGGGCCACAGTTCAGGAAAGGGCTGTAAAAGAGACCTAATGACCCACAGGCTCAAGTACAGGATAATAAATAGTCATTATTAAGACCTTTACTAATAACATAATGATACAATCACAAACTGTGCTTGTGCACATAACTGAGTTACACATTAACCGTCTCTGGACTGACCTGGTGACAGCAGTGCATGACAGATGACCCAGCAATACTGATACAGTCAGTAAAATGAGTGAAGGTTACAGCTGAGAGGATCCAGAAGATCCTAGAATGGCACCCAAACAGGCTGGAGGATGTTTTTAGTACAAAGGGTGGACATTAAAGTGATTAAAGAAAATTTATAATCGCGATCAAATTTTTAGAACTGACTTTGGATTCTTTAGTCGTTAATGAGTATATTAATGTACATATTTATGGTATTTTATATTCAGTAACAATTTATTACTGTTTTTTAGATGTTTTATTCAACATTTTAAGAATTTTAAGGGCAGGAAATTATTAAATTATATTTGGCCACAAAAAGTTTTCGATCAGAAGTGGCACTTTTGGCTTTTGTCAGAAAAAGAAAAACACTGAAAGTTTTGACCGACTGAAGCCCCAAAAGGCCGTGGATTTACTGTTTACCATGATACAAATTTATTTTTATTTATATCATTATAACGACATGGTTAAAGTTATCTGGATAAAACAATGAGGTGATAATCTTGAGATCTGGAGAAAACAACATTATTTTGCCATGATACTGATGTAAATATCACAAGATCTGAAGAACAAATGAAAAGATCTCATTATCACAGAAAAATGGAGTCAATAAAAAATGAATCCATTCATACGGAATCTAAGAGTTTGCAGATCATTTTAGTGAAATGAGAAGCAGTGAAAAAGCACAGGGCTGTCATGATCACGACATTTTAGCTGACGATTAATTGTTCTGTTCTTGTTCATTGTTTGCAGTGTGAGCGTAAAGGAGCCAAATTAGCTGATTAGCCGCCTGACTTGCTAGTATCTTGTATTTTTGCAGATCCCTGCTGGTGACATCCTGTATAAATAAAAATAATGCGTGGCCACGACTTATTAATCCGTGGAAACGAGATTCTAATACGTGGCAATGACTTAGTAAGGCATGGGAATGAGATAATTAAGTTGTGGCCACAACTTAATAAGGCATGATCTCATTCCCACGCCTTATTAAGTTGTGGCCACAACTTAATTATCTCATTCCCATGCCTTACTAAGTCGTGGCCACGATTTAGTTATCTTGTTCCCATGCATTACTAAATCGTGGCCACATTATTTTTAATTCTACAGGATGTCACCAGCCGGGCTCCGTACATTTTCACAATTCACAATATGCATCACAGATTTAGTTTTTCTGAGATTTAACAAGTTGGAGCAGACAAAACAGAATCTGAAGTGCCACATATAAAAATAATGATAACAAAGCTGCAATTACAATATTTTTTTCCAATTTTGTCCTAAATTTAGTTCCACCCACTAGTTAGAACTCCCCCAATCATGCGATACCACGAGCGCTCGGAGGGTGAAGGCAGACACAGGCTTCGTCTGAGACCTGTGAAGCACCACTGCATCTTTTCGAACCGCTGCTAATGCAACTGAACAGCCGAACACGCTCGGAGGAGAACGCTAACCGCCAGATCTGTTATGTCAGCTAACAGATGCCTGCGTTGGCTAGCATCACGCTGAGTGATGTGGGGGAGACGGGGGGCCATCCTACCCACCCAGAGAGAGCGAAGCCTATTGTGCTCTCTTGGACTCCTGGCCACGGACGGCTATAGCATCACCGGGGATCGAACTCCCAACCTCCTGATGACAGGGCTTAGATGGTTGCGCCACTTGGGAGCCCTGCAATTTCAATACAAACTGCACTGCACTAAATCTAATCGAACAGGCCTAATTATGCTCACTTTGTAGTCAGTCAGTGTTCTGTAAGTACTGATGATATCCATGATAAGCTCAGCAAAAAGTTTGCCCAGCCCTGCTAGCTAACTGTCCCTCACCCAAACGTCTACACTTACAGTGTTATGTGTAGAGTTGAGCGAAACTGAAAGAGTGAAAATATAAGCAAAAAAAAAAAACGCTCATCCACCCAGCTGACATGCTGAAAGGTTAGCGGTAGCTTCAAAACTATCAAACAAACATTAGTCAGAACTCACATCAACAAGTTAGGCCTTCTTGATTTATCAGAATCCCCGTAGCGTCTCTGAATGCACCTCCTGCTTTCTTTTGTTTACATTTATTTGTCTTAATCCAACACAACCAGTTCACATCCTGCAGCATAATAAGACTGAAACCATCGACTGTGGACATGATTGTAATTAGCTTAAATAATTACGTTCATCTCAAATAACTGACACACCTAACAAAGTACAACTGCAGAATAATAGAGTTCACTGCCTTGGATGACCAAAGCTCTCTGCTGGACACTTTCTGTCGCTGCTTACTGTAATAATTTTAATATGTTTGTATTTATTGCCGACTTTCGGTTTTCAGTTCGCTTTTTTGGCCCAGGCCAAAAACGCTCATTTAGGTGCATCATTAATATACACCAATCAGGAATAACATTCTGACCACCTCCTTGTTTCTACGCTCATTGTCCATTTTATCAGCTCCACTTACTATATAGGTGCACTTTGTAGTTCTACAGTTACAGACTGTAGTCCATCTGTTTCTCTGATACTTTGTTAGCCCCCTTTTACTCTGTTCTTCAGTGGTCAGGACCTCCATGGACCCTCACAGAGCAGGTACTATTTGGGTGGTGGGTCATTCTCAGCACTGCAGCAACACTGACGTGGTGGTGGTGTGTTAGTGTGTGTTGCGCTGGTGTGAGTGGATCAGACACAGCAGTGCTGCTGAAGTTGATCGGTGTATGTATAAACTCTTTGGGCGAGTTCTCCAGCTCTCTTACAGGAATCTGTTCGCTGTTCCTTCCAGTAATCCTGAGCTTGTTCTTGAATGACTGGTGATCAGATGCCCTGCCACTGTTCGCTTGCCTGCTGTACTGTTGAAAAGCTTTGAGTGCGTGAGCTCCACAGGTCTGAGCACAGCTGGTTGATGCCTTTAGGCCGATCACAGTCTGTTGTTCTGTATCATTTAACATCGATAATTCTCCGTAATTAATTCCTTGCATTCCAAAATGCTCAGATTGAACTGGATATTATTTTGAGGCTTGAAGAAGCTGAAAGGTGTATTGTGGTGTAATGTACAGAAATACTCAGCTGTGAGAATGTATAAAAGGAATATACAGTATGAAGTACATCAGAACAGATGGAATTATGTTTCTACGTTTGTATATAATCTATAAAAACACAACGACCTCTCTCTCCTTGTGTAGAGAGTAGAGAGTATTGTCTGCTAATGCTGGACTCAGAGACAGAACGCTTTAAATGCACAATGTTCATATTAAAAGTATTATTTATTAGCCAGGCAGCTCCTGCTCTTCAAGACTGTAGTGAAAGATCGGCGTCTTGATCTAAAGGAGCTCAATTTAGTCTGACGATTATGATAACAACTGTATTACGATTATCTTTGACTTTTCTGACATCGCTGTATATTTTAGTGTGAAATTACAGCATACGAAGTTTAATATTGCCTACTTATAAATAATTAGCCAGTCTAGTGTCTTTCTGCAGTGCCCCCTAGTGGCCATTCGACAGAATGGAAATCAACGTAGAAGTTTTTTATAATATAATCAAGTTCCTCAAATAACTCCTGTTATCAGATGAACTAGGACGCTGTTGTCTCTCTGTGTGATTCTGTGTTGAGCTGCTAGTGAGCAATGAGGGGCAAAGTGGGGGAGATGAGAAACCTGCTGTGAAAAACAGTTCATACCCCTCCACAAAACTGGCCGTGCTGATGTAAAACAGACAACTGCAGCTTTCTTCATGTCAAACAATCCTGTACAACTGACTCAATATACAAACAATACTTTAACACGTTTAAAACTCTTTTAGACATGCTGACTTGCTCACTTACGAAGACGGAAGTGGTCCAGTTTTGTAAACCAGACACATTTCCAGTAAATATCAGTGCTGTTGGAACAAAACATTTTTGTTGGTCTGTTCATCTTAGCATTTTAACACAATGTAAGGGGCGGCTGGAGTTTTCCAGTTATACAAAAAGCAAAATTCAGAGAGAAGTGGAGAAACAAGGTTCGGCACCACAGCAACAATATTTTCCTTTAACATCACTGAAAATTAAAATTTTGCACTTCATGGCTCCTGTGAAAAGAGGCTAAGCTATTCTTTATTGTAATGTCCTTCATTTTTGAGCAAAACAACCTCAGCCTTTTGGTAGACTTTAGTTTTTTTATGTTTTGCTGCTACTGTTAGGCCTGATTCACACATACTGCGTCTGTGTGAGCGATGCGAAAGTCTTGTTTTCCATTTTGCGCCCATGGTAACTGCTCAGCACTTTCACACAGGCTCCGCGGCAGAGCGTTCTAGACGCCGCACTGAAGCGGCGCAGTATTTTGAGAACCTGGCACCGATTTTTTCTGTGCATGTCACACAGCAAAATACACTAAATAAGCCATGAAAATCAATTCAAAAATAAACGGAAAACCATAAACAAACTTTAAAACACTATTTTTTATTTAATTTAATTAATGACAAAGTACTAGTTAAACGTTCAGTGCTGCATACAGGTTTTCCCGGTTGGTCTACTTGAAACTTATGCCTAACCAGAAGTCAGAAAGCTGTTGAGGATAAACAAATGTACTATGCACTTAATTATAAACTATATTCTAATTGAGCAGAGCGAGTGATGTGACCGTTTATCCGTCTGGAAAGAGGAATATCTGTGTAACGTTCTTGCTGCTCCGCTCCACAGCACAAACGCTCTATGTGTGAAAGGCCAGTGCGTTCAAGCTGTAGCGCTAACACTGTTGCGTTGCTAACGCCAGGCAGACTCAGTATGTGTGAATCTTAAGTAGTTGTATATTTACACTGTATTACTGAAACATGGTTGTTTGCTTGCTTATTGTAAACAAACAATAGCAGTAATAATCATATGAATAATAAGACACATCAGTTTTATTAAGACTATGCATATGCAAAAGTTTGGGCACACTTTCTTTGTCAAATTGGTCAAATTCCATGTTTTTGTTGATTCTGTAGGTGTAAATAAGTGAACACTTCCTCTACAGAGACACACTGTAATGCTCTACAGCTTGCTGGCCTATCAGGACTCCTGAACATACACACAGACTGTCTGAACACATTTATTGGAGCTCATACCGTCTTAAAAACGCAGCTATTTTGTGTGCAACAATTTCAGTGTTCATATCACTTGAGCACTTCAGTGTTCATATCACTATTCACAAGTGTCAAGTTTTCACTTCCTGTTACACTGTGCAGTAATACCATCGCTGAGAACAACGTGCAGTTTTTTAAAATGCATTTTTTTCCTATACGTATAGATTTTATGTCTGTTTATGCAGTCTAGTCTGTGTGAATTGGCCATTATGTTATATTCATGTTATGTTTGCACATCAGAGCTGGAGAACTGCAGTCTCATCCATCTGCGCACTCCTTGTTGTATAGCCTGAGTGACAATAAAGGTCACTTTGACTTAGACCATTACTGTTTATTTGCTGAATTTAACATATTGGAGGAGAAATAAAGTATAACATGTGGCCTGTGCAAAAGTTATGGCACATATTGTACAACCCCAATTCAGTGTATGCCCAATTCAATATGGATTCAAAAAACAATACATTTTTTCAACATTTGATTTGTTGTCTTCGTACTGTTTTCAATTAAATATAGGGTTTTAATGATTTGCACATCATTGCATTTTGTTTTTATTAACATTTTGCACAGCATCCCAAATTCTTTGGAGATGGGATTGTTTGTTTTATGTTTTTCCAGTATGTTAAATTCAGTAAATAAACAGTAATTGTGCATTAAAATGTGCTGGTGTTCTCTGTAGAGGGTGCCTAAACTTTTGCACACTGCTGTATGTTTTAATAATGTTCACACAGATTTCTTTTTAGCAGAGGAGTGACTGTGGAATGTAATTTATATATATATATGTTTTTAAACCATTGAGTCAGGTACTGAGAATGGTGTGATTTCACTGGTATCTGCAGTGAGTAGTGAAATGCTGCTATCCTCATGTCTGTCATGCAGATGCGCAGTAATGCAGATAGCAGTGCTGTCTTGCCGCACCTCCTGTCTCAGGCATAAAGCAGGGAAAACAGCTCTTGACTGTGTTGCTTTAGGGTTAAAAAAACGTGAAAGGTTGAACGAATGTGAGAATTTGATCATACTTGACAAAACAAGCTGGCAGATCTGTGTAAGGCAAGTAAGGGCAGGACTGGATGACATAATGTGAAGCAAGAAGGTGGTGGATTAGTAAAGGTAAAGGAGAATTCCATCATTTTTCAGAATTTCTGCATAATTGAGCGTTTCAGATGTAAACAGAGTGATTCAGAGTGGTTTGGTGTGAAATGGTTCAGATGTCTTTACAGTGGTGGTGATAGGAACCAAGGGTCTCCATGACTACAACACAAATATAGACATTTTATTAACCACCAGTGAACCTACACGAGTCTTCTGAATTTTTTATGGCATGATGATGGTAAAACAGACGTAAATCTGAAAAAAGTACATTTTCTTTGGGGACTACTTTGCCTCACAGTGCCCTGCGTGTATCCCTCCACCATGAATGGATTAAAATACATTGAAATACAATTAAAACCAAACCTTTATCACAAACTATTGTAAGACAGTGTCAGATATCAGGCAGCGTATATCTGAACATTTCATGTAGTAACTTTCTGTGAGGGAGCTTTTAGAGGTGGACGTCTGGTTCCTATCACCACCACTGTGAACAGTTCTGACTCAGCAAGTTTCTCTATAACGGAGTGTTTCACACCAAACCACTCTGAAAGACTCTGTTTACATCTAAACCATTTAATAATGTGCACATTCTGAAAAATCAGCTTCCCCTTTAAGGTCCAGTGATGGATCGTCCCACAGAATTGATTCAAAAACAAAGTGGAAAACCCGTTTTTGGACAAAACAATCATAACGCTACTGAAACCTACCAAATGTTTCAGTAGTGACTGTTTTGGTGATGACAATTTTAGCTCATGTTCAGCTCAGAAACGCAGCCAGTTCATGACCAGCAAACACAGCTTTGAACAGCTGTTCACACAGAAAATCATCATATTTTTATCAGAACACAAAAAAGTACTTAATTGCAGAAAATCTGTGTTTCGGTAGTGACTTAATGTTTCACACTGATTTTCAGACTTTGGGACACATTTTCTTCAAAACACTGGGATCTAACTGCTCACTGATCTAACTGCTAAAATGCAGGGGCGTGGCTAAAATAAGGCACCACCTACATACTAAAACTCTGTGTTTCGGTAGTGACATGAAAACGTGGAATGGCATTTTTCAATACATTTGTTTTAAATGTATAAAAGAAACCTATGATAAATCTAAACTTTAACAAAAATAACGAAGATCTTTTAATAAAACTTGTGCTTTAAATGTAAGTGTTATTTCCATAGGTGTAAATTTAGAGGTTAAGGTTTGGGTTTTGAGACACCTCCCGATAGAAAGCCCCATATAAATGATGATTTTGTGTATATTTAGCTTATTACTATGTCTATAAATGTCTCGAGTTTAAATAGATCCCAACAGAATCCTTGTGAATGTCTGAGGTCTGAGTGTTTAGTTGTTTTTTGAGTAGTTTTACTGTGGGAGCGCAGTTTGAGTTCATTCTGTAAAATAGTCCGTGCATTAAACATTAATATTTAAAAAATGATAACAGCTTTTATTTTAAGAATAAATGAATAGAAAAGAGGTTTGTATGTATGTGCTTATTCATATTTGAAATAGCATTAAAAAAAGTAGGAATTTATATGGTAGACTTTCAGTCCATTCGCCTGACCAGCAGGTTAATGTTGAACTCAGTGATGATGATGGTGATGATGATGATGAACGTAGCATGGTTACTTAACTGATGGCATCGTTCTGTCGTTTCTCCGCAGGATCTGAGTCCTTGTGCGTCTCCTCTTGTGGATGGAGAGAGTAAGGGACCGGATAGAGTCAGGACACCGAAGGTAAAGATGCCCTGTTTATGAAAGATGATTCACGTTTGGTTTTTATTTTGGAGATAAATCTGGGAGGTTCTCCATGTTCCACAGTTTAATTGTATTCTACTCACATTGTTAGTTGGGCTTAATAAAGTTGGGCTTAATAAAAATAAAAATATAGGAATAGAAAGTTCTTATCTAGCACTTTTTCAGTGCCTGTGTGGTTGTGAACATCGTGGAAGCCACGCCCCCTCTCCACCCACTTTACTCTGAAAGGCTGCACCAACACCTACACATTTAGAAAAGACGGTTCTTCAAGGGTTCTTTAGTAAAGTAAATGGTTCTGTATAGAATCTTGAACACTCAAAGAACCCTCTGCATGACTAAATGGCTCTTTGCATGATGAAATGGTTCTTCAGATAGATGGAGAATGAGGAGAAAGGGTTCTATGTAGTCCCATAGAAGGGTTCTTTGGCTTGTAACAGTAGTGGAACCCAACCCTTTTTGGTGCTATATAGAACCCTTTTCAAAAAGGTTTTATATAGAACCATCTACAGCTTGTTCTCCATCAAACTGAAGAACCATTTCATGATGCAGAGAAACCTTTAATCACGCAGAGGGTTCTTGGAGTGTTCACGGTTCTATATGGAACCATTTCCTTTACTAAAGAACCCTTGAAGAACCATCTTTTCAAGAGTGAAGCTTGACATCATAACAATAGAAGAACCCTTTTTGGTGCTATACAGGACCATTTTCAAAAAGGTTCTATATAGCACCATCTTCAGCACATTCTCCATCTATCTGAAGAACCATTTCACCACGCAAAGAACCCTTTAATCATCCAGAGTGTTCGTGGTTCTATATAGACCATTTTCTTTACTAAAGAACCCTTGAAGAACCGCCTTTCTTAAGTGTGTAGTTCTGATGACTGGTTTCCATGAAAGACAGTAAATGAGAGATGCTGGGAAGCGAGCAAGGGACATAGCTTTACATTCACTGCAGTCCAGTGGTCACCAGCCGTCCTCCTGGATGATCGACGCTCCTGCAGAGTTTAGTTCCAGCCTGTATCTAACATCCTGCCTACCTGCACTAAAGCGTCTGATCCAGGTTGATTAACTGGAGCAGGTGTGGCAGGTTGTGGTTGGAACTAGACTCTGCAGGAAGGTGGGTCTCCAGGGCCAGGGTTGGTGACCACTGCTGTATGGACAGCTTTTAGTGGACGGTGTTTGTTTGCTGCAGGTCTGTCACAACAGCAGCCAGCTGATTAGTGCACTGCGTCTGAGATTTTTCTCCTGATCAGTTGGTGCCGGTTATGTTTCTGTAAGGGCGTATTTCACACATAAACATGTGGCCTGTCCAAACATGCCATGTAGTGCAGACGGGGTGGGAGGTGTCGAAGCGTGGACGTGTTTACTGGCTTTGTTGCTCTTTCAGTACGACTGGTTTAAAGTAAAGGGTGTAAATTCAGCCTTTTACCTTAACTGAGATTTCTCTTTAAGGCATTAAAGCATAAGGACAAAGGACTGGGAAACCTAAGTGTACACAGTACTCTTATTTAGGACTGTGATTAGGGATTATGCATACAAAATATACATTTTATAACATTTTATATATATATATATATATATATAATATATATATATATAGTTTACCTACCTAAGATGTGTACCGTTCTTTAAATAAAACATGAGTGATCAGGCAAAACACATTTATTTTAATGGGACAGAATTGCGCAATCATTAAACAAAACACAGCAATGTAGAAAATGCTGAGGTGGTCCCCTTTTAGAAGTTTGCCTACCCTTAGTTCTTAATACTGTGTATTGACCCCTTTAGCATCAGTGAAGGCTGGCAGTCTTTGGTGATAGCTGTAGATACGGCCCTTATTTTCTCAGGCGGTGAAGCTGCCCATTCTTCTTGGCCGAAATCTTCCAGGTCCCGTAAATTCTTGGGTTGTCTTGCAAATTTGAGATCTCCCCAAAGTGGCTCAATGATAGGTCCGGAGAGTGTGATGGCCACCGCAGACCCTTCACTTTTTTCTGCTCTCGCCACTGAGGGGTTGACTTGGCCTTGTGTTGTGGATCATTGTCTTGTGCAACATCCAGGCTGATGAATGCAAATCGTCCTCCAGTATTTTCTGACAACATGCTGCATCAGTTTTGACTAAACTCCCTGTGCCGCTGTGGCTCTCAAACCCCCCCGAAACATTAGAGATCCACCTCTGTGGGGATGGTGTACTTTTCGTCGTAGGCCTTGGTGCCAAACATAGCGTTTATGGTTCAGACCATGAAGCTCAATTTTGGTCTCATCACTCCAAATGACTTTTGGAGTTTGAGGCTTGTCTAAGTGCTGTTTGTCTTATTGTAAGCGGGCTGTTTTGTGTCGTTGTCGCAGTAATGTTTTTTTTTTCAGACCGTTTTTGTTCAAGTACCTCCTTATTGTCCATCTTAAAGGTGCAATATACGATTCTGGAGAACAGTTGTTGATTTTTGAACTCATCAGCAAAACAAATATACTCCTCCCTTGAGTGCTCCTTCGGAAGCTCTGCCCTTCCGAATTTCGGAAAGCGCATTGCCAAGGTGACGACACTGGGCTAGCAAACTTAAGGTGGAAGTGGAAAATGCAAATAGGAGCCAAGTTCAGCCTTGCCAGCTCTCAGAAGTCTCTCCACTGCTGAACTGCCCTCGCCTGATCTAAGAACTTCTTTCTCAATCTTGGTTCTTCAGATTTTCTCCTCTTTGGCTATTTCTCTGCCATCTCTCCTTCTTGACGCTACATGGACTACAGCACATAGACCTGAACACGTCCCAAACCACTTTGTTTCCCATGTGTATTGGATTGAAATCGTACACTGCACCTTTAAAACACTCCACTTTTTTGCAGAGAAGCCTGTGTTTCAGTTAAAGCAGCCTGTAGGATTTTCCAGGCAGTTGCGGCTGAAATCTTTGTTGGTCTACCTGACCGCATCTTGGTAACAGAACTACACTACGCTAAATTTTACTTCTTTGAACACTACTGATTGGCATTTTCAAATCTTTGGATATCTTTTTATCTTCTTTTATAAAGTTCAACTACTTTCACATTTCTTTCACTTTCCCCATTACTCAGTGTCCAGCAAAGCCAGGGCAGCCCTGGGTGAAACATCCAAGGGTCTCTCAAGAGCTCATTGAGAGAAACTTTGACTATTTATACACAGACACTAATTATAGTCACAGGTGTGGAAACTTACCCTTAATAGCCATTTAAACCTGTGTGTGTCAACATGTGTGTGTTTATATTATCAGACAAAACACCCAAGAGTCTGTAAACTGTTGATCAGGGTCAGTCGGGTGATTTCAGGTATCACTGTGATTTAAATAGGGCAAACACAGTTATGTGATAATAAACGGCTTCATCTGACCAGGTTTTCTTCATGATCAGTCTTTGGCCAATATTTCACAAATTCTGCCAGGGTATGTAAACTTATGAGCGGAACTGCTTGCTTTTCAGCTCTTGATTGTTTGTATCTGTTTGTGACTCCCATTGCTATCCTTTCTATTATATTGGGTTGTTTGTTTACTGTCTGTTTTATATATATATATATATATATATATATATATGTATATATATATATATATATATATATATATATATATATACATATATATAGTTTATTTTTTCTGTATTTGTTTATTGGATTATTGATTGAGCACCACGAGAAATTCATTGTACCTCTGGTACTTGGCGATAAACACTCTGATTGGTAATCTACCAATTATTTTGATGTTTATTTTGACAAGTAATCAGAATTCAGAGTAAGACATCTATTAGCTGTCATGTCATAATTGATCGTCAGGTATTTAGTGTTATTCATCATAAATTAATACATTAACATTATTTTGTAAGACATATTTGATACTTTAGTTTACAAATGAACTTATAGGTCATTTTTGCAGCCCTTAATCTAAAGCGATGTCACAGTGCCCTGTTCCTGGCTCCGCCCCCTCCTGCCTCCTCCCATGTAGCCCCGCCTTTTCATTACTGTTTCCACCAGTTTGTCACCCTCCTGTCCCAGGTGGTTACTATTTTTGTCTTTGGTGTAAGTAGCTCTTGCTTTTGTCTGCCGTCTTTTACTTCATGTTTGTTTTTGGCATAAGTTAAATAAAACTGAACGGTCACTCACACCTACATCCTTAACACTGTTCTGACCTTCTGTCACCTAAGGAGGCGTCGAGGCAGGATGGATACGAGAGTTTATTCTTCAGACCAGGGGTTCTCAGTCTTTTCCATTTCAAGGCCCACCTGTGTTTCACTAGAAAGCATGAAGGCCCACAGAAAAAGTCAGGCTTTTTGTTAAAAGGTTTCATTTTTGGGAAATTTTCAACACAGCTATGTTTGGGTGCGACGCATGTCAGTGAACATAAAATATCAACGGAATGGTAGCAAATTAAGTATAATGTTCTACGAACACATTTTTTGTTGGCAGGGAATTTTGAGTGCCTCACCAACGCACTATGGACCATGGGCCCCCTTCAGTATTGGCCCACCAAAGGTTGCTTTGTGGTTGAGAAGCCCTGCTTTAGACTGTTGTCGTGTAAAAAAGTTGATAGATATTTATATAAACTGAAATGCTTTCACTTTAGATGAAGGGCTACAAAAATGTCAGATATTTTACATATAACTTAACAAAAAATATAGATGTTGACATTAGTGAATATTGAACAAATCATTTGAAGGCCTAAAGTCCTTTCTTTTTATTGGGCTTTAAAAAAGACACGTTGCATTAGCGGCCAAGATTATTATTATTATTATTATTATTTTTTACATCATTTGTAAATACTCAAATGATTCACTAGTTGTGAAGATCATCTGGATTTATGATTTGTTCATTATTAATTAATTATAAAAGAATAAAAAGAAATGTAGACGTATTATCATATGTAAACTATTAATTAATTATGAAGTAGAAGCTCACTAACCTCATTGTAAAGTAGTAGTTTATATGTCTGTTATAAAGTGATGTAAATGTGTTAATTAATGATAACTTCCTATACCTTTTTAATAACTTTAAATACATGTTTAGTTTGAGATTAGTTGATTATGAAGTAAAAGCTGACAGATCTTTTATAAACTGTTGTTATTATAAAGTGTTACCCAATAAAAATAGACTCAACTGAATGATAACAGACCACACGTAGGTGTTCAGATATTCAAAAATACTTGACAGTGAACCGTAGGGATGTCTCAGTCCAGTCTTTTGTCCCCCATCCGAGTACTGTAACACTGAGTACTGACCACTAGCGATCCTATTTGATGTATTTAAAGAAAATACAGCCGCACATGCCAGGCTACAGTGAACTCACTTCATTTTGAGTGTGTGAATAATGTGACTCTGGACTGACACATTTACTGTTTTGGCTCTTATTCATCGAAGTTGTGTGGAAATAAGTGCATTTTCAAGAATCTTGAATATCGTACGATCCATGATTTGAGCACAACTGATGAATCGGTTTGAGTGCGTGAAAACAAGTGCGCTGACGATGATTCACTCACTCTAATTCATGCAGTTGTTTTGAGCCACTAAAAGAAGAATTCAGCAGGTCATTAGCCAGTGTTTGTGCTCGTAGGTGGGGTTTGGGGTCGAGCGGGAGGTCTACTGCGCTCACTACTGGCTAGAGATGAAATAGCTTTAAAGTGTTAAAATTACAGCTGTTGAAAAAGAATAAAATGTGAAATTAACAAAATGCCTTTTTAAGATGGTGCAGTGATGTGATTGCATTGCGATTGCAGTATGTAATACTGCAGTATGTAAGCTTCTACTGTACGAGGTGAGCTATGTTTACTATTTTAGGGTGGTGGTTGTTTACTGTATCAGTACTATAAAGTGATCGTTTTTAAATGGAGCAAACAGTTAGTCTTACGTGAGCAATGTAAGAAAGAAGTACATCCACTTTAGTACAGGGATTGCTGTGTGCACAGGTATTAGTAATCATAATTTTCTATATTTTTACTGTTTTGCTTATATTATTGACGTTGCTGACAATAATTTGGATTATTTAACCGCAAATCAGGCATTTTTCAGGCTGTTAAAATATTACACTCAAATTACACATACAGGAGGAATTGAGGAATAACGAAATTGTCTGTGAAATATGCTTGCGATCATTTTATGATCAGATTTGACGCAGCTGATTAAGGGTCAGTGAGTTTAAGGGGTTCGTATCATGGGAAACTGAGCTTTCCTTACATTTTTGAAACTGAGGACTGTCGTAGTTTATAATCGCTGACAAAGTTTCAAAACATACCGCATGATATCAATTCCTTGTTTTTGTTTTGTCATGGAAGCCAGTGCATTTACGTATTCTCACCTATTGAGTCTATAGCAGTTTAGTCCCGCCCACTCGCACTGAAGTTATAAGGAGTGTTTCAGCCCAGACAGCTTAATAAACGAGACGCAATACAGCACAGTAGCAAAGTCTTCTGTTGTGCTAATTTAGCACTGTGAAACTCATCAGGATGAAACAGTGAAACGGCTTCAATTTATGCCCTGATTCCTGACTAAATATTCACCACAATAACAAAAAAACGACGTAAAACTGAAACTAAGAACTCCCCTTTTGAAAAATCAATATTAAAAATATTAATTTAACTCTTAAAACTCACTGAGACTAAACAAAAATTTAAAAACTACATATATAGTGTACATTTTAAAAACGATACTAACCCTGATTAGATCTGGTGCGTTAAATTCGAGACCATGAGGTGATGAGAATGTGTGCTGGGCCTGGAGTCCCAGTGCGTAACTCAGTTTAATGGGTACACATTTCCTGTTTGTTCTGGATCCTCTTCTGTGTTTGTGTTCCAAACAGAGGTGTTTTGGAAAAAGAGAAATGATGCACTAATAATATCGTCCCTCTGCTTTTACCCAAATTATAGTACAGACACTGATTGTCCTGTAATTGTCTGTGGTGGTGACCAGAACACTGTAAGCAATGATTTGAGGTTTATTTACGTTCTTAGTGACGCTGGAATCAAGACGAGAAGTTCAGTGATGTCAGGCATTATTACACTGTCAAAAAAGGTCATCCAGAGTGAAATGGTTCTGAGGTGGTGATGGGAACCAGGGGTCACCATGACTACAACACAAATATAGACATTTTATTTACATTTTATAACCACCAGTGAACCTACACGAGTCTACTGAGTTTTATGTGGAGTGTTGATGATGGTAAAATAGTGGAAAATCTGAAAAAAGGTTTTCTTTCTCTATGAAGCTACTTTAAAAATGGCCAGTTTTTTGACGTGGAGTTCAATGCACTATGTAAACATTATTAATTTTCAAAAATCAGTCCATACAGTTCATATAAGAAAACTAATTTGCCTATTTTAAATTCACTTTTTGCGTGATGTCAAACAGCTCATATACATATATCTGCCTATTCAGCCTATAGCCGTTTAGCCCCACCCACTCACACTGAAGTTATAAGGACACATCCTCCACAGAGAACACACTCAAATATGGCATTTTTCTGCTAATCTTAGTGCACACTTTCTGTTTATTGGCTGAGTTTTTAACATGTTGGAAAAAAAAAATCTAAATGTAAAATGTGCTGTTTTGCACAGGCCACATTTTATTTTTTATTTTTCCCACAAAATGATAAAGTCAGCAAATAAACAGTAATTCTGTGCAATGAAACAAACACATGAATTCTTATCTGAGCGTTCTCATTAAGGTTGCATGGCTTTGAATCAGATGCATATCAGATCTAGAACCACGTATGAAAGGCAGCGTGCACGTTACAAGCCTCATTGCTCAAATCCAGTTTTTGCTCTGATCTGATCTTGTTTGCTGGTCTCCGGTGGCACACGTGGTTCATTCGTGTGACGTTGTTGATTAGGGTGTGCGTGTGCAGGTCGTTTCAGGACATGAGTTTGTTCACATTAATGACAGATTTGACTCACCTGCACAAGTGTGAATTGTCAAGTTCGAAAGATCAGATCTGAGCAAAAAATCAGAGCGATGAGGCTTGTAATGTGAACGCAGCCAAAGTGTCTCAGGTTTGATTTGAAACAGATCAGATTTGTTTGTTCACACAGCTCTAAAAACATCAGATTTGAGTCACATTATGGCAAAAAATCAGATTTGTGCCACTTCAACCTGGTAATGTGAACGTAGCCCATGTTAGAGAGATCGGATTTGAGCAATGAGGCTTATAAGCTACGTTCACATTACAAGCCTTGTTGCTCAAATCCGATTTTTTGCTCAAATCCGATCTCTCTGACATGATGGTTCACACTCGTTTAGTTAAGTGACTCAAATCTGTCATTAATGTGACGAACCGGCGTCCTGAAATGACCCTCATGAGCTCATCCTACTCAGTAACGTCACGTGAATGAATCACGTTCATCATCAGCACAAACTAACGAGCAGAACGAGCTTCGCTGAGAAGATCATTAACTCTGATCAGCTCTCAGCTTCATTATTAGAGCGAGACGAAGGAGAAAAAGGTGAGATGAGCTGCTTTTCCACCGTTTACAGGATTTAACTTCTGTTCGGCGCTGCTGCCATGGTAACGCTGAATGATAGCGCAGCGCAGTGGGAGAAAAGCACATGAATTCCGATCTGAGCGTCACATTAAGGTCGCACAGCCGTGAATCGGATACGTATCCGATCTAGGACCACATATGAAAAGATCAGATTTGTGTGTTCATACAGCTCTGAAAACATCAGATCTGAGTCCCATTAGGGCAACAAATCAGATTTGTGCCACTTCAACCTGGTAATGTGAACGCAGCCAAAAAAATCAACAACATGTTTTCTGTACAGGGGTGCACAAGTTCTGAATCACACTGTTTACACTTGTTGTAGATCTGCGCCCTGCATACTTACACACTGCATCATAATCAGAGGGCAGATATAATCCAGGCCAATAAAAACAGCGTGTGAAAAAAACAAGGGTTGTAAAAGCCTGAGCACATGACCACGTAAACTACCTGAGTGCATTCCAAGCGCATGAAGGTCACTGCTTTGAGGTTTGAACTTTAACCGTTAAGCCTTTGGTCCTCAGCCCAGAGAACCATGGGAAAAAGTACAGTGCTGTGCGAAAGTCTTAGGCACCTAAGCACATTATTTAAAACCATTCATCAAGGCAGTAAATGTGTTTCTGCTTGTAAAATCACAAGATATGATTAGAATAAATACAAATAAACATGATTACAGTAAAAAGTAAAAAGATTTTCTTGTAGTTAATATCTTGGGAGCTGGTTAGAAAGGCAGAGCCTCCAGCCATCACATTAATGATTAAATTTAATAAAGTATAGATTAGCCAAAACTGGTACTATATGATGCTGGGCTGAACCTGAGAGAGGTATGGAAAGGGTTAAAGGAACACATTGACATGCAAAAGCTCACTACTTAGTATATTAATATTATTTGTATTTGTTTCTTTGCTGAAAAAAAGCACAAACCAGCATGAATGCCTGAAAGCTCTGCGCTCATTAAGCAATTAATGAAGCTATAATGTCACAAACATTAGGGTGTCTTAAAATGTACCATTTCTACATGGTAAAATTAATACATATATGTATAATCTAAGAATGTGTACTTACCCCAGATATGTATTGTTTGACTACAAATTTAAACATTATGGGACACCATTCGTCATACAACCACTGGTAATCCCTATGGTGTGATCCAATCCTGACTGCTAGCCTAGCCACTCAAAAAGGCTAACAAATGCTACCAAGCTAGCATGAGTGTAACTCTTACCTCAGTTGTTGAACAAAATTGTGAAGAAAACAACAATTTTACCTTTATTCGGCACAAAATGGACACTAGAGAGAGATTTTTAACCCTTGTAGTCAGAGAAAAGTAGCCACACTGAGATAAGGTGTCTAGCTAGCCAGCTACCTTGCTAACCTTAGCTTTTAGCCTGTTGTCCTCCTCATCTGACGAGTCATTTCCCTGGTTTCAGTGATCCGTTCTCTCCACTGTAAGGATGATTTGAAGTCAGTTTTTCAGCTGCAGGAAGATTTTTGGCCTAATCTATTGTCCTTCTGCTTTTGCCAGCTAATGAAAAAAAAGTTAAAACAGCCCCCAAAATCCACCCAAAGCAGATGTGGTTTTTCATCAGTTCCTCCCACTTTCAAGATACACCATCAAAAGTGGTTTTCCTTGTCTTTAAACCGGAAAATCCCGCTCTACTGCAGCACCGCTGTACAGTAGGTCTGTTGTGAACAACTGTAGCGATGGTTACTTTTCATTCTTTTCCATTGAAGTCAGCAGTGCTTTTGGTTATCTCCTAAACATTGTCTGCACTTTCCTCCAGGTTGAAGAGAGCTACTCAGCCAGCCCAACCAAAGGCTTCTTCGTCAGGGGTCCCGGGGTGCCGCCCTCCAGCCCCATGTCCGCCCCCATACGGCCCAGGACCAGTCCAAACTCGCAAAAGACCGTGTTCCCGTACCCTCCATCCCACCAGGAGTCCCCTCCCAAATCCCCCCGTCGCCTCAGCTTCAGTGGTATCTTCCGCACCTCCTCTAGCTCCGCCCCCGCCAGCATCAAGCTCTTCTCCAGGGCTCGCAAAGGTAAGAGAGTACTGAGCATGCTCAGTAGAGAATGTTATTTACTGCCGTGTCTCGTGCCTCAGGCCTTCAGTCGCCAAGACAAGACAGAAGAGGTGAAGTGCACTTATTTTACAACACGGTTGATTCTGCTGATCAAATATCAGCACTTTATTGGGGCCAGGAAAAGTTAATGGTGTTAGTTTTGAAAAAAAAACAGTTATCATAAATTTAAGCTGATGATTAATTGCCATATAAATAATTGCGATGAACAGTTTACCAAGTGCAAATCCTACAGTGTAGGCCTAAATTGGCCAGTTGATCTGCTTAGCTCTCTCGGTTCATAGCTGTCGATATCTAGTGCTCAAATAAACAAACATTACTCACCGCTGCCCTCTAAAGGTGTTACAGCAGCAGGTCAGAAGTTAGAAGTTTGAGTGTTTTGTTTTGCTTTTTATTTGCATGAATTTGCCTTTTAGCTAGAGTTGACTGATATGACAAAATATAATATTGTGATACTTTTCACAATACATGATATATGTTATGCCCTTCCCACTCCCACCTCCATGCTCCAGCGCTCAGCTTTGCCAGCATACTGATCTCCGGCTCCACCTTTAGCCCACCTCTTTTTACTTTTGTCACCCCGGTGGGATAAACATGACTTTGGGTTGCTGTTTGGTTATTATATGTATGTTTAGCGGCTAAGCCTGTCTTTGAGTTCCTGGACTTTTTTCTGCTAGTTTTGTGGTTCCTGATTTTCTCTGCATTTTTATGCGTCTTCTCTGCAGTCCCACTTCAGACACCACTGCAGCACCACTGTACTGTATGAGTGAAGCACTAATGGAGATGGAATAGTTTATAATAGTTGGGGACGTGCTGTTTTTTGAGTGATTACCGGCAAGGTTTGTGATTTTAATTCAGTACGAATCTGCCGTGTCCGCAGTTTTTACAAGTCTGCTGAGTAATAATTCCAGAGTAAATTACTTCCTATAACTGGCTGAACTCTGAGCTCCTCAGTAATATCAGTCCTGCTTGAATCCACAAAACCGGCTTATAGAAAACGGCGCCATTTTTCTTCTTTTGTTGCAATCTGAAGAGGCTAGCAGCTAAAATGGACCTTGATTTGACCCTTAATCCTCAAGATCATGACGAGGCACATCATTTTTGATGATGGCCTAATTACAAGGAGAAAAATTAAATATCTTGAAAAACACCTCTATTGAGGCGTTTGGTAAGTTAAATGAACCCACTGTGCTAGCCTAGTGCTAGTCTATATGCTATTTAGCTACATACATACATACATACATACATCATCTAAACTGCTTATCCTTCTGGGTTGCAGTGGGGTGCTGGAGCCTATCCCAGCTGTCATTGGGTGAAAGGCAGGATACACCCTGGACAGGTTGCCAGTCCATCGCAGGGCTATTTAGCTACATAGTGTGTGGTTATTGTTCAGAAGTGTGGCGCCTGTCGCATAATGCTGACGTAAATAGCCAGATCATCTTTTGATCCAGGCTATTTTTGGGGTAATTTGTGGAAATTACACAGAACCTTTATCCCATATTAATCGGCCAGTCAAATTAAGCAACCGGACCTACTCGGATCAGACTAATCCAGCTCAAATAGGGCTTAAGTTAGCAGTGTTCTTGATTGGCACTTGGAAATCTGCATTATTTTTGCCTTGTTTTTGGCCATTGTACATGTTGTACTGTTACACCCTTAAACAGTAATTCTATTAGTAGATTAATGGAGTGATGGTCCATTGGTATCTCAGTTATAGGGAAAACCGCATTAGCTGAAGGGCTAGTTGAACTGAAGGGATACAGCAGGTGCTGTGTTCTCCTCTCAGCACTAATATAGCTGGATGTGGCTGTACAGTCTGGCTCCAGCTAATGCATTTCATCCCTCCATCTGTCTGTCTGTCTGTCTGCCTGTCTGGATGAGTGCAGTGCATCGATCCAGTGCCAGAAGCTGTCTAAGCAGTTTTTTACGACCACAGTAACTCAGCCCCACCGCATGAAGCTGTGTCATCACCAAAACACGATTTCAGTTCGATTGTACGGCTTGATGTGGTCAGCTTTGTTGATAGAGCACGTCCTCTGTGCTTATCTGAGATCAGAGCTCGCTGTGCAGCTCTTGGAAGGCCTAGGTTAACATTCAGGTATGAGAAACTGGCTCTAGATCAGCGCAAACAGCCATCCGGAGTGCGGCTTCCTGTTGTTTGTGACTCTCGAAACCCTGAGCAGGAAGTGCTGTGATCTTGTGTGTGGTTAGTGAGCCTTTGATAATTCAGTATGGCTGAAACAGTGCAGTGAGAAACTTGTACAAATTTGGAAGATTTGAAGCGGATCACTAGTGGAAGCGCATTAGTGGAGGGGGGTTAGTGGGGACGGGTCAATGCGAAATCTTCCCGTCATCAAATCAGTGACCAAAACTATAACTGTCTTTGGTTATTATCATCAAATTAGTGCTGAAGTGTGATGAAATGATTTGAAAGCATTAAAGGGGAACTCCATCGATTTTGCAAAATTAATTAATCATTTCGATGGTTGATGTAAACAAAATCATTCAGAGTGGTTTGGTGTGAAATGCACCTTATTAGAGAAACTTACCGAGTCAGAATTGTTCACCATTGTAGTACCAGGAACCATGTCTACACTACACATATCACCACTTTATCTGCTGCCCCAAATGACCAGTGAACTTATGTGTGACCTATAAGGTTTTATATGTCATGTTGATAATACAGAGTGAGAAGCTCGGTCATCTGGTAGGAGCTCAGAGTAGAGCCGCTACTCCTCCACATTGAGAGGGTCCAGTTGAGGTCGCTTCCCGGTGGCGCTTTACCAGGCACGGCCTACTGAGACGAGACCCCGGGGTCATCCCAGGACCCACTGGTGGGATTATATCTCCAAGTTGGCCTGGGAGCGTCTCAGGGTCCCCCGGAATGAACTGGAGGATGTTGCTTGCAGGGGCCTGTTTGGGATTCTCTGCTCTCCCAACTGCTGAATGATGATGATGATGATGTCACGCTGATAATGGTAAAATAGTGCCGTCATCGTTATCCACTGTGCATGTATCACTGTTAGCCGTTAGCTTACAACAGACCGCCTAAAGTGGGTCATGCAATAAAATAACTACCTCGCTGTCCGACCTCATAAACTGGTGAGCGGAGTAGCAGGTGGTTTGTAGTTGACACCACCAGTGTCCATTCGCCCTGGGTTGTTCTGCGTCGGTGACGGCGGGTCCAGTCTCTCTCGCTCTCCCTTTTGGTTCCGGTTCAAATCGATCTGGCTCTGCGACATTTTGGAAACAGACCTCCTTGAAGACCTCCGCATGCTCTGCCATCTCCCAAAATAGGTAAGAAAACTGTAAATAAACTGTAAACAAAAGCTGCTGCCGGCGTTAGCCGTGCTGAAAGGCTGTAGCTACAGGCTAATAACAACGTGGTTTTGAGAGGAAACACGGAAATAATCCTGCAGAAAAACTTCATACTAAAAATACGTTTTAGGCCAAAACTTCGTAACAAAACTATCACAAAACAATGTCTCAGGTATCAAGAAACACATTCATAAACGTTTTGTGTGATAACTGAGCAGGATGTAGCTTTCAGAGCCACTGAATGCTTCGGACGTCTGGTTCCTAGTACTATAATGGTGAACAGTTCTGACGAAATTTCTTTGGAAAGTTGCATTTCACACCAAAACCACTCTGAATGAGTTTGTTTACATCCAAACCACTGCGTAATTAAATACGTTTGCAAAATCAGTGGAGTTCCCCTTGCATTTTATGTTTTATCACAACTGTTATATTGATAGACTTGATTGAACCTCATGTTTCTTTATAACACTAGAAAAATAGTTTTAAAATAAATATGAAACTGACTTTTTCACTCATAACCTTTGAAAACAACAATCATCAAAAAGGTTTTTTTGAATTATACAAATTTAAATTGCTGCCATTATCATTGCCATCTACACTCACTGTCCATTCTATCAGCTCCACTGACCATGTAGAAGCACTTAGTATTCTACAGTTACAGACTGTAGTCCATCTGTTTCTCTGCATACTTTGTTATCTTGTTCTTCAGTGGTCAGGACCCCCATGGACCCTCACAGAGCAGGTACTATTTGGGTGGTGGATCATTCTCAGCACTGCAGTAACGCTGACGTGGTGGTGGTGTGTTAGTGTATGTTGCGCTGGCGCAAGTGGATCAGACACAGCAGTGCTGCTGGAGTTTTTGAACACTGTGTCTACTCACTGTCCACTCTATTAGACACTCCTACCTCATTGGTCCACCTTGTAGATGTAAAGTCAGAGACGATAGCTCATCTGCTTATCATTATGATTATCATTATATACATAAGTCACCCTGTGTTTCAGTCAAGGACTCACAGACGTTTATGAAACGGTCATGTTTCCCAGTCTCACTGTGCGCTGTGTGCCAGAGCGCTGCTTAGACTAACGCTTATCTGGAGACGACAAACAGTCCAAACATTCAACACCATATCTGACATTAATAAGCTCTCTCTCTCTCTCTCTGTCTCTCTGTCTCTCTCTCTCTCTCTCTCTCTCTGTCTCTCTCTCTCCCTCTCTCTCTGTCTCTCTCTCTCTGTCTCTCTCGCCCTCTCTGTCTATCTCTCTCCCTCTCTCTCTCTCTGTCTCTTTCTCCCTCTCTCTGTCTCTGCCTCTCTCTCTGTCTCTCTCTCTCTGTCTCTGTCCCCTTCTCTCTCTCTGTCTCTCCGTCTCTCTTTCTCTCTGTCTCTGTCCCTCTCTGTCTCTCTCTCTCTCTCTCTCTCTTTGTCTCTCTCTGTCTATCTTTCTCTGTCTCTCTCTCTCTTTGTCTCTGTCTCTCTCTCTCTTTCTCTGTCTGTCTCCCTCTCTCTCTGTCTCCCTCTCTCTCTCTGTCTCTCTCTCTCTCCCTCTCCCTCCCTTCCTCTCTCTGTCTCTCTTTGTCTCTGTGTCTCTCTCTGTCTGCCCCCCCCTCTCTCTCTCTCTCAAGTTCAAGTTCAGTAGTGCTTTATTGGCATGAATGTAATGAAATACACTGTTGCCAAAGCAGTTAATAAGAAACACATAAAAAATAAGAAAAAGATGATATAATAGATTATAATAGAACTCTCTATTCTATCTCTCTCTCTCTTTCTCTCTCTCTCTCTCTGTCTCCCTCTCTGTTATACAGTGCTAATCTCAATCACAGCCCACCTTTAAAAATCTAGTCACACAGGCCACAGAATAAATGCTTCCTGTTTGAAAAGTTGAGAAACACAGCAGTTCACATGCGGAACAATGAGGGAAGAGTTTTGGAGTGGAGTTGTTTGTGGTGCGGGGGAACAACAGCGAATACCTGAAATGTTGCAACAAAAACTAAACTCGGTTCTTCAAGTGTTCTTTAGTAAAGAAAATAGGTCTGTACAGAACCATGAACACTCCAGAAACCCTTTGCATGGTGAAAGCATTCTTCAGGTTGAAATTTCAGTATAGAACCTTTATGAAAAGGGTTCTATATAGCACCAAAAAGGGTTCTTCTGATTGCTTGACATGGTAACAATAGAAGAACCTGTTTGGGTGCTATATAGAAACCTTATTCAAAATGTTGGAAATAGAGCCATCTGTAGCACATTTTTAAGAATCCTTTCATCATACAAAGAACCTTTTAATCATGTAAAGCGTTGTTTGAGTGTTCATTTCCTTTACTAAAGAACCCTTGATGCACCATTTTTAACCAAAAAGGTTCTCTATAGAACCATATAAAACACACTCTCCATCAATCTGAAGAACGCTTTAATGACACAAAGAACCCTGTAATCATGTAATCTTTGAGTGCTCATGATTCTGTATAGAACCGTTTTCTTTACTAAAGAACCCTTGAAGAACAGTCATTTTTAGGTGTACCCCTATGAGTGCTACATAGAACCCTTATCAAAAAGATTCTTTATAGAACCATCTACAGTACATTCTCCATCAATCTGAAGAACCCTTTCATGACGCAAAGAACCCTGTAATCATGCAAAGGGTTTTATGAGCGCTCATGATTCTATATAGAACCATTTTATTTACTAAAGAACTCTTGAAGAACCGTCATTTTTAAGTGTGTTGTAACAACGGAAGAACCCGTTTGGGTACTATGTAGAACCCTTTTCAAAAAGGTTTTATATAGAACTATCTACAGTACATTCTCCATCGATCTGAAGAACCCTTTCATGACGCAAAGAACCCTGTAATCATGCAAAGGGTTCTTTGAGTGTTCATGGTTCTATATAGAACCTCTTGAAGTACCATTAGCACCCCTTTTTAAGAGTGCACTGCAGTGTTAAGATGATTTTAGCTGATTTCAGATTATTACTTGCTCAGTGGTCAGTTTGTTGTGACCATTCCGACGTGCTTTGTCCTCGTCAGGGTCAGTTATTGCCGCTGAATGAGATTCAGGAACACTCGTATGTCTTTAAACAAGCCTCAGCTTAAAACATGCATATTTCAGTATGATAACAGAAGCTTCTGGAACACCGTAACCCAGACAGAGGAGGAGGCGTGTGCGGTCTCAGGCCGAGGCCTCCTGTCTCCGTCTGGATTACGGGCCGGCTTTGCTTCATTATAGCAGACAGTCGAGCATTAGTGAAGTGGGGACGCTTCTCATTTCCTCTTTCCTCCTGGTTTCGGTTTCAGCAGCTTCCCCCTGCCGTCCACTAACGAGAGTGCAGATGGACAGGCTGCTTTGTTTGGCTGTGCGCTGCAGGCCTTGGGATATCGCATTTCTGTCCTGGCCTAAAAACAGAGTTCAGTCTCATTACTGTTATATTACTGATGAAAAGGGGGCAGTGAGGGGACAGAGGGGGCTGCTGTCCTGCTTTGTTGCTACAGTGCAGGAAAGTGCCGCGTCACGGTGTAATGGACACTTACAGTACAGCAAATTAGCCTCATAAAGGAGTCCATCATACTCTGCAGCTCCAGAGTGGGTCAGGGAGCGAGTGCTATGGTAGCACGGCTCATGTTCACCATTGGATTTGGCTTTTATGGAACCGCTGCACCGTCTGTGTTTGTAATTATTATCATTATTGATGCTAATTTTACTCAGGAATGAGAATTATGACAATATTGCTTGTTGTTGTCATAAACAATATTTCATTGCATCGTATTATGAGTTTGTCATGGATGCCTTCAGTACACTTTAAAAAACGATGGTTCTTCAAGGGTTCCTTAGTAAATAAAATGGTTCTATATAGAACCATGAACACCCAAAGAACCCTTTGCATGATTAAAAGTTCTTTTATTGTTAAAACACACATAAAAATGATGGTTCTTCAAGGGTTCTTTAGTAAATAAAATGGTTCTATATAGAACCATGAACACCCAAAGAACCCTTTGCATGATTTACAGGGTTCTTCAGACTGATGGAGAATGTACTGTAGATGGTTCTATGTAGAACCTTTTTGAAAAGGGTTCTACATGACACCAAAATGTTTCTTCTATTGTTACAACACTCTTAAAGAAAAGGTTCTATACAGAACCCTCTACAGCACATTCTCCATCAGTCTGAAGAACCCTTTCATGATGCAGAGAACCTTTTAATCATGCCAAGGTTCTTTGAGTGTTCTGTATAGAACCATTTTGTACCTCCAACCTGACAACACAGGTTTTGTAATCTTAATATTGTTTTTTAAAACTCATCCAACATTAATGTTCCACTTTTTTAATGCAGTAGGTTTTTCAACCATTATATTTCCCTGCGTGTGTTTCAGTGCTGCTTCTCTCAGACTGTGGGCAGCGCAGAAGTGTTGCGTGCCACATATCAGCAATCTGATTGGTCACTAAGCTTTATGCAAAGCTTATTTGCATAAAGTTTGTCTACAGTGAGAGAAAGTGTGCAGAGTGAGCGCCAGCGGTCAGACGTGCGTAGTGTCTCGTGTCACAGCGCACAGTCATATTCCTGTTTGATGCAAATGATACGAAGAGTTCAACTTCACTCTCAGAAATAAAGGTACTAAACTGTCGCTGGGTCAGTCCCCCTCTCGTCACTGGGGTGGTCCCCTCAAGGATCCATCTCAGTACCTTTAGTCAGGGAACATAACTGAACCATAATCCACTGAAATGATATGTTCTAAGCTGTACTGACTCCACACACCCCGTCTCGTCTCCAGGCTTTTATTTTACTGTTCTGTTTAAAACATTCGGTTATGAAAAGGTACAAATACGAACTTTTCACCTGGAAACACTTATTTAAGGTTCACAATCAGACCTTAAAACCACTGTTGTACCTTTAAGGGAACATTTACACTGTTTGTGCCTTGATGAACGAAAAACGTACCTGAACAGAACCTTTATTTACAACAGCGTAAAAGAAAAGTATTTGAAAAAGTCTAAACACTCAAAAAGGTTTCTGTCCTGTTTTCCTGAAAGCCTTGCTTTTGGGTTGCTTCCTGTCTGAGGGTGAAGCGTTCTGACTTCAGTGCAGTTGAACCTCAATTATCCCTGCAGGGATTCATCTCTGAGACACAAACAAGAAACACAAACAGCATGAAAGGCATAAAATATGTAACAGAGATTTCAGCCAAAGCAGAAAGGTGAGTCACTCTTCCCCGCTGCTGAGAGGAGGACTGTTCTCTTTTAATGAGAGGAATATTCCGAAGTTCGGGCCAGCCACAGTGACCTCTGGTTTGGTGAAACCGCTGTTCCTCCTGTACTCAGGCAGCCTTCGCCAGTCTAAAACGGATGGGCTCTAGGAATGGATGGGCCTTGTTTCTGGAAACTCACTCTTCTCCAGCCTGTTTTGGTCGAAGCCTTGTTCCAGGAGCGGATGGGGGTTTGCCCTGTCCAGTCATCTTCAGGGGCCACTGGTAACTGTTTTGTTGTGTGTTTTCCATGATAATTTCAGTGCCATTTCTGACAGCATTCTAATACTTTCCATGTGCCGGCGTGATACCCGCTGCGCTTGGATATACCAGCGGAACGCTCAGAGTCATAACAGTAGCAGGACGTTTATCTAACAGCGTCCAGTGGTTTGTCTGGTCCGCCTCAGAAGATGCTTGCTAGGCATTCTAGAACAATTTCCAGCCGTTAAAAATCTTTTTTGCCTCTCTCGTCTTCCTCATTGAGCTTTCTAGGCCTCTCTTGGCATCACATAACGTGCCATCTTCCAGTGTAGGTGTTGATTGTCGCAATACCAGTATTTTGATTTGAGTACTAAGTTCAGTATGACGGTGCTTGAAGTAGCGAACCCATGTTCCTAAATACTTCCACATCAGCAAAGGAGTCAGGCAAGGCTGCCCACTGTCTCCATTCTTATTCACCTTGAATGCTAAGCATCATAAGAGAAGCAGGACTGGAGGAAGATGATCAAGGATTCAGGATTGGTGGAAGAATAAAGCAGTAAGCCATGGAATGTCCTGGGTTACTGCGATTTTATCACGGGGAAGGGTGTTCTTTGGCACGACATGAAGCGGAGTGAAACCCTCTTCCCTGTGGTAAAATCGCAGCAACTCACTGCCTCGAGTGGCTTATTGCTTTTATAAAACGGCGGCCAACATAAAATATATTAAGATACACAGTGTTTTAGATAGTTATTTAAGTTATTATTAATAATAATCAACATAAACAAGTATTCTGCCAAGAAATGTAGTTCCTTTAGAGTACGGTATCGTTGCTAAGCAACCATTGACCACAGAATCAGTCGCCAGTCACGGTAAACCGCAGACATTTGTTGGACATTATTTTTTAAAACGTTTTTCATATAACAGTAATCATATGATGTCACAGCACTGTTTAATGCAAAAACTTTCAGTTTATAAGTACTTTTTGGTCACCAAATTACCACCGCGACTCTTCTGCCAGTCTGAGACGCCACTTTTCTCACGCTGGGGCTGAATCTCAAATGGCTCCCTGCTCCCTACATAGTGCACTACGTAGGAATGTAAATACTGACTGCAGCCCAACAGAGCAAAATATCACTAAAAATGGTCTTTTGGGACTCAGACACATTGAGACTCGACAGGCAGTCACTATCTGACAGCAGAAGCTAGAATTTCTGGACTTAATGTTACACAGCGCACTATTTAGCTAGGGAGAACGGAGCTGTTTGGGACTCAGCCTGGGTTTGACGCTGTTTCTGACTGAAACACGGACATTTGAAGCGTGTAGGACATTCAGGTGACATTCTTTAGACTTTTATTCTGCCGTTTTACAGTGAATCATATTGTGAGTACTTTAATTCAAGCCTGTGATATTAATGTTGGAGCTGTTTAGGCTGTTGGCTCTTTTATCCTGTTGGCTAGCTGACCAGCCCAGTTCTAGATAAGAAAATACATTTTCAGTTCCTCAGTTTAAACAGAACCGGGTTCTTATTTTATCAGTGCACTCGGTGCTCCGTGCGATCAGCATTAGAGTCAAATATTAATCCATTAACAGCAGAAGGGTTTTCCATGCCGTAGCGCAGTAATACAGTGTTCAGTTGCTGCGAGGCGGTCATAGCCGTGGTATATCGTGGATTTTGTAATGGCTTCGAACGCGGCTCAGCCAATCAGATTTTAGGACCGGAACGATCCATTTTATAAACATCAATAACCTTCGATTTGCGGATGATAGGACATAATGAAGGAAGTTGAAGAGCAGAGTGTGAAGATGGAGCACATCAGCATGAAGGAAACAAAAGCGATGATGATGGGAAAGGCCGTCAAATTTACCACTGATGGAGATAATGTAGAAATGGTGGACAGCTTTGGCCACTCAGGTCATTTAACAGAACCGACTTGACGGCTTGGAAATACAGTTCTGGTAATTGGTGTAGAACCATTACATTATGTGGAACGGGTGTGCAAATTTGGTCTGACAAATTCTGGAGGGGAACCAGCATCAGGAGCCTCGAGCTTTCATGCAGCAATTCAAACATAAAACTGTGTAAACAAAGCTCACCCACAATTACAGTTATCATATTAATATGACTTGCTTTATATGACAATACAAGAACAAATAATAGTATTAACATGAGTAATGATATCATACATGATCAGTGTATAGATTCAGTTTTGTTGCCTGTTGCACTGGAGGTTCTTCATTATAAAGAGGTTCTTCATAAATAAAGAGATGAAAGTACTGAAAGAGTGTTTTGAACATTCCAGTACTGAACTTTCCTACATTGGGCAACTGCCTTCATTGCACACTAGGAGGCACTGTGACTCAAACCACCAGTCTCACTCAGTGAAGCTGCACTGTTCAGCCTCAGGTACTAATGCTGTACACAGAACGGACTTTAGGTTGTGTGTATACCCTTCCAGACGTCTCTACTGCGTCTGTCTTATCTGCTGTGGGCTATAAGGTGCTGCTGCGACCCGTCAGCCACAAGTGAGGACCTCAGCGTGATCATGTGATGAGTGGGGGGCGGCGTGACATCATGTCTGCGTTCTCTGTTTCTTCCCGACTGTTATCTAAGGAATTCTTGCCCTTATAGAGGAGCATGAATATCTGCCCTTATCTGAACACGTCTCACCATCTCACCATGCAAGACAGCCCTCCATTTATGGCAAAAAAAGAACATATATATATATATATATATATATATATATATATATATATATATATATATATATATATATATCACTGCTGTTGGAACAAAACCTTTTATCTCCAAAATGGTAACTTTACAGGAGAAGGAAAAAACCTACTTTACTTTTAATGTAAGTCAATGGAACCAGAGTTTTTACCAAGTACTTTTGGGCCGTTTCTTTCAGTCCATTCTTCATGAAATTCTGACACAATGTAAAGAGCAGCAGGTATATCATCCCCTTGGAATAATAAGGTTCTGTCTGCGTTCTGGGCAGATTTGAGATATTGAGCTTCAAAGATTTTGTATTTCATATAGCAAAACTGATATGTGGAACACGCCTCATTCATACATGACAATGACAGACACACTAAATGTTTTCTAAATGTACAATATCAAAATCCTATCATATTTGTAAATGAGGGTTTTTGGAACAGGCCAAATGCTGAGAGAACCTTCTAATCCTAAGAACTCACTTTCGGCTTGGAGTTATACGGTTCTATGTGACAAAACATTAAAATAAGCAACGATTTTCAAGGAACACAAACAGTTTACACACTTCATTTGTTTTTAAAATTAAAAAGAGTGTAACAGTGTCTACATTATCCGAAAGTTAAACTTGACGCCTTCTGTGACATTTTATGACATTAATTTTTATCATGTATTTATTTATTAAGACATTCATTTCTTGTTTTAGGACAAATCATCTTTTTCCTTTAAGTATAAAGGTTAGTGCTAAATATTTTGTACTGCAATAAACCCTCCCAGCAGGTCAGTGTAGCCGGTCAGTGGAACATTATGGCACCTTAGTTAGAGTTTGATTTTGGAGATTTTTTTTGTTTTCCAGATAAAGAGTCCAAAAATGCAGACAACTTAAAAAAACAGATTAAGATGTGAAAAACTCCATTTTGCCAAAAATGTCAGAACCATATAATTCCAAGGGAACATTATATGCATCTTCATGTCCTCTGCCATTGTGTTAATGAAAATTACACAACTAAATGTAAAATTTAATTTTTCTTTATTGAGTGAGTCACTCTTTACCTTCATTCCAGCTTCTATTCTTTTCAGGAGACTCACTTTCAGTTTCTCAAAGAATCTGCAGACACACCTCCAGTTCAGTGATGTTGAGGTCTAGACTCTGGGGCGGTCAGTCCGCTGTGTTGGTGCGTGCTGTAGTTGAGCTTGTGTGCAGTGGAAATGGTTATATTTCCAACATTGCCGTCTTAAAAGCATTGAGTTTGATTTTTAAAATGGTTTAGCAACCCTGAAAGAATTAGAGCAGCCCCCATGTGTCCCTGGTACTGTACACTCTTAAAGATGGTTCTGTGTAGAACCATGAGCACTTAAATAACTATTTGCATGGTGAAGTGGTTTTGAGCTTGATGGAGAATGTATTGTGTATGACTCCATATAGCACCAAAAAGGGGTCTGTTATTGTTCCGATGCCAAGTTTGTGGCAGTAGCAGAGCCCTTTTTGGTGCTATATAGCACCATTTTCAAAAAGGTTCTGCATAGAACCATGTACAACACAGTCACCATCAATCTGAAGAATGATGTCACCATGCAAAGAACCCTTCTAGCATGCGAGTGGTTATTTGAATATTCATGGCTCTATATAGAACCATTGTCTTCACTAACGAACCCTTGAAGAACCATCTTTTTGTAGTGTAGCGCTGGCATGCAAAACAGGCAGTGGTGCTTTAAGTAAAAGTCATTTTATAGTAGGATCTGTAGTTTTAAACCAGCTCCTGTTTGCTTTTGTAAGTGATTCAGCTTCACCGAATTGGTTTTACAAGTGATAACATGACACTTCTTATAGTTCAGGCTGTTCTCTCTGCATTACTTGACCTGTTTTAAGATAAGATAATACAAGATGAGATAAGAAAAACCTTATAGTCCATTAGATTTGCATGAAATGGAAATTTGTCCTCGGCAATCTGGCACATAAATGCATAGAGAAATACTTAAAACACTTAAAACAATTATAGCAACAATGCACATGAACCATGTAGGGAGGTTATTTATTGTGTCCTTAGTCAGAACGGTCACAGCAGAGGGAACAAATGATTTTTTTGTACCCATTCTTTCTGGCTAGTGGGACCTTGAATCTCCTGCCCAATGGCAGCAACTGGAATAATGAATGAGTAGGGTCCTTGTAGCCCTGGGTTGCCTTTTTGGTTATGGATCGGATGTATAGGTTCTGGAGTGACAGTTGTTTGTCTCCGGTGATCTTACTGGCCAGGTTGACCACCTCGGCCAGCTTGTTTCTTTGCTTGAAAGTAAAACTCTTTTTCTTGACTTGTCTTTGGAGCTTCACTGTCTTTTTCTGCTAGTATTGGAAGAGGAACAACAGGGCTGTGAAAGAGTCCCATCGTTTATTTCATTTCCAGTCAGTGCAGCCATTGAGTACTAGTTATATTGAATATAATTTTCTAGAATCAGAGGCTGGAAAAGTGTGGCCGGCAGTCGGTGATAGGACCATGAAGAATGGGGGGAGTGGCCAAGCAGGAGGCTGGACCACATGAGGGGGGTGGCTGGGCGGAGCTGGCTCCTGTTGGTTGGTCTCCTTTTACACAATCCTGCCATATGGGCTATTTTAAAAAGGCATGCAGTGGCACCTGGCAGTTTACCGCAGAAAGGGCAGGAGATCGCTGCCCTTCAGCTTCAGCTGACGGAGGGAGGGAGTTGTATCAGTTGGATGAGTGCAGGCCAGGCCGGCATCAGCTCTGAGAGCGGTTCCTCAGGCACAATGTGTGGAATTTGCATGAGTAACTCTTCCGCTGGCAGGGGCAGTATGTGACCGCCCGCCTGGAGAAACGGAGAGTCCTTCCCTTCCTGTGGGTTCAGAAACAAAGCAGCGGGCATCCTCTGGCACCTACTGGAGTGGGACAGTGGTTACCCAGACATTGTTCAACAAAGAATTAGAGGAGGATGCCAGAGTAAAGAGTCTTCATTTTCCAAGAAACTGGACATCCCAAAACTCCTTTTGCTCCGGGACTCAGGGTTAAGACCGTCATCATCTCCTTCGTCAGAGAGTCGAGCTTTCTGACCTTTCTCGAGTTTGCATGATCCTCAAACAGCAGCAGAGCAGGATCCCACCGCCTCGCAGTCTCCAGTCTAAGGGGCATGCGCTATCAGCCGTCCCCGGGTGAGGCATGTCGTTCCCTTTGAAGAGGTTCGGCAGTCTCCGGAGGAGCAAGAAGCGCAAGGACCAGGAGCAGCTGAGCAGGAGGCGGCAGTCCGAGCCCCGGTGTCTCCCTGGTACTGTAGCTTTGGCGTTTCCTTCAAATTTTTTTGTGTTAGAGCAGGGGTGCACAACTCTGGTCCTGGAGGGCTGGTGGCCTGCAGGGTTTGGTAGTTTCTCTACTCAAACACACCCACTAAACCTGGCAATTAATAGATGAGTGAATCACCTAACCAGGACCAGAGCTGTGCGCCCCTGCTTTAGAGTGTCCACTCTTTACCTTCATTACAGCTTCCAGTCTTTTAAGGAGAGTCACTTTCAGTTCCTCAAAGAATCTGCAGACACGCCTCCAAAGTTCAGTCTTAGAAGCTGGTTGATCATTTTCTGAAGTAATCAAACACATTCAGTGGTGTTGAGGTCTGGACTCTGGGGTGGTCAGTCCATTGTTCAGCTTCTTTGTTTGATGTGTCCGTCTCCTTTTCTCAGTGAGGTTCTACTTGATCAGCTACACATCCTTTCAGACCCACAGCGCTGAGTCGTCTTCTCACAGTGGAAGGATGGACAGAAACACCTGTGGATGTTTTCAGATCTGAAGCAGCTTGATTTTCTCCTCTCTCTCAGAAATGAAAGCTTTAAGTGCTGTTTATCTGATGGGGGCAGTTTTGGGGTCTACCAGGTCTTCCAGGTGGTTGTTAGGAGGCACATATTCTCTGTAGCTTTTTATCTTTTTTTTGAACTCCAGTTTTGGAAACCCCTTTTTTTAAGTGCAAGTGAATTATCTCATGTCTGATCTACTTAGAAATAGCTCCAACAACGATAACTTGAACTTAATGACAATTTTGACTAGAAATTAAATAAGTAAAAGGGGTTCTATGACTTTTGCACAGCTCTGTGATGCACAGAACAGTGTGTGTTGTGCATGTAGGTCTGTTGCATTCAGCTCTGCCAGTAAACGCTCAAAGAATGCACTACAAATACTGAGAGAAATCAATTCCATCTGGTGTAAAACATTGCCAGAGTGCCCTGGCAGCACCTCCCAGGTCTCGGTGGAGCATTAGCAATCCTCTACATGTCTTTGAATTCTCCCATGATTCAATGTCCTGCTTCTTTGAGTTTTCTCAAGCTCTTTAGACCTTGCAGATATGCATTCCCTTCCTTTGAGAAGCTTGTAAAGACTCAAAACGTCGTGCTCAGCACAAAGCAGGCCATGCTGCTGGACCTTTGGCCTCCTTTGGCTAATGGAGAACATCAGCAATAGAGTTGTATAAGTCTGTTTTACCAGTTGTTCTAAACGTGCGTAATGAAATGTTTACGATGTAAACAACGTGGTTTGGTGTGAAATGATAAGTTTCTCTAGAATGGAGCATTTCACACCACAGTTCTTTACTGAGTCAGAACCGTTCACACTGGTGGTGATAGGAACCAGACGCCCACCTCTAAAAAACTCCCTCACAGAAAGTTACTACATGAAATGGTTATGTATTCACTGAGATATTGTATTGCGCTTGTTTGGAGAAGGTTAAAGGTTAGTTATGAGACAAAATCGTCCCCAAAAAACATAACTCTGATTTCTTTACAGTGGTGGTGATCTAAGTTAGGACTTAACAATATGACAATATTCATCATTATCATGATAAATAACATCACAGTATGTCACTCTGTGCTTTTCTAATCAGGTCATGGATATCGTCAGTACTATGACACTTCCTTAATGCATGTGTGGTTAAAAGAGATCGTAATTAGTCCTGTTTGATTTGATTTGATGTGAAATGTTGAACACAAATTTTTGCATTTATAGTTCTTGATAGTATTTTTTCAACGTGGCTTTACTTTGTCTTTTTTAACTAAGCAGATGTGACAAAAAACATTGACCTTTCATGTATATCTAAAAGGAAGCAGGATTTGCAATGTCTACGATGCAAATATAGCCATTTTATTTACTGTCCAAAACCACCAGTGAACCTACACAAGTTTTATATGGAATGTTGATGATAAAATAGTGGAAAATCTGAAAAAGTAATATGTTTTCTTAGGGGCTTTTTAGCCTCCAGTGCCCTGAATGCATTTTAAAAATACATTTTAGGAAAAAAAAAACTCAAAATTAGCGTAAAACAAAGTCTCAGACATCTGGCAGTGAATTCATAACCATGTTATGTAATAACTTGCTATGTGGGAGCTTTTAGAGGTGGACGTCTGGTTCCTATCACCACCACTGTGAACAATTTTGACTCAGTAAGTTTCTCTAGAACGGAGCGTTTCACACCAAACAGCTCTGAATGACTCTGTTTACATCTTAATCCTTTAATTATGTAGAAATTTGGAAACATTAGAAAGTAGAATTAGAATTAGAAATTCCCCTTTAGTTCCGCTGTACAGAAATGATATAGCTGTGTTTGACTGTGTAGTTGGTGTTGAGGCCTGCCTGCTGGTCTGTTGCTGTTAGGACAGTGCCATTTAGCCTCTGTTCACCCTCCAGCAGTCTATTTTTGTAGGTCAAACTTTATTAAAATAGATGGCCTAGTCACAGCCCTGCAGAGGAGCAGGCGCCTACAGTAGGCTGTGTGGAGTGCTCTGAGCTGTACTGTAAGAGAGACTGGCTCAGGTCCTGATTTGGAACAGGACTGACCCCGACCCTCTCAGCTGACTCAGGCAGCACGGACCACAAGCTTTCTCTAAGGGGAAACCAGGAGAGTGTTTCAGTCACCTGACTTCTTAGGTGAGCTGCTGATGTTTATGAGGGACGTTTTACATGTTTCTGTCTTATGTTTTTGTTTCTGAGCAATACTTTAGGTCAGGGGTCGCAACCCAAATGGTAAGAAGAGCCAATTTGTCCTTTGAACAAACAAAACAAACCACCTTGGGAGCCACAACATTTTATGTCTGTTTTTTTGGTGTAACGCAGGACTGACGAACCAGGACTGACGCTTGTGGATATAAAACAAACCATGAGGTTGATTAAAAGGCTATTATTGACCAAATTGACCAAATGGACAGAGTTTACACCAAACCAGGTCAAAAACCGGAACAGCAAAACATGATACGTGGGAGGGAAGGCAATAACTGAAGCAGATAAACAAGCGAGGCTTGAAACCAATGAGCCAATACGCAGGTAATCTTAGCCAAAAGGGGAAATCCGAGAGTCGGCAGCGAGAAACAAAACAAGGTCATAACAGGATATCTAGCAAAACAGGAGAACGGCTCGGGACACGCTGACAAGACAGGCAGTACTTCGTAAAGACGGAGTGAAACAGGTGATATCAGTACTCAGGTGACTGGGATCTGCTGGTTGATGGGTGATTGGTTGGTGGAGTTACATGACAAACTGAGGCATCTTGGGAATTGGAGTTGGTAAGACATTGTGAGTCACACTGAGAACCGGGAAGCGTGACTATTGAAGTAACATTTCACCATCTTGGCTGTAAATCTGTCTCAGTGTGTGCTGATGTTCTGGTATAGACTAAAAATATAATATAAATGAAAACACAGACTTGCTTTGCTCTGCTTTAAGCTTTAGCTCAGCTACAGCTGCTTTTCTCGCATCTCCAGCAGGAAACTTTTCCGCAAAAGTAGAACAGTTTCTTGTAAAAGTCTCTCAATGTTCGACTTTTCGAATTCGAACTTTCCCATTCCACCTTAAATGGTGCCTGAGGCCCAAAACGGGGCAGTCAAAGAGCCGCATGTGGCTCCGGAGCTGCACGTTGCCAACCACATTCTAGGTCATCAGTTCTCAAACAGGTCCTCTGGGCAACCTACACATTTAAAAAAGATGGTTCCTCAAAGGTTTTTTAGTGAAGAAAATGGTTCTATATAGAACTCTTTGCATGATTAAATGGTTCTTTGCATCATCAAAACGTTCTTCAGACTGATGGAGAATGTGCTGTAGACGGTTCTGTATAGAACCTTTTTGAAAAGGGCTCTGTATAGCACCAAAAAAGGTACTTCTATTGTAAAAAGCTTGACACTGTAACAATAGCAGAACCTTTTTCATCAGTCTGAAGACCACTGACGATGCAAAGTATCGTTTAATCATGCAAAGGGTTCTTTGAGTGTTCATGGTTCTACATAGAACCATTTTCTTTACTGAAGAACCCTTGAAGAGTCATCTTTTTTAAGAGTGTAGATTGTGCACATTCTTGCTTAAGCTGAACTCAAACTCGGTGTGATGCATCGAAGAATCTGTTATTTTTCCCACCCGTATTTACATCGTATGTGTTTATATACGCAGCCGTCATGGCTGCCCTGCCTCACCAACTGCTGAAGAAGAAATACAGTGAGTGTCAGTTTTAGACACTGTTCCTCGGACGTTACTGCATATATCAGTTCACATCAGTCAACATCTAGACTCTTTCTCAGAGTGTAACTCAGGCTCAGGACACGTCGTCATGGCTGCGGTTCAAAAATCTGGAGCTGGAGGTGTTGAACTTTCCTGAAGAGTGGAAACGGCCACTGCCGACATATCAGGGTGTGGGCAGAGGTGGAGGACCACCTTTCCCGGAAGGCACCGTGGCGTTACGATCGTTGTTGCCTGGTACATCGAGTGCCACTTTAGACACCGTCGACCTTCTAATGATCATCATCAGAACTCTCTGACACTGGTGTTACACAACGTAAGAGCAACTCAGCCAGATCAGCTATTTTTACACCAACCAGTGTTCACACTTAGTGCAGCAGAGTTCCAGAGAAAAGGAAAGATGAGATTTCAGCGGGAGTTGCTGGTTTAGGAGACGAATAGGCCTGCCTCCAGGATCTCTACGCTCAGCCTAACGTAGTCAGGGCCCGCCAGCCTGCGCACAGTTCTATTACACACCTCTATAACCTAAGAATAGCTCAGCCAGTTTGCATTGCTGTCCGTGTAGTTACTGAGTAATAAGCCTTAGTATGTAGTAAGGCTGAGATTTTAAGGGGTTAAAGTGACAAAGGACCCAAATTGACCCAAAAGATTCAGGATGGTTTATTAGCTTATTATAGTTTATTTGTGGTATCAGTTGATCGGCTCATAGTAGCTTTAATTAGCTTTAATTGACTAATCGTAGTTATAGTGAACCGATTAATCGACATCACAGTGAGCTGATTAATCGATTAAATGAAGCCACATCAAACATATTAATCGAAGTCATAATGAACCGATTTATCTTTGTGGCTTCAATTAATCTGTTCATTAGTGCTTCGAATAATCGATTAATCGGTTCATTTTGGTGTTAATCAGCTCGTAATAGCTTTAATTCATCTTTTCATTATGTCATTGGTTAATTGACTAATCGTAGTTATAGTCAACCGATTAATCGACATCACAGTGAGCTGATTAATCGATTAAATGAAGCCACATCAAACATATTAATCGAAGTCATAATGGACCGATTTATCTTTGTGGCTTCAATTAATCTGTTCATTAGTGCTTCGAATAATCGATTAATCGGTTAATTTCAGTGTCAATTAATCAGCTCATAATAGCTTAGTTCCTTATGTCATTGGTTAATCGATTAAGCAAAGTTATAGTAAACTGATTAATTGACATCACAATGAGCTGATTAATCAATAAATTGAAACCACATCAAGCATATTAATCAAAGTCATAATGCACCAATTTATCATTGTGGTTTCAATTAATCTTTTTATTAGTACTTAGAATAGTCGATTAATCGGTTCTTTGTGGGGTTGATTAGTCGGTTCATTTGTGGCGTCATTTGATCAGCTCATAATAGCTTCGATTAATCTTTTCGTTATGTTATTGATTAATTGATTCATCGACATCACAATGAGCTGATTAGTCGATTAATTGGAACATATTAATGAAAGTCACAATGAACGAATTAACCAATTATGGAAATCATTGTTACTTGCAGATCTAGATTGCAATATCATTGTGCATCCCTAGGAATAATACCTTATAATCAAATTAAGAGCAGTGGAAGGGCCAGGTCTGGTAAATAAACACAAGCGCAGAATTTTACACAGAAGAAACGGTAGTAGTTCAGAGCAGCTTAGCGCCGAGTGCTGGCCTGGCCGGCTTATCTGCTCCTGTGGAATGTGTAGCAGCGGCAAGGCTAAAATAAGAAGTTAACACGGTGACACACCAAACAGGCCACGGCCAGCTGGCAGAATGAAGCTAAATGTCAGGAGATAGCAGGGATTCCAGAGAGGCGCAGACCTTTCACACTCAGCACAGCGCGGTTCTCATAACTAGTTTTCTTCTAATATACCGATATATACTTTCAGCAGGAGAACCGAGACCACTCTGAGGGAACCGCGTCAGCTGTCGTCTCTGAGATCCTGAGATTGTTTAAAGGTCCTTTTCATGGAAACCTGAATTTTCCCCCCCTGTCTCGGAATACAAAAACATGTGATGTTCACACTTAAAAAAGGTGGTTCTTTAAGGGTTCTATATGGAACTGTGAACAGTCAGAGAACCCTTTGCATGATTAATGGTTCTTTGCATTATGAAAGAGTTCTTCAGATTGATGGAGAGCATGTTTTACATGGTTCTACATAGAGCCTTTTTAAAAAAGGCTTCTGTATAGCACCAAAAAGGGTTCTTGACAAGGCTTGACATCGTAATAATAGAAGAACCCTTTTTAGGTGCTATATAGAACACTTTTCAAAAAGATTCTAGAAAGAACCATCTCCATCAATCTGAAGAACCATTTAGCGAAGAACCCTGTAATCATGAAAGAGGTTCTTTGAGTGTTCGTGTAGTATGTAAACATGGATTAAAAGTGAACACATCCTCTACAGGGAAAAAACTTCTGTACATTTTAATACACAATTAATATTGATTTGCTGAATTCATCAAATTGGGGGAAATATAAAACATAAATTTTGACTTGTGCAAAAGTTATGGCACTTTATGTGTGGATGGTTATACCAGTGCAGTGGCTAAATAAAGGCGAAACGATGAAAAGTGATCATGTGGCACATGAAAGAGAACAAAAGAATAAGAATTTGCGTAATATTGGGGCTTATTAAGTTAGCACAGTATTCAGTAACATCAAGTTTAGCTAAAACGGTCATTTTTTAATGATTGGTAATGCAGACACAGTTGTAGGTACTGCAGAGTGTTTAAGAGCCACTGACCAGTCAGTACCACAACACATTTTTGACCCATTTACATAATAAGGTAAGCATGTGTCCTGGTTTGATAGTTGAATTATGTGTGGATTCTGGATTTATGTAAGGAACTGCAGACACTCTCAGAAATAAAGGTACTAATCTGTCACTGGGTCAGTTCCCCTCTCATCACTGGGGTGGAACCCTCAAGGGTTCATCTCAGTACCTTTAGTCAGGGAACATAACTGAACCATAATCCACTGAAATGATATGTTCTAAGCTGTACTGACTCCACACACCCCGTCTCGTCTCCAGGCTTTTATTCTACTGTTCTGTTTTAAAACATTCGGTTATGAAAAGGTACAAATACGAACTTTTCACCTGGAAAAACTTATTTAAGGTTCACAATCAGACCTTAAAACCACTGTTGTACCTTTAAGGGAACATTTACACTGTTTGTACCTTGATGAACGGAAAATGTACCTGCACTGTACCTTTGTTTCTAACAGTGTATTTAAACCTGTTTACAATTACGGTTTGTCTTCTGTCCTGTATTTCTGTAAGTATTGTGACCTTTGCCTTGCTTTAACCCCCTAAATGGCCCAAAGTTTATTACACACTTCAATAACCTAAGAATTACTCATCCGGTTTGCAATGGAGTCCCTGTAGTTACTGAATAATGTAGTAAGTGTGGGATTTTAAGCTGTTAAGTACGTTAAAGGACACTTTGTTTACCTCTTAACCGTTTAACTGTGCAGAAAATTTGAACAATGTGTTCCTCTTAAAGCCGGGCAGCAGGTCAGCCATGTTTTCCGTGCTCTGTTCTATATGTGAAGGCGGTCAGTGGTGTAACTGTGTCCTCAGGGTGAGTACAGTAATATGTCAGTAGGGCAGCTATGTCAGCGGGGGGTGAGAAGGTCATGTGTCAGCCGGTGCCGGGGGCGGCGTTTGTGACGACTGTCATGTGATCTGCACTTGTTTTCTGTGATATTTCCAGTGCAGAGGGCTGGAAGGAGGAGTCTTGTTTATTTACATCAGCATCACTGATCTGCTGCACTCAGTGCTGAGCTGAGCTGCCCTCAGTGATCAGCTCCTCTGTCTGTGCTTACATGCAGATTTTTGCCGATCCAATTGAATTCATTCCGATTACAGATTCAGACTGAGGTGTTTATTCTCACTCTGCTCAACAATCTGATGAAAATCTCTGTTTACATGCTCACCACAAGTAATCCGATCCAAAATTACACAGATATATAAAGAACCGCTTAGTGTAGACGTTACCATGACAACCAGCATCATGTGAGTCCAGTCAGAGTGAGATGAGCAGCAGTGAGCAGTGCTTGTGTTTTTAATTGCTTTAAAATGATGTCAGACTCAGGAAAACGTCCTTCACATGTCCTTATTAAAGAAGGCCGAGAGGAAGACGTCGTGTTCTGAGACACATAAGCTGGACGTCCGTCCCACCGTCGTCTTTTAAAGATCAGAGCATAAACTTCGTCTCCTCTGCAGACCAGTTTCTGCTCCGCCATGTTGAACGGTATAAACTTTCACTATGACGCGACGAACATGATCAGAACGGACTTAAACTTTCCGATAGGGAATGTAATCAGATACAGGCGTTTACACGGATATTATTCTTCTATTTAACGGATTATTTACAGGATTACCCACCTCGATCAGTCGGATAGAAACTGTATTCCGAATGGCCTCAATCAGACTAGACTATTCAGATTGAGGTGTTTACATGGACGTGTTTTTTCGTGACTGAGCTATTAGTTTTATTAACGGATTATTAAAGGATTATCAGGCTGCACTTTGAGTTTTAATCCAGAAGCCAAAGTCTGACTGGATAAATGAAATCTAAATAAATAAACTAGTTAGTTTATATCGAAGTCGGTGTCGTTTTAAAATTATCATTAGATTTTGGTTTTTGATTTCAGTTTAGTTTCAGTTTATTAGTAACAGTAAACAGTGACATTAAAAGTAACAGTTTTAGGTTTAGTTTTTTTTCCCCCCAATTTTCTCAAAGATGTTTTTGGGGATGCGTGATTATATTGGAATCTCAGTATTGACAGATAACCGCTTATATGTTTAGATTTGACTGATATTTTGTTGTGTGTTTATTAAGACAATGTTCAGGTGGCAGTGGGCTTTTTTGCTGCATATGAACCCCTTAAGAAATAAATGGTAAATTTCTAATCCTGCTAGATGAAAAATGATGATGATTCAGCTCTGGAACCACAATTTCCACATCAGTGCATGCTTAAGGTTTTTCCACTGGATTGCAGTTCTTTACTCTTGCTCTTCTGCAAAGGTCTTTAAATCAGGACCTACCAGTGATTACAAAATCCAGGAGCGGAAAACAGGTCCAAGGTCTGGATTTGAAGAGCCTTTAGGATCTTCTGAATGTAGGAATCAGGTGTACTTGATTTGATTGGTGGAAGTGGGTGAATTTGATCTGAATGGGGGAATCAGGTGGATCCCTGATGTAGCATTTGAAAAAGAATTGCAATAAATGTCAGAAAGAAGAGTTAATAAATACATTATCTCTAAAAAGCTGTATGTTTATACAAAGTTAACAATGTTTTTTGGCCTGTTTGGTGAACAGACAATGCATTTGCTGCCGTTAATCCAGGAATACATTGGAATTATCATAATAATGCCTGATAAGATTAAGATAACACTGAAAAGTGTGAAACTGGATTTCATTAAAAGTAACTGCAGTGCCAGTCTTTGTCCAGTTAGTGTCCACCATGCTGTGCTAGTTAGCTTTTTCTGTGATTCATCATGTCCTGTTTCTCCTTTCTTCCCCTCCGTTTAGCCTCTGGGCTCTCGTCTCCCCCCAGCACACCAACGCAGAGCTCCAGCCCCCCCGTTTTTTCCCTGGACGCCCCCTGCAGTGCTGCGGAGCGGCTGGAGGAAAGACGCGCTCGCTCACTCTCCTCTCCTCCAGACACTGGCCAGCGCTTCAGCTTAGTGTCCAGCTACAGCAAACCCCCAATCTTCACCTCCAGCTCCTCGTCCTCTGCGTTCAGCCCCGCCCCTGCCACACTCAGCCCCGCCTCCTCTACCTTCAGCTCTGCCTCCCATCTGGTGAGTGCATATAACCCTTTTCTGTAATGCTAATGCTAATTTTGGGTAGCACTGCTGTGTAATTATTATGTTACGTTAGCATCAAGCTAACACTTGATTTAGTGGATTTAAAGGAATAATTTAGTGAAAAATTACAATTACATGATTTTTAGTAGATGTTTAGTAGTAACACACACACACACACACACACACACATTATCTAAGCCGCTTATCCTACTGGACAGGTTGCTAGTCCATTGCAGGGCAGATACACAGACATAAACAGTCACACACACATTTAGTAATAATAGAGAATAATTATTATAATAGGCAATATTATTTATTATAAATGGCTGTAGCTTGGCCTCCATGGGCTCTCCCAGGTCTGGCTGTAGATTGGCCTCCATGGGCTCACCCAGGTCTGGCTGTAGATTGGCCTCCATGGGCTCACCCAGGTCTGGCTGAACGTTGGCCTCCATGGGCTCTCCCAGGTCTGGCTGTAGGTTGGCCCCCATGGGCTCTCCCAGGTCTGGCTGTAGGTTGGCTTGCATGGGCTCTCCCAGGTCTGGCTGTAGGTTGGCCTCCATGGGCTCTCCCAGGTCTGGCTGTAGGTTGGCTTGCATGGGCTCTCCCAGGTCTGGCTGTGGGTTGGCCTCAGCCAGCCTCCATGGACTCACCCAGGTCTGGCTGAACATTGGACTCCATGGGCTCAACCAGGTCTGGCTGTGGGTTATCCTTCATGGGCTTGCCTAGGTCTTGATGTTCATCAGCCTTCTTGGGCTCATCCAGGGCGTGATGTTCATCAGTCTCTAAGATCTTCTCGTCCTAAGACCAGGCCTCCAGACTTGAAATTAGCTGGCTGTATATCTCTGTCCATGATGCTGACTGTGACAAGTCTGCCTGGTTCACCTCCATTGGCTGATCCAGGCATAGCTATAGCTCAACCTCCATGGGCTCACCAGGTCATGCTGTAGATTGGCATCCATGGGCTTGCCCAGGTCTTGATGTTCATCAGCCTTCTTGGGCTCACCCAGGTCTGGCTGAACGTTGGACTCCATGGGCTCAATCAGGTCTGGCTGTGGGTTGGCCTTCATGGGCTTGCCTAGGTCTTGATGTTCATCAGCCTTCTTGGGCTCATCCAGGCCGTGATGTTCATCAATCTCTAAGATTTTCTTATCCAAGGACAAGGCCTCCAGACTTGAACTTAGCAGGCTGTAGATCTCTGTCCATGACACTGACTTTAACAAGTCTGCCTGGATCATTTATGTTGTCTGGAGAACCTCATTCCGCCACTAATTTTTGAAAGATTTCAAATATTGCTGCTAGCAGAGCTTCAGATTAAACTAATCAGTGTGTTATTCTCTTGAGCGTTCTCTCTAAAAAGATCTGCACAGGGCCAGTGATGTAGATTAGAATGTGGTGTAAGCTCTGTGATATCGTAAAGAATTTTCATGTACCGTAGTTCCGATGGATTGGAACGTTCTGAAGGACCGTGGATTGACCGATGATATCACGGTTGCACTGCTACCAGTTTGGTAGGCAACATCAGGTTCATTCAGCAGTGCTGTGGCTGTTTGTGATAATAAAGCCATAACCGATCCAGCAAATGCAGTAAAACGTGTTTTTTATATCACTTTTTAAATCCAATTGTAAAACATGTTAAGGGACACCGTGTTAGATCAGCCAGTGAGACATGCTGCTCATTAGCTGCTCATTAAACATCTCTAAGAGAAAGTTTGAGGCATTTGTTGATTAAGAAGCAATTGTTGAGGTACGTTGATGCTATATTGAGGAACACTGCAAAAATGTATATCTTAAAAAGAGAAATCATTTGAACATCTAAATAGTCTAAATATCTAATATTTCTCTTTTTAAGATAGTTGTACAAATATTATAAGATTATATTACATATTATATAAATTATAACTTATTTCTAGATGTTTTTTACTTGTTTAAAGTAATTCTATGAAGTAAAATTATCTCACTATATAGGCAGATCATTGTGCTTGTTTCAATTGAGTTTCATGAGTTTATTATTTAAGAGCTTTGGCAGTTTTGGAGAAACGCAGGTTATACAGATCCAGTCCACCTGTCTAGGTAAAGCGTCTAGCTAAATCATTTTCATCTGTTTTGCTTGGTTTTTTTATCCACCTGCAGGGCTGTATCTGCAGTATATGGTTGTTGTAGTGTAGTGGGTAACTTCTACGCTGTAGACTGGGGTTCAGTGCCCCGCCTGGGTAACCACCCTACACTATACCAATAAGAGTCCTTGGGCAAGACTCCCAACACTACCTTCGCCTACCTGTGTAAATTGATTAAATTATAAGTCGCTCTGGATAAGAGTTTTTTTTTTTTTAAGTTCAAATCGTTTTTGTGGTTGTTAATAAAGGTTCACTCTTTTAAAAATAAATAAATACCTGTCCAAAAAACGTAAAATTGAACGATCAGTACTCGTTTTTTTTTAAAAGGTAAATAACGCATATGTATAGCTTATTGTAACACTGACACTGTTCATTTACAGTAACAGAATGTAAATTCACAAAATGAGCACCTTTATTTCACAGACATTTGCCTTTATTTTATTGGTTGTTAATGTGATTATTGTAGTAAAATTCTGTATTTCAAAAAACTACTTGAACTAATAAAACTGTTTAGGCAGTTTTTTTAAGGAATTAAATGAGCGTTATTTTATAGGCTTTTACCGTCTGAGAAATCATGCTTTTACTGTTGATTAACGGGTAATTAACGAGACTTAGTGCGTTTGCATGCACTTAATAATCTGATAGCTGCAGAAAATCAGATTTTGTCAGTAATGCGATCAATGCATTTACATGCACTTGATTAATCAGATAACAAGGAAACTCCGAGGCTACATGAGATCATCTAGAAGATGAAGAATATTTAAACCCTTCATTTTGTCAAGCATGTATTTGGTTTCAGAGTCGCTCCAAAAACGTTTTGCTGCGTCTCGCAGCGACGCTGCTCACTTATTTCTGGTACCACTGTCTGTTTTCGCACATGCACAGACTGAGAAATCTGAAAGAAATCAGAGTAAGAGTTCAGAGTTCACACTAAAATCCAGCTCTCTTTATCGGATTTCTTAATCAGATTTCCAGATCTAAGAAATCTGAAAATACTGTTTACATGACCATTCGAATATTCAGATAACTGCAGAAATCTGATTATGATCGGATTATTGAGTGCATGTAAACATACTCAGTGTAGCACTACTAAGTGAGGAGAATAAAAACAGGCCAATTTATGCTGAGTGTGCACTGCTGCACGTCGCCCTGTAAAACCTGAAATGATCATTTAAAAATCAGAGGTGTCTGGTTTCACTCACAGCCTCAAAAAGAAGAAAGTTTAGGCTTCAAATAATCTCTAAATCAACATACTATATATACAATAAACTGATGATTACAATAGAAAAAAATTCACTCACATCCTCAGAAACACATGCTTCACAAAGTTTAGACTGAGTCCTCTTTCAATCATTAGATTCATCCGCTCGGGGAAGGGGGCCAAAGCACAACTCGCATTATAAAATGTACTTCTTCATGCTGTGTGCAGTTACACATTTCCACCAGAGAGGTCTCCAAATCCCCAAATCTTACATAGTGCTGCTTTAAGTATCATGATAGGATGTTTTTTGCCCCTGGATCAGTGTGATACCATATCAGCTTGAAGAAGCCCAGTAGTTCAACATCAATACATTTGATTAGCACCGGCTGCTCAGGGTGACAATTCAAATCGCCTGGACAATAACGCTAAACATGTGGAGAGAGAATTGAATTATCGTCAGCAGCTTCTCTTCTCTGTAAATTTGTTTCTGACAAGCCTCCATGAACACGAGCCGGAGAGCATTTCCTTACACAGCTCCTACTTTTTACATACACCGATCAGGCATAACATTATGAGCACCTCCTTCTTTCTGTGCTCATTGTCCATTTTATCAGCTCCACTTACTATATAGGTGCACTTTGTAGTTCTACAGTTACAGACTGTAGTCCCCCTAAACTCCAGCAGCACTGCTGTGTCTGATCCACTCAGACCAGCGCAACACACACTAACACACCACCACCACGTCAGTGTTACTGTAGTGCTGAGAATGACCCACCACCCAAATAGTACCTGCTCTGTGAGGGTCCATGGGGGTCCTGACCACTGAAGAACAGGGTAACAAAGTATCAGAGAAACAGATGGACTACAGTCTGTAACTGTAGAACTACAAAGTGCTCCTATATAGTAAGTGGAGCTGATAAAATGGACAATGAGCGTAGAAACAAGGAGGTGGTCAGAATGTTATGCCTGATCTGTGTATATTTGAATTAATGTGCTTATGAATTAGAAATATTTTTTTTTTTTTCTGAGCTTCACTTATAAGGTTTCTTTGTTTTTTTTTGTACCAGAAACACGCTTAATTTATTACTGGATGACCGTTTTCCGCCCTCTTTGTATCTCTTAGTATTAAATAGGGTGTTTTTCTTACTGTGCCTTTAAGACTGATGTATGTAAATGAGCTCTGCTCTGATTGGCTGTCCTGCATTGTGCATCATTCAAAAAGCAGTCCAGGCTGAAACACTCCTTATAACTTCAATGTGAGTGGGCGGAGCTACACTGCTGTAGATGGGTTAGGCAAATGTGTAAATGTGTTGGTTTTTGTGACATCACAAAAACTCAATTCAAGCAATGTTTTTCTCAATATTGGCTCTTAAACGCAGACCTTTGATTTGAGAGACGGGAATCAAAGTCGCCCCTTTTCAGGCGTCTTTGCTCTTTAAACAAGGCTGGTGGTTTAAGATCAAAGGCTTGTCCCGGCCGAGTGGGCATGTCCTCTGTGAATGTTTGACCTGCTGTGTGGAGTATGTGCCACATGTGGAGTTGCAAGGACAAATTCAGGAGTGAGAGAACTTCACAAGGTAACCTGCTCTCTGCCCTTGAGCTCTGCTGGCCTTTAGCGTGGTCAGCAGAGCGCGTTCAGGAGGAGGAAGGTGCTGTTTTATTAGGTTCTCAGCGTTACGCTGCTGAGCTGGAGGTCGGCTCACTCTCCTGTATGTTTCCTCTGGTGGTTTAATATCCTGCCTTTCTTTTCTCTCACAGTCCTGCAGTGTAGCTGAAGGCATGCTGGAGAAACTTGAACTCGACGATGAAGGTGAGTGACTGAAAACAAAAATAGAGTGACGCTGACGTGTAGAAACCTCTTATCTCCATTTGACTTACCGTGGGTTACATTTTCATGATGAACTGACCAATCGAAACGGTCCAAAATGACTTCCTTTCATTCCAAGTTAATAATGTTTTTCCTTCTCCTGTGAAGTCGGTAACTTGGAGATACGAGGTTTTGTTCCAGCAGCAACTATATGCAATAATTTAAATCAGATGAAGGGACTTCCCAAAAAAAAAAGAACCCTGTTTTGTAAGATTCCTGCCTTTTTTACTCTTTTCTATCCTGTTAAATGAGTTATTATGAAGGACTTTGTCGTGATGGTCAGTTTAAAATGTTCTCATCTGTCCTTCCAGCGTCAGAGGAGCCAGACTGTGATATGTACGTGCGCTTTATGAAGTCCCACAAGTGCTATGACCTCATTCCCACCAGTTCAAAGCTAGTGGTCTTTGATACCACACTGCAGGTACTAGTCCATTTGTTTCCTCTGCGTCAAAGGTCAAATCACATTGTAAGTGTAAATAACTGAAAAACATCCTCTACAGACACATTTTAGTGCACAGTCACTGTCTGTTTTACTGAATTTAACATAAAACATACAACGTGAGGAGTGCCATAAGTTTTGCACATTCCATATGTTAATTCAGTAAATAAACAGTAACTGTTTTTACTGTTTATTTGCTGAATTTCACTTCCTATAAAAAGTGGCTTGTGTGAAAGTTGTGACACATTTTATATTTTATGTTTTATTTCTTTTGACCAACATGTTAAACTCAGCAAATAAACAGAAATTGTGAAAGAAAGAAAAAGTGTGAGTTTTATTACGCAGCTGTTTTCCCCACAGCTTGATAAATCACAACACTCAATGCGACTCTACAGTGATCTTGAAAAATAGCTTGAAAAATTTTGGTAACACTTCCTGTGAATGTCACGTTTGTAAGAATCTATAAACACATTTATAACATGTTACAATGCATTCATAAGGCATTATAAATATGGTTATAAAAATGCATTACACTGAATCACACTTTATAGACATGTTTATTATACATTATGAATTGTTATTATAATACATTATAAGTAGTGTTAATAACATGTTATGCTGTCAGTGCCAAAGAAGTCAGTCCCAGCTTGGAGAGTTAAAGACAAATACATTTATTTACACCCTGGATGCTCCAAAGTGGCTGTCCAGCCTAGAATTACTGCTACAATGTGCTTTTCTTACCCAGCGCTCTCACTTTAAATGTTACATTACATCACAGCAAACCAAATACCCATGAGCCCCTGAGTTATGAGTCATGAATGTGTTTGTGTTTATGTGTTTGAGTGTGTTTATAATGCGTTCATAAGGCATTATAAACATGGTTATAAATCTTTATAAAAATTAATTACACTTAATTACACTTCATACACTCTAACATCACTACACTAATGCTAATTTCTGCTAGCATTCTATTGGATACGCAGTGTTAAGTTAGCGCCAAGCTAACGGTGGTGTACATTGACTTTCCCACATTGGGTAAAACACTGTTGGCAGCTAATATGGTTTATTATACATTATATAATAAAAAAAGTCCTGAATATTCAGATGCTCCAGACAGGCTGTCCAGCCTAGAGTTACTGCTACAGTGAGCTTTTCTCACCCATCAGCCCCTCCCCTGAACCCCCTCTGACATCACACTGAGCGTGAAGTCACTGTGGAGAGAAGGCCTGGAGAGGGAGAGGCGAGATAGTAGAGTGCTGTCATTGTAATTTGTTCCCTCACTGGTTCTACATCAAGCGCTAGAACCCTTCAATCTGTAACATCACTACATTACACTACAGTAATGCTAATTTCAGCTAGCATTCTGTTGGATATGCAGTGTTAAGTTAGTGCCAAGCTAACGGTGGTTCACAAAACTTATATTTAGCAACTTTATTTTAAAAGTCATTCAAAAGAGCTTTTATCTTAACATATTTAACAAAACCTGCTCACTACAGGATAATCAGGTCCATTTTGAGGCCGATTTGCTCCTCCGGACATCCTCAGAAGGTCTCCAGATATCGGGGTGATCCGAAACAATGATCCTCCCAGATTATTCCGTGGTGGTGTTGGGCGTCTATAATCCAGTCTTTACTCCTCCAATCCACTCCTAGCGCAGTCCGGGCCCTGATTGTGAACCGTAAACAGTAAACGTGTTCAGTACGTACGACTCAGAATCCTGTTGTGTGTAGAAGCTGATTCCCTGGTGAGAAATGCGACGTTGACGTCATGAAAGATCATCAACCAATGAGAAACAAGCTGAATGCTTTTTCTGTGCAGAAGGCAACGCACCACCAGCATAGCAGTAACCTCGTTGTCATCCGCCGTGTTAGTTTAGACCTAAAGTCACGTTAGTTTGCAAGAAATCTCGCGATCTGTAAGTGTGTGATGATTCATTCAGGGCAGATCGTGTAGTGTGGAGACTTTGATGGCTAACAGCGATCAGGGACAAACAAATTCGGTGAAAAGTGTCGTTATGTGTGTGTGGAGTCTCTCGTTTTCAACATCAGTTGGGTTTTTTAAAGTCCTGTAGCGTTGGACAGGCATTAAGACGCTCAATGTTTCTGCCAATAATGGCAGACGGCAGTGAGGCAGTGAGGTCACTGATATATGGCACAAAAATCCATGAGCCTGATTGGTTAAATTCAAACTGACAAACCAATCAAATGTAAAGTATTGTTTATTATTTGTGTTGTGATTCATGCTTGTTAAATGTCTATTTTTTATTATTTATATAAGCAGGAGAGATGATGCATTTATATCAAAAATACGTGTGAGGGACAGATCTGGGTTTTATACAGTGATGGGCTAGTAAGAGTTAAACATGGTCATTTTTTGGCTCTAATGTGAAAGTAAGAGTGGTCATATCTGGCCAATCACATGTGTAATTAGTGAGAAACCAGCCAAACCAAATGGAACAGATTAAATGTCACAAAAACTCTGATTTGAACTTTAGAAAACAGCACCAAGTGTGGAAACCGCACCATCTGGTGGGTGAGGACGGAAATGCATTTTGGTGAAGTATTAGTCTAACAAGGGCTTAAGATATTAATAATAATAAAATGAAAGCTTTTGTTCCAAAAATGCTGTGTATCCATTTGGGGCAATTTTGAATTTTTGAAAAGAATAACATTATGCATAATTCATATGCATATAATGAATATTCATGTATGCATATATATAAACATTCCCCACATCATGGACTCCAGAGTCACAATTGCTTAAGAGCTGCTTCAGAAACTGAATCTCTCACAGCATAAACTGCACTGGCTTATTAAAACTATCTATTTCTATGTGATACTATTAATATTATTAAAACTATCAGTACACAGCGGCCGAGTATATTTGAAGGGTTTTGTTGCAAAATGCATTTTCATAAGTTTTCTGTTCTTTTTTCTTTGATATATGTTGGCGGGAGAGGGCTTTATGCATATAAAAATATTAATGCTTTATTATGATTAATACTGCCTTTGTTAGAGAAATAAAATGTTTTCTGTTTTTTGTTATTATTGTCAAAAAATATATGTATGCTTATATGCATAGAGTCCTCTCCCAGCAACATATATCAAAGAAAAAAGAACAGAAAATTTGTGAAAATATTCTCGAATGCATTTTGCAACAAAACCCTTCAAATATACTCAGCCCTGTTGTATTGATAGTGTTAATAGTATTAATAGTATTCGATAGTAATAGATAGTATTAATAAGCCAGTTCAGTTTCTACTGTGTGATTCAGTCTCTGAAGCAGCTCGTGTGACTCTGGAGTGCGTGATGGAGGGAATGCTGACCCCTCGGCCCACCGAGCTGAATCTGGAGGAGCTAAAGGTGCTTAAATGATAGCAGAGCTAAACCTGTGTACCTGCAGATTTAATAATGCAGTGATAGAAACACATACGTTCATTTACCAAACACAAACAAAGGCAGAGCTGAGAGGATGTGATCGTTATGAATACATGAGCATCTGTGTCTGTGAACTGGTAGAAAATGTTTAGTTAAACGTGAAGTGCAGGGTGACTCCTCTCCTCTCCTCCTCTGGCCTTCAGGTAAAGAAAGCCTTCTTTGCTTTGGTTGCCAATGGAGTAAGAGCTGCTCCACTGTGGGAGACGAAAAAGCAGAGCTTTGTGGGTAAGAACTTTTAGTATGCACACACACGCATGCTTGTTTACATGCCTGGCGTGTGGGCCAGACATTACAGACACTCATACAGTCACATAATCTGGTGATATACCAAGTATATGACAGTTAATGCAGTAATTAGTGCTATTTTTAAAAGGAAAAACAGTGAAAATGGGGCCAATTGAGCAGTAATGACATACTATGTATGCAGAGCCAAAGACTCCCTCCAAAGATCTGCACATCTATGAGAATTACAATGCTATGTTAGCACCAGGCTAGTCATGAGGAACATTCATATTCCCTGCACGGGGTTTAGTACTGTCCAGGTCAGCTTGCTAACATAACATTGAAATTTCCTTAGACGTGTGTAAATGTGTATGCGCTGTATCATATGGATGGGTATGTAGAACCACTTGCATGCTTACATGGTCCTTTGCATGATGAAATCGTTCTTCAGATTGATGGAGAATATATTGCACATGGTTCTATCTAGAACCTTTTTGAAAATGGTTCTCTTTTGCACCAGAAAGGCTTCTTCTATAGTTAAAACCTTGACATCGTAACGATAGCAGAACTCTTCATGGTACTATATAGAACTAGATACACCACTTTCTCCCTCAATCTGAAGAACCATTTCACCATGCAAAGAACCACTTAATCATGCAAATGGTTCTGTATAGAAGTTATAGTGTTAAATAGAACCATTGCCTTTACTAAAGAACCCTTGAAGAACCATCTTGAAGTGTGTACAACAATATTCGCAGCCTGACAAGTTCATAGAATGACTGGCTCAAAGATTTATTATTATTAAAAATAACTTTGGAAGGCTCTGTATAGTATGTTTTGGAGTACTGTTGCTCGATTAGGACCATTTTTTTTATTGTTTTTCATTTTTTTCGCCTTTTTAAAAAAATTGATTAGTCAGTCGTCAAAATATTTGGTATTTTGCTTGATTATAACATCATATATGCATTTTTACTTCTTATATTGCAGATTTACAGTGAATTCAGCAGTAAAGCCCAACCGTATTACTGGAGAAGTGTGTTAGCTGTCTGACTTACTTAAACAAAACCTTTTACTTCATATACACTGTAACGTTGTGTACACTTTATTTCGTATACACTAACATTGTGTACACTATTTTGTATACACTGTAACTGTGTACACTTTATTTCTTATACACTGTAACATTGTATACACTATTTTATATACACTGTAACCCTGTGTACACCTTATTCCTTATACACTGTAACGTTGTGTACACTTCACTTTGTATACACTGTAACTGTGTACACTTTACTTCACATACTGTTGTAGCTACAAACATGTCGGATCCTGCTGGTGTGGGTTTCCTCTCTTTCAAAAGCAATTTGAATGCTAAAAGCTCCCCCTTGTGGAGATCTTAATACTGCTTAACACAGCTTTATAACGACCTTCGGATACCCCGTTTATCATTCACACTGCAAACTAATTATGTAAATAATATGTTTTTCGCATTAGGAATGCTGACCATCACAGACTTCATCATCATACTGCACAGATACTACAAGTCACCTTTAGTAGGTGTTTCAAACATTTTCACGTTTTCATACACAGTTTAAAGAAATGTTTTTGAATTTTTGGAAAACTGAATTATTACTGTGGCCTTCACAGGTACAAATTTATGAGCTGGAGGAACATAAGATTGAGACGTGGAGAGGTAACCGTCACTGCTGACAACTATATTACAGTTTATAGTGATAAACATGACCGTTCAAAAGTTTGGAATCAGTGGGTCTGCAGACTGCAAGACAGGGGCGGAACATGTAGGGGCAGAACCGCTCTGGTGGTTGACCAGTCAGAACTGAGTGAGCAAGCTGACCACTCAGAGCACACTGGGCTCATCAGGAGGTGTGGCTTAAAGACATAGGAGCTCTAACAGAGCATTTCAGACGGAGGGTGAATAGAGATAATAATGTGTTTGGAACATTGAAACATGCAGATCTATTCTTGACCTCAAAAATAACATTATGAACTTTGAAAAAAGCATAATAGGACCCCTTTAATACACTATATGGGCAAAAGTATTGGGACACCTACACATTACACCTACAGGAGCTTTTATGAATCCCATTCTAAATCCATAGGCATTAATATGGAGTTGGTCCCCCTTTGCAGCTCTAACAGCTTCCACTCTTCTGGGAAGATGTTGGAGAGAGTCTGTGGGAATTTTTGTCCATTAATCCAGAAGTGCATTTGTGAGGTCAGACACGGATGATGGACGAGAGGGTCTGGCTCACAGTCTCCAGTCTAGTTCATCCCAAAGATGTTAGATGGGGTTGAGGTCAGGGCTCTGTGAGGGTCAGTCAAGTTCTTCCACACCAAACTCACTCAGTCAGGCCTTTATGGAGCTGCTTTGTGTACTGGGGCTCAGTCATGCTGGAACAGGAAAGGTTCTTCCCCAAACTGTTCCCACATAGTTGGAAGTGTACAGTTGTCCAAAATGTCTTGGTTGGCTGAGTCATTAAGATTCCCTTCACTGGAACTAAGGGTTCTAGACCAACCCCTGTTTAAGTTATTTTTCTATGTAAAATAACAAAAACTGTTAATATGACAAAAGATTCCAGACTTTTTAACAGTAGTGAGTAAACAGTTTTAAGATGTTTGTCAGGAAAACTAGACCAGAGTTTTCTTTGTTCCTTTTGGCAGAACTTTACTTACAGGAGACGTTCAAGCCTTTGGTGAACATCTCTCCTGACGCCAGGTGAGCTCTCTCTCTCTTTCTGTCTGCATGTCTCTCTCTGCATCTCTCTCTCTCTGTATGTCTCTGTATCTCTCTTTCTATCTCTCTCTCTCTGTCTGTATCTCTCTTTCTATCTCTCTCTCTCTGTATGTCTCTGTATCTCTTTCTATCTCTCTCTCTCTCTCTGTATATCTCTGCATCTCTCTCCCTCTGTATGTCTCTGCATCTCTCTCTCTCTGTATGTCTCTCTCTCTGTATGTCTCTCTCTCTCTGTATGTCTCTGCATCTCTCTCTCTCTGTATGTCTCTCTCTCTCTGTATGTCTCTCTCTCTCTGTATGTCTCTGCATCTCTCTCTCTCTCTCTCTCTCTGTATGTCTCTCTCTTTTTGTATGTCTCTGCATCTCTCTCTCTCTGTATGTCTCTCTCTCTCTGTATGTCTCTCTCTTTTTGTATGTCTCTGCATCTCTCTCTCTCTGTATGTCTCTCTCTCTCTGTATGTCTCTCTCCCTCTGTATGTCTCTGTTTGTCTGTATGTCTCTCTCTCTCCCTCTCTGTTTCTTTCTCTGTGTCTGTATCTCTCTCTCCCTCTTTATCATCTCTCACTGCAGAAATTATAACATGCTCTTGAGATTCTCACCTTCGTGTGTGTGGGTGTGTCTGTGTTTGTGTGTGTCTATTTGTGTGTATGTGTGATGTGTGTGTCTGTATGTGTGTGTGTGTGGGTGTATATGTGTGTGTGTATGTGTTTGTGTCTGTATGTGTGTGTGTGTGTGTTTGTGTGTGTATCTGTGTGTATATGTGTGTGTGTATGTGTTTGTGTGATGTGTGTGTCTGTATGTGTGTGTGTGTGTGTGTGTTTGTATATGTGTGTGTGTGCTGTGTGTGTCTGTGTGTGTGTATGTGTGTGTGCTGTGTGTGTCTGTGTGTGTGTGTGTCTGTATGTGTGTGTGTGTGTGTTTGTGTGATGTGTGTGTGTGTGTGTGTGTGTGTGTGTGTGTTTGTGTGTGTTTGTGTTGTTTTTCCAGCGTGTTCGATGCTGTTTACTCCCTCATCAAAAACAAGATCCACCGGCTGCCGGTGATTGATCCGGTCACAGGGAACGCGCTCTACATCCTCACCCACAAGAGGATCCTCAAGTTTCTGCAGCTCTTTGTAAGTGAAGATGACGGAGTGAGCAGCCTGTCTCGCTCTCTCACTGCGCGAGCACGTTCTAGACACTGCATTAGCAGAGCCAGACGAGCTTTGACAACAATCAGTCAGACAGTGTGTGATGCTGACGTTGGCTGATCTGTGTAACTCTGCTTGTTCAGCCCACACACTGAGAGCTTATAGAAGGTAAATACAAAAGCTAAGTTTGCTAATTTGGCTGTAAAGGAATCACAGTGGACTGTAACAGTTCTTCGGTGCACCCCGACAGCAGATCATGTGTTTTATTTGCCTCTATCCCAACCTGAGTATTTCTGTTTCCATATTTCAGATAAATACTGAAATATTCATATGTATAATTCACAGTGCAGTGCAGAGCGCAGGTGTATCAGCTAAACTAGTCTAGTTTAGGTAGCAAGGAGAAGCAAGTCGAATAGCTCAGCTTTAAAAAGGCCATTATCACAGCTTCCCTTTAATCATTTTCATTAATCAAACATCAATGCAATAAAAACACTGTATCACTGTAGCTAGAGTTGCACCGATACAATACCCGGTCCTTTATTATCAGCCGATACAAAGTACCAATACCAATACTAACTCGGTCTAACCTGACTCATCTATAACTCCTGATATTTATACAGTTACATTTTAACATATTTTATTTTGCTTAAATCTCTGTTTTGCATCGCAATTAAAACACACTCAGCTTGACTAGATGGTATTTACATGTTGGATTATGTTTATTAGATGCTTAGAAAACTTACTTTTGTTTATTCACTGTACATATTTAGTGTTTACTATTATATAAGTAGTAGTAAGAACCATGTTTAACAACTTAAGTAAAAGTAAAATATCTTTATTGTGCAAAAGAGTTAAAAACAGAGCTGAGCAGTAAACAGTTAAACCTGTGGTGTTTACACAGCAGCACACAGCAGCTTCTCTGGCTTGAAAACAGAGCTGAATGATGTTTCGCGTCCAAATTTCTCGAGTCGTTTGTCTCAGACGTGCGTCTTATTGGCTCACGCTGCATCTCTGAGCATCAGTTCAGTAAATATCACCGTCATTCTCGCTGTCAGTATCAGCATCTTTCAGTGTTTCAGAGACGCCGCTGCTGAGTGATACAGCTGACCGACGTAGGCGCACTGCAGGCGGGGCTAGTGGACGCACAGGCCCGGCTAGCGGGCTGCTATGCTAAAGGCTAAATCGAGGCTAAAGGATCATTACACCTAAAGTCCGGCAGTTCCTTCTGCTCTCTCAATAACATTAACGCAGACTGTAAGTGACCACACAGCGGCAGACGAGCGATCACTGAAAGAAGCAGCTCAGCCGTTCAGGTCAGCGGCTCCGTTAGCGTGTTCTTAACACCAAAAACTGCCGTTACAGATTCTGCCATGAGTGTTTTTACTGCTGCTTGTTGTTCCACACTATCAACGTGGTGTTCAGTTCTGGCTACTGGCGCTAATGCATGCATCACAAACTGCTCTGTGGTATCAGTCATAGGTATCGGTGTCCCCATCACGATACCGATACTGCGTTTAAGTGCCAGTATCAGTGCTGATACCAGTACAGTATTGGTATCAGTGCAACACTAAAAATAGCTTCACTGCAGACATTTACACTTTATTAACTTCAGAAAGTGGATGAAGCTGTGTCACCTTTACAACAGTGGATCTTTCAGACCAGATCATCCCTTAATAATAATAATAATAATAATAATAATAGTCCCATATTTGAATGCTAGAGCACTGAGGTTCTCCAGCCAAGGGTTCTTAGGTTGTTTTCATACCTGTCACGAATACTTAAGTACTGCACTGCTGTTCTGTGATTGTGAGTTCTAAAAGAACGGTCACACTTCACACTGCCTCCTCGTGCTCCTCTCAGGTGTGCGAGATGCCCAAGCCGGCCTTTATGAAGCGGACGCTGGGGGAGCTGGGCATAGGCACCTACTCCAACATCGCCTTCATCCACCCGGACACGCCCATCATCAAAGCCCTCAACATCTTCGTGGAGCGGAGAGTGTCTGCGCTGCCCGTGGTGGACGTCACCGGTAATACAACCCTGAACAAAGCAGAACTTTTGTAGTTGTTTACAAAAAAAATGAAAAATGAAAGTGAAATATGCCTGGATTGGATTTTTTTACAATTTTTTTACAGTATTATTTCGTAATGTAATTAATAGAGTGGTCCAAGTTGTAATATATATGAATATATAATATATAAATGAAGTAAATAATTAAATAAAAAATAAAAATAAATACAAATATTAAATAAACAGAAATTAGGGACAAATTTGAGCAAATAAAACCAATGCCATTCATCACAATTACACAAAATAATGCAATTAGTCCCAATTAATTACTTGAATGCTTGTTAATGTTGCTGTGGAGTAACGAGCTTCCTCAACAGCAGATACAGTTTTATGGCACATGGCTGATCTGACTGCCTACGAGCACTAAAAACAAACCCGCGTCTCTCTCCAAAGAGCTGTAATCTATCTCTACAGCTGTGTGGAGAGCTTCGGGAAGGGCTTTCCCCAGAATAAAACACGATCCGTCTGTAAACATCTCCGCTAACTTTAGCAGCAAACGCTGTTAGACTGAGTAGAGAAACTCTGCATTTAATTCAGACCAATAAATAAGCTGTTTGTGAGCTGCACTTTACTGTATGCCCCAAAAATACATGTGAAGTTTTATTGAGTCTTAGACAGTTTTGAGCACCGACACTGATTTTATATCACTTCTCTTTCATGCAGGAAAGGTTGTGGATATTTACTCCAAATTCGACGTCATAGTAAGTCTTTTCTTCCATTTTTGTAATCCTGTGTGATGTAATACAGATGTAGCACCAGTTTCAGGTTTTGTACTGTACTGCTTATTTACATGCTGGAGTTCAGTGTTTTGGTTGTTGTTTTGGTTAGCGAACGTATACACTGACCAGCCACTTCATTAACTGCTTACTTTGTCCACTGACCATATAGTTTCACTCTGTAGTTCTACAGTTACAGACTGTAGTCCATCTGTTTCTCTGCATACTATGTCACCCTGTTCTTCAGTGGTCAGGACCCCCACAGGACCCTCACAGAGCAGGTACTATTTGGGTGGTGGGTCATTCTCAGCACTGCAGTAACACTGACATGGTGGTGGTGTGTTAGTGTGTTGCGCTGGTCTGAGTGGATCAGACACAGCAGTGCTGCTGGAGTTTTTAAACACCTCAGTGTCACTGCTGGACTGAGAATAGTCCACCAACCAAAAATATCCAGCCAACAGCGTCCTGTGGGCAGCGTCCTGTGACCACTGATGAAGGACTAGAGGATGACCAACACAAACTGCAGCAGCAGATGAGCTATCGTCTCTGACTTTACATCTACAAGGTGGACTGACAAGGTAGGAGTGTCTAATAGAGTGGACAGTGAGTGGACACAGTGTTTAAAAACTCCAGCAGCACTGCTGTGTCTGATCCACTCAGACCAGCGCAACATGCACTAACACGCCACCACCGCCACGTCAGTGTTACTGCAGTGCTGAGAATGATCCACCACCCAAATAGTACCTGCTCTGTGGTGGTGCTGTGGGGGTCCTGACCACCGAAGAACAGGGTACCCGAGTATGCAGAGAAACAGATGGACTACAGTCTGTAACTGTAGAACTACAGAGTGAAACTATATGGTCAGTGGAGCTGATAAGATGGACAGTGAGTGTAGAAACAAGGAGGACGTGGCTGGTTGATGTATACATAATGCATATTAATGACATATTAATAAACCAGTTAAGTGTTTTTTATGGATTTTAAACACCCAGCAGATGACAGTTTGTGTATCATGAGTAAAATGCACAAAATAGAATAAAGATATATATAAAAACAAACTGCTTAGCAACAGGAACGCCAGTATTTCTATGGAATATAATGTTAACGTGTATATAATGCTTATTATCTGTAATAATGGCCAAAGCTAAAAATCAGTATTGTCGTATGATCCCAATACTGGCACAGACAATGTATCACCCATCAGCAGCATGAGAATAAACACGTTTATTAGAAAAGAATGATGGTTAGATTGTGTATCCATCTATTATGTATCTCCGTGTCACTCAGAGTCATAGCAGTGATTGTATTTTTCAGAACGGTGCAGGTCTGTATGTAGTAAGCATGTAATAAGTATGTTGTAAGCAGTGGGCGTATGAGGCGGAGGCTTTAGTGTTACTCTGTTCATTAGTGTTGTGGGTGTGTATAGAACCTGGCTGCAGAGAAGACCTACAACAACCTGGACATCACGGTCACTCAGGCTCTGCAGCACCGCTCGCAGTACTTCGAGGGAGTGATGAAGTGCAAACGGCACGAAACGCTGGACACCATCGTGGACAGAATCGTCAAGGCTGAGGTGAGGCTTTGCTGAATCCCAGGGGGCGCTGTAGTTGGGGTGGGGAGGGTCAATTCTGAGGACCCCAAAGAACCCCTTATTGCTGCACCAGTAATTGATGTTTCCTTATTATCATCACATTTATTGTTATTAAAGTATTTTGCTAAAAGATTTGTCACCTAGTTCTAATAGTTAAAGGACAACTCCACTGATTTTTCAAATTTTCTGCATAATTACGTGGTCCCCAAACAAAACATATTATTTAAGATTTACACTATTTTCCATCATCAACATTCCATATAAACTCAGAAGACTCGTGTAGGTTCACTGGTGGTTCTGGATAGTAAATAAAATGTCTATATTTGTGTTGTAGTCATGGCGACCCCTGGTTCCTATCACCACCACTGTTAAGACATCTGAACCATTTCACACCAAACCACTCTGAATCTCTCTGTTTACATCTCCCACACTGAATTATGCAGAAATTTTGAAAAGTTGGTTGAGTTCCCCTTTAAGTTTAAAAAGAAGACAATGTTAGAGGAAGGTGTGAGTGTATGAAATGAAAACAAATGTTTTGTAAGTTTGCTGAGAGCTGTTTGTTGTCCAGGTGCACCGGCTGGTGGTGGTGGATGAAAACTCCAGCATTGAAGGAATCATCTCACTGTCTGATATCCTCCAGGCCCTCGTCCTCACTCCGGCAGGTAAACACGCCCAGCTTCCTCATCTGCTGGGTTACTGCAGGGAGTCCAGCACAGTTTGGTGATTTTCCAGCTCAAACAACTAGAAATATGACAGCAGAAATGTTTAGAGAACTACAGAATGTGAATTATTAAAAGGGAAATCTAAATTGTCATACATTTCTTTTTCTTCAAAGTATCTCAAATTGAGAAGAGCTTTTTCACTGAAACTGTTACGAAGGTTCTGCTTTCTGTCCAGTTTCAGTAATTTTAGATTTCTCTCACATCTCTTACTGTATCATATAATCACAGATTCATACTGGATTAAAATCACTCCACAATTATTACAGTCAGACTGTAAAACTACACACACTGCAGATTCATACTGGATTAAAATCACTCCACAATTATTACAGTCAGACTGTAAAACTACACACACTGCAGATTCATACTGGATTAAAATCACTCCACAATTATTACTGTCAGACTGTAAAACTACACACACTGCAGATTCATACTGGATTAAAATCACTCCACAATTATTACTGTCAGACTGTAAAACTACACACACTGCAGATTCATACTGGATTAAAATCACTCCACAATTATTCCCGTCAGACTGTAAAACTACACACACTGCAGATTCATACTGGATTAAAATCACTCCACAATTACTACTGTCAGACTGTAAAACTACACACTGCAGATTCATACTGGATTAAAATCACTCCACAATTATTACTGTCAGACTGTAAAACTACACACACTGCAGATTCATACTGGATTAAAATCACTCAAATTATTACTGTCAGACTGTAAAACTACACACACTACTGGATTAACATCGCAGATCTTGTTGGTAATCTTACACAGGTAAAACTAATCCAGCTCCAGTAGAGCTTTACTGACTGAGTTTATATTAACTTCACTCGCTCATCTTTAAAGCTTTGCTCCATTTTTTCCCGCAGGACGAAGCAGAAAAGACGTTATGACAGAATGACGAGTAACGACGACATGTTGCGGAAACGAGGAGAGAGGAGTCCAGTTGGAGTCGTGCCTGGTCCAGCAGGACGTTCCGACCCAGGGTTCGTTTCGTGGGACTCTCAGAGAACTCGACTGGAAGCACTTTGCTGCATGTCGGGCATCTTGTTTAGGTGCCTTTCGGAGCGGCTTTGTGAACAGACCCGTTACGGTCATAACGCACATTATTTTCATACACTCTGTAAAGTCTCGGTGGCCCAGTCCTCAGTGTTCGCTGCTGTACTGTAGGGGGCTGTTCTGATTCGTGGGCACACTGGCTCACTGCGATGGTGATGGACAGCGCCTGTGAAAGAAATCACAGCTATGCACTGTGGGGAGAGTCTGTATACTCATAATCTGTACTGCGTATGATAAACAGCACAGTAATGTTCAATGTGGAAACTGCACCTAATGTAGAGATTTGGGAAATTGGATTTGGGAATTTAAAGGAATACTCCAGAATTTTTCAACTTATGCTCTATCTGCTGCATCAGTTGTGCAGAGTCAGTTATCATGGAAAATATTTTTGTCACGTTTTGCTGTAGAAAAGAAGAGAAAACCTGTGGAGCTGAAACTGACTTATAATAGAAGTGTTTGGGCAGTTTCTCAATTCTGTCAGGTAAAGTTTATCAGAGTAAAACACTTCAGTCAAAGGTATTTTTAAATTCAGCTTTAACTCTGTATAATTCAGGCTTTCAAAAAAAGTGGGCAAAGAAAATTATTAGTGGTAATTTGCTAATAGTATAATTTGTACATTGGCTCCTATTGTACGTACTAACTGACTGTATACAACAGATAAAGCAAAATTTCTCAAAATTTCCCTTTTTTTTCAAAATTTCTGCATAAATCAATGGTTGCACTGCAAAAATTAGTATCTTGTCAAGTGAAATGATCTTAAATCTAGTCAATATATGTAATATTTCCAATTTTGAGCACTTATTGTAAGATTATTTACCTCATTTCTAGACATTTTTTACTTGTTTTAGGTAATATTATTAAGTAAAATTATCTCACTATACTGGCAGATCATTTTGGTGGTTCCAAGCACATTTCTTAAAACAAGCAAAATTATCTACCTATATAGTGAGATCATTTTACTTGATAAAATGACCTAAAACAAGTAAAAATAAGATAAGGTAAATTATTTAAAGTAAGCTTACATCAATCTCAACAGGAGAAATATTGACTAGTTAAGATCATTTTACTTGTCAAGATTTAGACTTGACAAGAGATACACAACTATTTTGTAGTGTGAGATGTAATCAGAGTGATTCAGAGTGGTTTGGTGTGAAATGGTTCAGATGTCTTTACAGTGGTGGTGATAGGAACCAGGGGTCACCATGACTACAGCACAAATATAGACATTTTATTTACTATCCAGAACCACCAGTGAACCTACACGAGTCTTCTGAGTTTATATGGAACGTTTATGATGGGAAAATAGACATAAATCTGAAAAAACAAGTTTCTTTGCCCTCCACCATGACTGGGTTTTTAAAAAGAGATTTTAGGCCAAAACCTTCTCAGAATGATTGTAAAACAGTGTCTCAGTCATCAGGCAGTGAATTCATAACCATGTAGTAACTTTCTGTGAGGAGCTTTTAGAGGTGGACGTCTGGTTCCTATCATCACCACTGTGAACAGTTCTGACTCGGTAAGTTTCTCTAGAACAGAGCGTTTCACACCAAACCACTCTGAGCGACTCTGTTTACATCTTAATAATTGAGCGATGCAGAAGTTTTGACTGGAGTATTCCTCTAGCGAATGCTGCACAGCGACTCTTTGGTGTCTTGTGTCTTTTTCTGTTGCTAGTAGTGAAAATTAGAAGCGCGCTCATCCTTCGCAGCCAAAGAATGTGTTTTTGAGAATGTAAATCTGGCTAAACACTGTTATTCTTGCTGTGTCGTTGTCCAGCGCCGTCAGCTGTGCCTTGTGAAGCCCGCCTGCTTTATGTAAATGCAGAATGAATGTACCAAATCAAAGAGAACACTGGCTCTCGCTGTTTTACACAAACGCTGCAACCAAAACAGTTTTTTTAAGTCTGAATGGGTGAGAAGGTGTTTGTATTAGCCATAAAAAATGACATTATGTGACTATATATAAAAGAGCTTTATTTTTTATAGTATCTTTTCTTATCAGTCTAGTTTTATTTTTGCTGGCTTGCATGCTGGCAGGTGCATGGGATACCCAGAAGATGACCATCAGCACCTTCAGATGCACCAGTGTTGAAGTTAAAGGTGCAGTGTGTAATTGATTTAGTGGAATCTAGTGGTGAGGTTGGAGATTGCAACCAACTGAATCACCCTCCCTCACCCCTCCCTTTCCAAACGTGTAGTAGAACCTACGGTGGCCGGCAGGTTTTCTGCCGTCGTCTGTCCCGATTTCATTTTGCTTCTTCATGTTTTCGCTTCTTTGGTGACGAGGGTTCACCCTCTTTCGCTTTTTCTTGTGCTAAATGATAAGTCTGATCCTCCATTTGTCAAAATTAGGGTTCTCAAACTTCTCATGACACAAAATGGTCAACGGCACCGGCGGCAACCACTGATTCTTCTTTCTACGTCTTCCAACTGGAGCTACAGCGCCACCAAATGTAACGTAAGGCGCCCTCTAGAGTCAGAGTTTTGTTTGTCCTTTCTGGGCTACTGCAGAAACAAGGCGGCTCAACATGGTGGCCGCTCCCTATGTAGATATGAAGAGCTCATTCTAATCTAACGAAAACACGATTCATAGTTACAGGTGATTTACACTGATAAAAATAGATATTGCATTTCTGCTCATAGAGCCTCCTAAATCTCACACACTGCACCTTTAAAGGAAGACGCCAACCTCTTTCAGTCTGCTGCATTTTGTGTCTTACTGTTGATTACAATGGACAATCATTTCAGCAGGTTTCTCTGTACGGAACAGAAAACCTGTTCACTCCAAACTCAAGTGACAAAATGGTTTAGCATTAGCATGCTAACTGTTAGCCTGTTAGCTACCCAGGATTTTATTTTTCCACCTGGTCCCTGAGGGGTAAGGGAAAAACCAAAAACAGCCAGAGTGTAACATGCTAAATACTAGCCAATATTTTTTCCAGTCGCGGAAAAAAAAAGTGGAGGAGACACAGGAATGCACTTCCGGGTGTTTTTCCTCTTTCCCTTCAGTGCTTCCGCAGAAATTTTCCAAAACGAATAGTAAATCTCTTCACATTAACATACATGAAAGTTAAAAACGAAAACAAAAAAAAGCTTCTTTCTTTCTCCTGTAGAGGGCACCTTTCTGAGATGCGAGGTTTTATTACAATTAGGGGTGGGCGATACGGCAAACATGTATCACGATACTTTTTCACGATACGCAATATGTATCACAGCATTTCATTTTTCTGAGTTGGAACAGACAAAGTAGAACCTGTAGTACCTCAGTAAAAAAACAACAAAGTTATGATAATAATATTAATAATAATAATAATAATAAATCTACACCCATAGTGTTTATTTAATGTTTTACAAACTGCTCTGCACTAAATCCAGTTAATCAGGCCTAACTGTGCTCACTCTGTAATGAAACGTAGCTCTGGCGATGTCCACGATATGCTCAGAAAAGCGTATTGTGACATAATTTATCATAATAACGATAAGATATCGCCGTATTGCCCACCCCTAGTTACAATAGCAATGAATCACCTCGTAAACCTTCACTAATTTCAGCAGCTGCTCATTGGCTTCTGTTCTGAGTTTTGAGTGACCAGCTTTTCTGCTCATTACAGTGTCCAGATAAATACGGCAGAGTTTTATGGAGGTTAATCTGAAGGTTTCCTTTAAAAGGGGAGAATCACCCATTTCTGTCTGTCTGCAATGAAAGTTTCTGGTGAAACGGGTTTTAGGTCAGAAGGCTGACCGCTGTGTTAAACTGCTTTAAGCTGATCTAGTGTAAATAGAGCCTCTGCAGAAGCTCGGACTCAGAAAGGCCGATCAACATGTGCAAAATTGCTGAATGAACTGCAGATTTAAAGATTTTTTTTTTATTATTTCATTGTATTTTTTTAGTCAAAGATGAGAATGTTGTATGGAGAGCGCGCATATGTGCACCTTTATCAGCATGAACGACACTAATGTTTTAAATGTTGTTTTTTAATAAGTGTCTGATTTCAAATACACGCACAATACGTTCATATCTGGTGTGTTACAGTGTCTGATGTACTGACGTGTACGCGCATTGACCTGAGTGTCAAAATGAGTTAGAATCAGAATTATTACATCACCACGTCTCAATAAAGACCACAGGAAAGAATTCGGGAGGACTTCTGATGTATTAAATAATATTATCATTTTCACTCAAATCTACTACAATGTATTAGTTTTAAATATATATGTTTAACCTCAGATTTATTATTGCTATGCTATTATTATTATCATTGCTATATTAGTAGTATAATAATAATAAGTGCAACATAAGCTTTGTGGGTGAAGCGTCAGCTTTATACAGTACTGTGCAAAACTCAGAGACCCCCCCCCCCATTTATTTAAAGGGCCCATATCATGGACAAATAAATGGGTCATTCTCCATTTGCAGTGGGAGGCCGTGCCACAAAGGTTGCAGGGCTGAAAAAGATGCTCAAAATATCAGGTGCGGCTCCAAAAGTAGGTATGTATATTTACACAGCTGACCTAAGATTAAATAACATTTTTCCCTTATGATTCTCTGATTTTTAATGTTTTATCCTGTTTCATAGTCGCTCTGCATCTGTAAAACAGCTCATCAAAAAAAATTAAATTGTTTTAATATAAAAAAAATATTTTTCAAAGGTTTAACTCAGGAATTTGCATAAAACACATTCACTTATTTTTTATATCAAATGTATTTTAAAAATCTGAATTCCCACTGCAAATGGAGAATGACCCACATCGCTTTTTCAAAATAAGAGTCTGATGCAGAATGTAAACACTGTTAAAGTTTGCTTCTTGTCTACTTCTCAGTCCATATGAATATAACACAGCAAAAACAGACCATTCTGAATTGTTTCTGTGATGTCACGAGAACCAACTCATTTACATACAGTTTAGCTCCGCCCACTCACGCTGAAGTTATAAGCAATGTTTCAGCCTGGACTGCTGGACTGGTACACCAAAACTAGGGCCCAATCCCGTTTCTTACTTTTACCCCTACCCCTTGTTTTCGAGTGTTGCCCCTTTTAACTGAGTTACAGGGTAGTGGTTGAAATCTTCCCTCTGAAATGGGACCCTCAAATAAAAAGAGCATCACTTCATTAACAGCTACCAGCGCTGCTCTGTAGGCGACCCTGCCAGTCTGCAGTGACAGCAGAGGAGGCTAAAGTTCAGCATTTAGGGCATCAAAGAGGGGGGGGGGGGCAATTATTTATTATCGCCCTCCACTAATTCTTCAGTGATATGAAGCTGAAATCAGATATTCACCAGCTAATTTTTCTGTTCCACCTTAAATGGAGCAGCAGTTCTGACACCTGAGGCGCCAGAACATATATATATACCTAGATGCCGTGTTGGGTCCAGCCAGGCACGTCAACGCTGCCGCCATTTTAGAGAGGTCAACATCGCTGCTGGACTGCATTCAGTACCATTACAGGGCGGCAGTTTAAGAACGATACTGTCCACATTTACACTATTTAAGGAATATCACACTCAGAAAGTGGGATAGGATTATATAACGGAGGGAACGCAGTGATCCACACTCACGTTTGTGTGATGTGTATTGTTTGTGTGGTGTTTATGTAGATATGGTGGTTAATGAGGCTCAGAGAACCTGTTGATGTGATTGTTTTTCCTCTGGTTTTATATTAAGCTCATTTCATTTAATAGTCTATTCAGGGGGTCTTAACTTTATGTAGAAGTTATTTATTTACAATGATACTTAATGCTTGTAGTTATAGCACTTTCTAATCCGTGCAGATATTCATAATAGATTAGCGTTAGCACCTTACACAGACCTTAAGTTAGCTTCTTATTTGCCAGTTTCTTGCTCGATTTTTCCTGTTCCACCTTAAATAGTGCAGATTCAGGCATCAGAAAGTGACTGCTGCACCATTTAAGGTGGAACGGGAAAACGCGAACAGGAAGCCGACTTCAGCTTCATCCTTCGGTGTATAAAGATTAGAAGTGATCCACACATTGATGGATTTACTGACTGTGTTTTTAACGTCAGGTGCAGACTGAATACTCTCCTGCTGGTCCGGACGGCTAATTATCACGATCAGTTATTACAGTAATAAAAGCTACCGAGAGCAGATCCGTGCAGCTTGGATTAATCTGTGTCTGAGGATTATAACAAAACAGATTTGGTGAAAATCGGTTGAGTAATAAGGAAGTTGTGGCTGATTTAATCCTGAGACTCTTCGTCTCTCAGTACAAGCGAATTTGTTCACATGTGGACCTTGACCTCTCCAACATGGCGGACGCGCAGACATATCGCCTCAGATAGAGAACAGGCAACGCGATATTACTAGCGAGTTTTCATGCTTGTTATGAAGAAAAGCACCATAATACATTGAACCGACATAAACTAAGACCATACGATAGTTATCATAGGTTTTTGCTGGAGAAAATTCTCACATTTATGGGTTTATTTAGTCGTTTGAGCCGCCATCTTGCTGGTGTGCTAACAAATCGCCCTACTCATCGAGTGGTCCTACTGAGCATGCGCATATCATTACTGTAGCATAGTAACAATGTTTCAAACGTTTGTGTTTTTACTGTTAATTCAGTACTTAGCTTAATATGATTACTCCCTGATAATATGATTTAGGCGAACAAAATTATTCTATTAATGCTGGTACCGTTTTCTGATAAGGAGATTTAGGCCCAGCCCCATTTCACCCCTGCCACCACCACTTAGCCCTCTGTTTTGCGAGTTCACGTCTAGGGGTAGGGTGTCCCAATTCTTGTTGAGATAGAGGGGCAGAGCAAAGTGTTGGGGCTGCATGACCCTCCAAACGGAGGTTTTTCAGAGACTCCAAACAGAGTGTTATGAGGAAAAAAAGAAAAACCAGCAAGATGGCTGAGCAAGAGACCAAAGAAACCCACAAATGTGAGAATTTTCTCCATTACAAATTTATGATAATCATCTTATTATCTTAGTTTAATGTCATTTCAGCGTATTATGGTCTTTTTCTTCATAACAAGCATTAAAAATCATGTCTCGGTAGCTAGTTAGCTAACTTTCCTGTTCCACCTTAAATAGTCCAGCAGTTCTGATGCCTGAAGCGCCAGAATGTAACTGCTGCACCATTTAAGGTGGAACGGGAAAATTTGAACGAGAAGCTGGTGAATATCTGACTTCAGCTTCATAACACGAAGAATCAGGGGTGGGTGATAATAAATAATTGCCCCCCCCTCATATGATGCCCTAAATGTAACTAAAGCCCAGCAGTGAGGAGCTGAACTTTACCCTCCTCTGCCGTCACTGCAGACTGGCAGGGTCGCCTACAGAGCAGCTCTGGTAGCTGTTAATGAAGTGATGCTCTTTTTATTTGAGGGTCCCATTTCAGAGGGAAGATTTCAACCACTACCCTGTAACTCAGTTCCGAGGGGTTAGGGTGACACTCGAAAACAAGGGGTAGGGGTAAAAATAAGAAATGGGATTGGGCCTTAAGCTATCAAATTATCTTACCTGTAGATTTCAGTGCTGGTAGCATTTTCTGATAGGGTCATTTAGGCCATCCAAATATCCTACCTACAGTTTTATGTAGAGTGCTACCTAAAAATATGCGGTATAATAGGATTTTTCGACAAGGTAGCACAATAATCAGAACACAGGTTTTTCTTTTTTTCTATATCACTCTGTTTGGAGTCTCTGAAAAGCCTCCGTTTGGAGGGTCATGTAGCTCTAACACTTCGCCCTACCCCTCTATCTCAACAAGAATCAGGACACCCTACCCCTAGACGTGAACGCACAAAACAGAGGGGTAGGGCTAAGTGGTAGGGGCGAGGGGTGAAATGGAATTGGGCCCAAGAGTGAGGTTTTCTGAGCAGATGAGTCTAAATTTTTAACTGATTATTTGGATGGCAAGGAGCAGAAAATGCTAAACCAACATCTAAGGCTGAACTTTGGAGGTGTGTCTGCAGATTCTTTGAGAAGCTGAAAGTCTCCTGAAAAGAATGGAAGCTGGAATAAAGGTAAAGCGTGACACACTGAACACTCACACAGCTGATATTTAGTTGTTGAGACTTCTCTGTGATTTTCTGTTGACACTAATTATTAGTTGTAGAACACTCTTAAAAATGGTTCTTCAAGGGAATAAAGGGAGTGAAGGGAATGGTTTGTACAGTGGTGCTTGGAGGTTTGTGAACCCTTTAGAATTTTCTATATTTCTACATAGATTTAACTTCATCAGGAAAACACTGCATTCCAGCATAAAAACCTTATCCCATCTGTGAAACACGGTGGTGGTAGTATCATGGTTTGGGCCTGTTTTGCTGCATCTGGGCCAGGACGGCTTGCCATCATTGATGGAACAATAAACTCTGAATTATACCAACAAATTACCGAAGAATGGTTAAAGAAAAATAAAGTTAATGTTTTGGAACGGCCAAATCAAAGTCGTGACCTTAATCCTATAGAAATATTATGGATGGAGCTGAAGCAGCAGTTCATGGGAGGAAACCCACCAACATAACAGAGTTGAAGCTGTAATGCTGGAATGGGCTAAAACTCCACCAAGCTGATGTGCAGGACTAACCAACGGTTACCGCAAACATTTAGTTGCAGTCATTGCTGCACAAGGGGGTCACACCAGATACTGAAAGCAGAGGTTCACATACTTTTGCCACTCACAGGTAGAAATATTGGATCATTTTTCTCAATAAATGACCAAGTCTAACATTTTTGTCTCATTTGTTTAATGTGGTTCTCTTTATCTGCTATCGGGACAATCTGATCTCTTTAGGTCAAATTTATTCAGAAATATAGAAAATTCTCAAGGGTTCACAAACTTTCAAGCACCACTGTATGTAGAACCATGTCTGGTTCCTTGCATGGTGAAATGGTTCTTCAGATTGATGGAGAATGTGTTGAATATGGTTCTTTTTATTTCCAAAAAGCCTTGACATCATAACAATTGAACCTTTTTGGTGCTACTTAGAACCATTTTCAATGGCTCTGTGTAGAACCATGCACAACACTTTCTCCATCAATCTGAAGAACCATTTCACCATGCAAAGAACCGTTTAAGCATGCAGATAGTACTATGTAGATCTCGTGGTTCTAAATAGAACTCAAGAACCCTTGAAGAACCATCTTTTTTAAGAGTGTAGTAGTAGTTATTATTATTCACTTTAAATGGACTAAACGCTGAATAGATTTCTGCCACATAGAAGCCAGAAAGATAAAGATGTTGCAGTTCTAAGAATGTCCACTGGGTGTCTCCATTGCTCACCGTACCATCGTCACAGTATAGACTTGAACAGGCACTCCATAAAAGAGGCCTTTGAACAGAAACCTGATTGTGATTTTAACTGAAGGTGATCATGACCTCTAAAAGCTCCCGGTCAAAACTGCACCGTCCAAAAAGAGCAAAGATTACAGAAGCTTTTGAAAAGAATCATACAAACCCACACCGGCCTGTTATTTCTTTCCTTTGTGAGCCTGTTTTGGATGCATGTAGAGAGAGAGAGAGAGAGAGAGAGAGAGAGAGAGAGAGGAGCTGAGCTGAACTCCTGGGGGAAGTTTTTCTCGGGCAGTGTTGGATTTACAGCATCATGCTTTTCACACGTTCTGCAGAGTGCCAGTCAGACTGTTGGAGAAGCAGCGTGAGGTGAATACAGAGGAGATACAGAGGGAGGAGGAGGAGGAGGAGGAGGAGAGAGAGAGAGAGAGAGAGAGAGAGAGAGAGAGAGAGAGAGAAAGAGAGAAAGAGAGAGAGAGAGAGAGAGAGAGGGGGACTGTGAAGCTCTGCCCTTAGGAATTACATTTACACTCATTGCATTTAGCAGAACAAGGCGCGCTCCGGGACAGCTTTGAAGTTTGGATAAAGCGGGGGGTGAAGAAACAGAACCCCGAGTGCTCGAGTGCTTCTCAGAGAGAGAGAGAGACATGAACGAGTGAGTGACATTAACAAGTCCCAGGCCACAGTAACAGCCTGGCCCTCCCTCCCATCCTCCCTCACTCTCTCTCTCTATATATCTGTATCGTTTACTAATCTTTCTTTATTTTTTAATCCTCTGTCGTTCTAAAATTATTTACCCCCCAAAATTTCTTGTCAGCTGTGCAAACGTACTTAACGATTAAATATGTAGATTTTGGGGCTCATGAAGATCCCACATAATCCAGCATGATTTAAAGAGAATATTAAAATTTGTACTATTTTGGAGGACTAGCAGGTCTGACAGCGCTGAAAACAAACAGCCCTGATCTCTATAAACCTGCACTCTTAAAAAAGATGGTTCTTTAAGGTTCTTTAGCAAAGAACCGTTTGCATGGTTGAAGGGCTCTTTGCATCGTGAAAGCGTTCTTCAGGTTGATGGAATATGTGTTGGATATGGTTCTATATAGAACCTTTTTGAAAACAGTTCTAGATAGCAACAAAAAGGTTCTTCTATTGTTACAATATAAAGCGTTTAGAACCCTTTTTGGTGCTATATAGAACCACATACAACACATTCTCCATCAATCTGAAGAACCCTTTCATCATGCAAAGAACCCTTTAATCAAGGGGTTCTTTGACTGTTCGTGGTTCTACACAGGATCATTTTCTTTACTGAAGTAAAGAACCTTGAAGGACCATCTTTGAGGTGTGTAGTCTGAACAGCAGCCGTTCGCCACCTTATACAAACCTACACGCGTAAAAAGACGGTTCTTCAGTAAAGGGAATGGTTCTATTTAGAACCATGAGATTTCCGTGCTTAAATGGTCCTTTGCATGACAAAATCGTTCTTCAGACTGATGGAGAATGGGTTGTATATGGTTCTATAGCACCACAGTAGCACTTCTGTTGTTAACACTGGCAAGCTTCTGACCCTTTTTGGTGCTATATAGAACCATTTTCAAAAAGGTTCCATATAGAACCATAGACAACACATTTCACATCAATCTAAAGAATCATGCAAAGGGTTCTTTGAGCGTTCATGATTCTATATAGAACCATTTTCTTTGCTAAAGAACCCTTGAAGAACCATCTTTTTAAAGTGTGTAGTCTGAACAACAGCTGCAACTTACACTCTTAAAAAAGATGGTTCTTCAGTAAAGGGAATGGTTCTATTTAGAACCATTAGAATTTCATGGTTAAATGGTTCTTGGCGTGATGAAATTTGTTCTTCAGACTGGTTCTATAGCACCAAGATAGCACCTCTGTTGTTTACAATGGCAAGCTTGTGACCCTTTTTGGTGCTATATAGAACGATTTTCAAAGGGTCCTATATAGAACCATATACAACACATTTGGGTGGTGGGTCATTCTCAGCACTGCAGTAACACTGACGTGGTGGTGGTGTGTTAGTGTGTGTTGCGCTGGTCTGAGTGGATCAGACACAGCAGTGCTGCTGGAGTTCTTAAACACTGTGTCCACTCACTGTCCACTCTATCAGACACTCCTACCTTGTCGGTCCACCTTATAGATGTAAAGTCAGAGACGATAGCTCATCTGCTGCTGCACAGTTTGTGTGGTCATCCTCCAGTCCTTCATCAGTGGTCACAGGACGCTGTTGGCTGGATTTTTGGTTGGTGGACTATTCTCAGTCCAGCAGTGACACTGAGGTGTTTAAAAACTCCACCAGCACTGCTGTGTCTGATCCACTCAGACCAGCACAACACACACTAACACACCACCACCACGTCAGGGTTACTGCAGTGCTGAGAATGACCCACCACCCAAATAGTACCTGCTCTGTGGGGGTCCATGGGGGTCCTGACCACTGAAGAACAGGGTAAAAGGGGGCTAACAAAGTATGGAGCTGATAAAATGGACAATGAGCGTAGAAACAAGGAGGCGGTCATAATGTTAGGCCAGGTTGGTGTATATCCATGTAGCGAGCCCTGATCTAACCCCATGGTCAGTCTGAAGGGGAAAACTGACCAAACACACCTTAAATTAGTCCAAAAGTCGCCCAGAAATTCAAGTGAACAAACGAGTCTGAAACAACTCTGTATGATTCAGTTTGAGTCTTTAATCAGGTCGCTGTAAGAAAAGGACAGTGTGATAGCTTATTTCAGGACAGTCACATGCGGACTATGTACAACAGCACTGTTTCTAGTCTAAATGTGCACTGAACAAGTCGGTAAGCTTCAGTATGAAGAGCAGCAGCATGAAACTGGAGCAAATCTACAGCATCGCTCCTGCCTAGCAACACTGCAATGCAGATTCATTCAAAACAGTGGAGGTTATGGTGTCTATTGTACAACGTAAGGCTGGGCGATATGACAATATATATCATTATCGTGATGAATTATGGCACAATATGCTTTTCTGAACATACTGTGTACTTAGAACACTGACCAACTACATGTTGTATTAATAAAAAAGCAAAATTTGTCCAGTTTAACTGGATTTAGTGTCAAATATTGAATAAAAATCATTGTGTTCACAGTTTTTGATAGTATTTTTTTAAATGTGGCACTACTGGTTCTTTTTATCTGCTTTGATCAGACGTCTGGAAAAAAGAATATCGTGATAATTTGTATATCGTGAAAAGTATCGCGATATTATATTTTTTCCGTATCGCCCACCCCTAGTACAACTTGACAATTCGCTTTTCTTTTTTCAGAAAAAATGCTTGAAATTGTGAGAGATGATAAACTTTAATTTAAAAAAAGCTACAGAAAATAAGACATTAGGAATCCCCTCATCCTCAAGACACTGTAATGCAAAGGAAAGAAAATCTAGTATATACAGCTTGGGGGGTACATTATTTCTTATTGTACATTATTTTATTACCTGCTCAAATTAAATAACATAAAATAGCCCATCGCATCGTCTTTGGACAGGATTTTGCTACTGCAACATTTTATATGTCCTACAATATAAATGTTAATAAATATCCGCATTCATTTCCATGATTTATAGAACTAAGTATCGTAAGCAGCATTTAGGCCTAATAAATTCTAGATTTCTTTAAATGTAGAAAAATAAACAAGAAAACTAGAAATTAAAATGAAATACATTTGTTGGCTTTTAAGGTACCTAAAATAAATAACAATAAAAAAATACAAAATAAGAGGAATGATCGAGTAGCTAACTATGGCATTTCAGATGTTCAAATCTGGTGAATATTAGTGTGACGTTATTAAAGAAAGCAGCTGTAAACAGTGGATAGAAAATACATACAGAATTTCGTCGAAATGACAGATACTGTACATTAAAAAAGACGACATACAATCGCGTTTCTTATTTTTTGTTGTAGTTTTTGGCGTCTGCTCAACACAAACCTACAGTACTTTACGTAATAGGAGATATCAGAGCACACCAGCGTTATAAACAATCATACGATAGTCGTACAGTGGGCGGGTGGAATATTATCATGCTGCAATATTGAACTATTCAAATTTTACAATGAAAATTTTTTTTTTTTTCTGATTTTAGAATTTGAAGAGAACTCTAAACTTGATCAAGTCAAAACTTGGTCAAGTATCATCAGTGTAATGTTGATTTGAGGCCTAAATTTTGAGCCGGATCTTCTTCTCATTGCAAAAAATAGTATCTTTCCAAGTGATATGATCTTGATTCTAGTCGATATATCTAATATTTCTTATTTTGAGATGGTTATGCACTTATTGTAAGATTATTTAGCTTATTTCTAGATATTTTTGACCTGTTTAAAGTAATTTTATTAAGTAAAATTCTCAAATTTCTTAAAAACAAGCAAAATTATTTGCCAATATAATTCAATAATTCTACTTATTAAAATCACTTAAAACAGGCAAAAATGTCTAGAAATAAGTTAAAAAAAGTTAAAAAAAAGTTTACAACAATCTGAATTGGAGAAATACTGGATATATTGACTAGATTTAAGATAATTTCACTGGACAAGATACTATTTTTTGCAGTGCTCGAGTCTGTTTGTGTGATGTTAACACGTAAAAATGCACTGCATGGTCTGAAAAACTCGCCCCGCTCCTCTGACTTTGATTATTTTAGGCTTTATAGGGCGACTCGCCACAGTGCACAAACTTTTTACAAAATTTTAATAAAAAAATCTGTCTGTAGTGCAGCTTTGAAGAAAGATTTGAACATTAATATTATATTATTATAAAAAAGATTGACATGTATTGTATTATATTTTCCACACTGGAATCTAAGATGTGTTTTGTGTGTGTTTGTTTTTGAAAATATGGTTTAGAATCTGCACATTTTATGCAGATTCATCTACAGCCCACCCCAGCCTCATGAACAAAAACACCATATACAGGATGAATTTCCATCCCATCAGTGTTGACAATTAACACTAATATAGTTACAATTGGAAAAGAAAAACAGACCAAATTTTCAGAATTTAACACAAAGTCCCAGGATCTAATCTGTGTAGCAGGCGCTGATCTAATGCCATTGTCAGTATGAAGGTGGACTAAATCAAAACTGACCAAAACTGACCCTACATTAGTCAAACAAGCAAATAATCCATGCAACAACTGCCCAGGTTTCTTTCATTGTGTCTGAAATTGAAAACTACATACTACACACTTATTCACTAAGATATGGTGTAATTACATAGAGTTAGTCCATCTACTCCTCTTTCTGAGTTTGTACACGGCCTCTAGAGCAGCTTAAAGGTCAATTCCACCTAATTTTCTGTGTGATTAAATGGTCAAGATGTAAATAAAGTCATTCAGAGCGGTTTGATGTGAAATGGTTTACAGTGGTGGTGACAGAATCCAGACGTCTGAGGAGTTGAATGCCTCTATACACATATATATATATATACACACATATGTATGTATGTATATCGCTGCTGTTGGAAGAAAACATCGTATCTCCATTTTTGTTGTTTTTCAGTTTTTGATGTAGTTTGAAAGTGCCTGTTGCCCTTTACATGGTGTGTAAATTTCACACTGGTGGTTCTGGATAGTAAATAAAATGTCTATATTTGTGTTGTAGTCATGGCGACCCCTGGTTCCTATCACCACCACTGTAAAGACATCTGAACCATTTCACACCAAACCACTCTGAATCACTCTGTTTACATCTCACACACTGAATTATGCAGAAATTTTGAAAAGTCGGTGGAGTTCCCCTTTGAAGTTCTAGTCTATTGACTCTTTTACACCTGTAGAGCGTTCTTCAACATGTCTAAAGCTTTCTTTCTCATTCTAACACACTAAAAGTCTCACACACTTCACCTCTCTCAGCCTTCTGTTAACAAAGCCCTTCGTCTTTACTGTGTTTCTTTAGTCAGAAGCTTTTACACTGACATTCTCTCATCCTCACTCTGCAAACCTGTTCTTTCTTAACCCATCAGGTAAGCAAGAACAGCTTTCTCTTTGGCTTTCTCTCTTTTTTCTCTGTCCTTCTAGATCAGATACGAAGACTTACACTTTAACCAGAGAGTTTTTTCTCTTCCTCCAGTAGACGTTACTGCAGTCGAGCTGCACGAATGAGTGACGAGGATTAGACATAATAACCATCCTCTCCGCGGACGCAGTCACGAGGGAGGGCGTCTGATCCTTTACAGCTGTTTGTCTGCATGTCTGGAGTTTGTCAAGAGCAGCTAAAACGTGGATAAACTCTGCTTTCTATCCTCCTCGGATCGAAATTCGGCTCAAGATACAACTTATTAATGCAACGACCAACCAGTACTTACAATTAGCAAAGTCTGTATGGCAACAGTGTGTCATAGCCTGTTCAGATCACGCCAACGATCCGCCTCATTTCTCAGCTGACGCGCTCCGGCTGTAGTTCCAGCCTAGCGGCTCGGCTCCTGCCGTTCGAAGTCCGTTTACGTCCATCAGCTTTTGACAGAGTTGCATGAACAACTGAGGTTCGGTCAGCCTTCCATCTCCGCTGACGTCCGAAGTCGTCTTGACTCCTCTCCATCTCCATGTAGAGTCCTTGAACACTTATGGTGAATAAAAGGTTCACCATGTTTTCAGAAGTTCACCATGTCCTGACCAGGAAGTGTGTATATTGATAGAGACTAAACTAAACTCAACATGTGAACCAACAGTGGGAGGAAACGACCCCAAGATTTCAGACAAAATTAGGCCTAATAGACTTCTGTTAATACCATTCTCCAGTAATCTAAAGCCCTATTGGAGCTGGATTAGTTTGATTTGGGGAGGTTCTGTAATGTAAGCAATTACCAATGAGATTAGAGATTTTAATCTCACTGCTGATTCATACTGGCTCAAACTGCTTAAGAGAAAGCGCTTGTAGTGTAAGTCTGATGGTAATAATTGTGGAGCGATTTTAATCCAGTATGAATCTGCAGTGTGTGTAGTTTTACAGTCTGACAGTAATAATTGTGGAGTGATTTTAATCCAGTATGAATCTGCAGTGTGTGTAGTTTTACAGTCTGACAGTAATAATTGTGGAGTGATTTTAATCCAGTATGAATCTGCAGTGTGTGTAGTTTTACAGTCTGACAGTAATAATTGTGGAGTGATTTTAATCCAGTATGAATCTGCAGTGTGTGTAGTTTTACAGTCTGACAGTAATAATTGTGGAGTGATTTTAATCCAGTATGAATCTGCAGTGTGTAGTTTTACAGTCTGACTGTAATAATTGCAGGTTATCTGTTAGTGGAAATTACACAGATACTGAACCAATCGGCCAGTTAAAAATGACGCTACACGACCTCCACTGGGTACCAATCCAGCTCCAACAGTACTTTAAACACCTAACGCTCGTCTGAGGTGAACATGTAAATGCTGAAAGAAACCTGTTCACTGTACAGATAAACACCAGCACCTCTTAAGATACTGTTAAAACGGAACCAGACACTTTTTCTCCTCGTCTTTTTTCTGGTTTAGTCCTCCCATTAGTGTCCTCCCATTTCTGATGTGGGGGCGGCGTGTCCATTTCCTGCTGTTTGCGCTTTTGCTTTGAAACTGAGGGAGAGAGAGCGGAGGGGAGAGTCTTTGAAGAGTCCGGGACGGGAGCATCTCTGAGGGGCCGAGAGGAAAGACGAAGAGACAGAAGGGGAATAGAGAGGGAGAAGGAGGGAGCTGTTCATTTCTGAGCGAGATACGCTCCTATGGTGAAGCCCACGGCCCCCAGCGCCGCCAGGCTGAACACGGTCACTATGGACGGCCAGGAACTGCTGAAAACCGACTCCTTCTGCCGGCCGTACAGATCCACGAAGGCGTCCTGGGAGAGACAGACAGAGAAAAGGACAGAGAGAGGTTTAGTTTCGAGGATCTCTGAAAAATGCAACTGATTTCAATACTTCTGCCTCAACAGCTGCCCCATCCTGAGACTTACAGATCAGTGACACATGTACTGTGTTATTATTAAGTTAGAGGGAATGAGGAGTCTAGTCCACGAGTTTAAGGGCTGAACTAGACGTGCTGATATTCAATATCAGCTATCTAGAGCTGGGGTTCTCAACCTATTTATTATTAGAAAACTTGAAGGCCTAAGCATGAAACTTTTTCTCCCTTTAGACCAGTTGGAAAAATGAAATCCGGAGGAGCTAACTGGCTAATAAACAGCAGGCTAATGCAGAGTTTGGAGTGAACAGGTTTTCTGTTCCGTACAGAGAAACCTGCTGAACTGATTGTCCATTGTAATCAACCGTAAGACAGGGTGCAGCAGACTGAAATAAGCTGGCGTATATCTTTAAAGGTGCAGTGTGTGAGATTTAGTGGGCTCTATTGGCAGAAATGGAATATAGTATACAAAACCATGTTTTTATTAGTTCATAATCACCTGTAACTACAAATCATTTATTTTTTCACTGATTTCTATGACCAAGTGCCATCACTACTGACCCCTCAGTATTTGCACGAAGACCACAAATGGGTGCTTAGCGGCCCACTCGTGGTCCGTGGCCCAGTGGTTATGAGTACCAGATGTTAAGACTAAGACGCTTTTGGGGAAGTGCGCCCTGATCAGCTGCGTTACATATAATTTCCTAAGATAGTCTGAGGAAATGATACGTAAGACTGTAAGAGTAAGACTTCTGCACACTGCTGTGAATGCAAACATGTAGCTGTGACCCATCTAAAATTAAAACAGGGGTCATGTGCTGAAAGCACACTAATTTGGGCCTTACATTGCAAAAAATGATATTTTGGCAAGTGAAATCATCTTAAATATGATCAATATATCTAATATTACTCACTTAGAGACTTTTTTAATCAGTCAACTTTTGTTTAACCTCAGACAGCATCGAGGGTGAGCCTCATTTACAGTGTTGCCGAGCTGATACAGGAAAAAGGGGTCGATGATGTGTGAGAACATATCAAATAATACAAGTAAATTTAATAATAAACATGACTCAAATCAGACAAGTGTTAAAGAAATGAAACATTAATAATAAAAGCACAAAAAGGTAGAAAATAAAACAATAATAAAAGTGTAACCAAAATGGAAAAGTTAATAAAAACAAAAGAATATAAATAAAACAAAAGGAGGACATGAGCAAAAAAGAGAAACTAAATTTAATTAAAATGACTGAAATAATAATAAAATAATCATATTTAAAACAAGAATAAAAATATGAATAATAAAAATAAACAAATAAATAACCAGGATAAATTGATTCATTATTTAAACTTATTATAAGATTATTTAACTTCTTTTTAGACATTTTTTACTTGTTTTAAGTGATTTTGGTTAAATTATCTCACCATATTGGCAGAAAAGTTTGCTTGTTGTGAGAAATCTGCTCAAAACAAAAGATTATCTGCCCAAATACTGAGATAATTTGACTAAAATCACTTAAAACAAGTAAAAAGCATCTAGAAATGAGTTAAACAATCATATAATAAGCTTACAAGATGAGAAATATTAGATATGTTGACAAGATTTCAAACAATTTCTTGCCAAGACACCATTTTTTGCAGTGCATTATCCACAGCCCACTGAACCTCCTGCCCCCTGGTGGCAGGTATGTGCAGTCAGTAGGCCCCTTAGTGCTCTCCTCTGAGTTTAATGATGTGAACAAAGCAATCTGGGGGGTCTTCACAGAGAGGCCTGGAGTTTAAAGAACCTTCTGGCTGCTGGCCAGAGCATGCTAGCACATGCAGGAGGCCAGAAAGTACCTGATTAAAAACACGGGGGGGTTGTGTGGACCACACTGCATCACGAGTAACTCATACAAAACAGCCTCAACAACAGCCTCAACAACAGCCTCACACAGCGCAGGTTTCCTTCAGTTCTAACACCATTTCTGGTTTCGACACTAAAATGGAAAGTTCTTTAAAGCCCAGGAAAGAGGATGTCCGCTCGATGCGGCCACAGCTGGCCCGAGGAAGGCTCATCCTAAAAGGAGAAGCTTTGTCTTTGGCAGGATGTCTGAAGTCATGCGGAGGGAGCAGTTCCTCTAGCGGGACGCTCTCTCTCTCTCTCTCTCTGGTCTTCTGCTGGAGACGATTACAACCTGATTACCTCACGTCTTACGTAACTGCGTTTACGTTAGCATAACCCTAACCTCCACGCTCTACATCACCGCCTCGGGTCGTAGCGGGAAGCGCCGGAGGAGCGTCTAATGGCCTCTGTTTATAGAAATCTGACTCCGCAGCTCTGCCGTCAGCTTTACACTGAATAGAAATAGAAATGAGGGCTTTCGTTACGGAGGACGCTGTCCTGCTCTTAGGCCCAGCGCTCCAAACGAAGTGATCGCAATTGGTTGGCGACAAGCTTAGAGTTTTCCCTCTTAACCCAAACGTAGACGATCAGCCAAAAACATGTTATTTGTCTGAAATTTGCTTCTTTAGTTTTGCACTCAAGCTAAGCCAACAATAGAGGCCTGAACTGCATGGCTACATCGCACCCTCAGCTCAAACTGCATGGATTTGCTAAGTGATCTCAAACAGACTGGCTTATGTGATTCTATACAGAACCATTTGCATGCTGAAAGGGTGGTTCTAAGTTCTATATAGCACTAAAAAGCATTCTTCTATTATGTTATGATGTCCAGCTTTTAGCCATAGAAGAACCCTTTTTGGTGCTATATACACCGATCAGGCAGAACATTATGAGCACCTCCTTGTTTCTACACTCATTGTCCATTTTATCAGCTCCACTTACTATATAGGTGCACTTTGTAGTTCTACAGTTACAGACTGTAGTCCATCTGTTTCTCTGATACTTTGTTACCCTGTTCTTCAGTGGTCAGGACCCCCATGGACCCTCACAGAGCAGGTACTATTTGGGTGGTGGATCATTCTCAGCACTGCAGTAACACTGACGTGGTGGTGGTGTGTTAGTGTGTGTTGCGCTGGTCTGAGTGGATCAGACACAGCAGTGCTGCTGGAGTTTTTAAACAGCTCAGTGTCGCTGCTGGACTGAGAATAGTCCACCAACCAAAAACATCCAGCCAACAGTGTCCTGTGGGCAGCATCCTGTGACCACTGATGAAGGACTAGAGGATGACCAACACAAACTGTGCAGCAGCAGATGAGCTATCGTCTCTGACTTTACATCTACAAGGTGGACCAACAAGGTAGGAGTGTCTAATAGAGTGGACAGTTAGTGGACACAGTGTTTAAAAACTCCAGCAGCACTGCTGTGTCTGATCCACTCAGACCAGCGCAGCAAGGAGGTGGTCATAATGTTATGCCTCAGCTGTGCTAACTCACTTTCCATCCATGAGCTAACGGATGGCTTGTTGGACAATGTTGACGAGTGCACCATCGCCCCCTACTGTAAGCTCCGCTTCATAAGGCCACCAGACATCCTGGTTAGGAGATCACGTCTGGGTCTGCAAGATGGCTCTTCAAGGGTTCTTTAGTAAAGGCAATGGTCCTGTTTAGTTCTATAGAGTTCTATATAGAGTTCTATTCAGAACTATTTGCATGCTTAAATGGTTCTTTGCTCGGCACATTGATCTTCAAACTGATGCAGCATGTATTGTATATGGTTCTATAGGGAATCTTTTTGAAAATGGTTCAATAGAGAACCAAAATAGGGTTCTTCTATTGTTATAAGCTTGACATGATAGCAATAGTGGAGCCCTTTTCGGTGCTAAATAGAACGATTTTCAAAAAGGTTCCCTATAGAGCCATATAAAACACATCCTGCATCAATCTGAAGAACAAGGTCACCATGCAAAGAACTATGTAAGCATGAAATGGTTCTATATAGAAATCATGGTTCTAAATAAAACTAAAGAACCCGTGAAGCGTGAGCTAAAATCAGTAGCAGCAGCCATTCTGAAGCCTGAAATCTGCCCGTAATTGTGTCTAATGCAAAACTAAAAACTTTTCGTCAAAGTAGTCGGATCCAGAGACTGCAATTTGCGCTCACTTCTAGCCTTCATAACTTCAGAACGGTTTAAGATACAAACATGATCCACATATCAGGACATTCAGCAGACCCGCCCCAATTAGCATGACGTCATCAAGCTGTGAGTTCAGCATCAGTGAGTAATTCGGCTCGGAAAATCACCTAAAATCTTGATATTATTGCTCGGCTGTTTGGCCTTCATATTCCAACAAAGGGTTAAAACAGTGACATGATTCACACATCAGATCACTCATCAGACTCTGCCTCACCATCCACAGTGATTTCATCCACCTGTGACCGTCCATCAGCCAGAGATCCAGCTCCAAAATCACCCAAACCCACTCGCTACTGTTATATTACATCTCTGCTTTCAGCCTTCATATTATAAACAAAGGGTTTCAGTTTACATTGATTTTGAGTATTAAAAATATCTTATATTGAATATTAAATAGCTCAATTTGTAATTAAAAATGAAGCCTGTCTTGCTGTGTATCAGAGTTTTAGCGCTCAGCCTGAATCCAAGAGGACAGAAAATCAATAAAAACATGTTTGCCTTATGCTAATTGTTTATTTTTACTCATAATAACTAACAGAATGAATCACCATCAAAATTATTGCACTTTCAGCTCACAGACACTCCAGAATAACAATTTCTGAAAAGATAACTACAACTGAGCTTGTTTTCAAGATCTCTATTATTAAAAAAATACAAAATTTAGCAGGTGCTAGGTACATTTTTGATCAGAAATGACCCAAATTCATAAAGATATTAAATTTCTGTCAGCATTTACATGTCAAACAATGGCATATCTGAGTAGCCCAGGGTCTCCTGAGAATAACAACATGTGCCATGTGTGACTGTCACATGTAAATACTTTATAATGGTAATTGTAATTGACCCAAAATATACCAAAAAAATCCCCTGAAATCTTAGGCTTCTAAGGGTTAAGCGGTGTGAAGGCAGCCTAAAGGAAAAAGTCCTTCTTCAGGCCAAAGTGAACAGGTTGCGTTCCATTGTAAAAAGTCAGAAAAAAGACAAAACCATTTCCTATCTCTCTCCTTCACTTCCTCCGGCCTGCGAGAGACGCTGAAGTCAGCAGCTCAGCAGCCTTCGACCCCCTGGAGATCAATGGAAATAAAAACACTTCTCTTTTTTTTACATTCAAGAGTCTCCCACCATGAGAAACCCCACAGGAAGAGCACGGCTCCTGTTTCTCATTGACGTCTCCACATTCCGAGGCCCAGTGAGCATATCATCTCAGGCCTCACTGCTGGAGATCCATGTAGGTCAGAGCAGACCGTGAGGTCAACCCACACTGCACCTTCTCCACACCAACAGTCGCTAACCTTCAGGCACTAATTACCGTTCTGGGTGATCAAGCTTTCCTTCATCCCCCCTGGCCGGTTTTAACTCCTCACAGAAAACAAAAGGCCACGCAGAGTTATTTCGGCTTGTTTCGTTTTGCTCCAAGCCTTTTTTAAACGTTCACCCACGCAAAAAACTCCCGTCCAAACCCTTCTATTGTAAGACGCTCCTGCAATAGCAAGGAAAGTCCCACGGCAAGAATGGGAGGAAATGTTCCGACAGGCAAGAATATTTTCCCGTGACCGCCCGCAGCTGAGTTTAAATGTTGCGTGGGCATAAAAAGCTGGAGCACAGCGAGTGGTTCATGTATCTCGTGCTTAAGGCCACATCTGAAAGAGCGCTCAGGTACATGTTTGTGGTATGAAAGCTCATTCCTGCCAGATAGAGGAGAAAAAAAGTCATCACTACTTTCCTTCTTCTATTTCTGGCTGTAGTATGTCAAAATATTAAAATAGCTTTTTTCTCTCCAAATTTTTACAAAGTATTTCGAAACAATGATTTATTTATCTCATAAATGGGGCGTAACATCTCAAACCAATGACGTATGTTCTCAAAATAATTACTTATTATCTCAAAATAATGTTTTATTTCTTTCTCAGAATAACGGCTTAGTTTCTCAAAAACGTGACAGTATCTCAGAATGACATTTTCTCATAAATGTAGCTTAATATCTCAAACTAATGACATATGCTCTCAAAAAGTTGATTTAGTATCTCAAAATAATGACTTATTTTTCAAAAATGTGGCTTAATATCTCAGAATAATGGCTTAGTTTCTCAAGAATTTGACACAGTATTTTAGAATTACTTATTATCTCAGAAATCTAGCTTAGTATCTCTAAATAAGGAGATTTTCTAGACTTTTCTATAGTTACATATAAGTTATTCAATTTCAAGAAAGTAAGCAGTAATTTTGGGATAATAAGTAATTTTATGACATATCACATCAAAAATTTGACATAGTAAGTCATTATCCTGAGACACTGAGACAAGCCATTATTTCAACAGTTATTTTGAGAAAATAAGTCATTATTTCAATATAGTAAGCCTGTATTTTGAGAAAATACATCAATATTTCAAAATAATGACATTTCTACAAACAAATTTGGCTTAATATCCCAAAATAATGGCTTAGTTTCTCAAGAATTTGACATAGTATCTCAGAACAACTTATTATGTCAGAAATTTGACATAGTATCTCTAATTAACTACATTTTCTAGAAATTTTGAGTTACCAAGACAGAATTCCGACATATACGTTAAGAAATTTCAAGACAGTAAGCAATTATTTTGAGATAATAAGTCATTTTATGACACATCACATCAAATATTTTATATAGTAAGTCATTATCCTGAGACGCTGAGACAAGTCATGATTTCAGCATTATTATTTTGAGAAAACGAGTCATTCTTTTAATATAGTAAGCCCATATTTTGAGAAAATACAGCATTATTTCAAAATAGCAAGTCAATATTTTGAGTAAAACGTCATTATTCACAAGATACTAAACACGACTTAACATGATAATTGAGTACATTTGGTGGGTGACAAACTGTGTACATCTGATTTTTAACCAAACTGTTCCTGTAATCCTTTGAGAAGCGAGTCTTTTAAGTCATTGTAAACAAAGTAACGTGACGGTTCTTATGAAAGGGTTAAAGGGACAGTCATAACAGAGCTCAATGCTCTGCATTCCTCAGCGTGTTCCCAGGCTGGGAGGGTACAGTAAAGTGGGCGTGGCCTCTCCACTGTACACAGAACTGCTCTGTTTTCCGTTTCCCAGCAGTTCACAATAACCCGCAGCAAAAATGAGAGAGAGTGAGAGTGAGAGAGAGAGAGACATTGAGAGAGAATGAGAGAGAGAGAGAGTAGAAGTCATGGGAGCGGGAGCTGATGGACAAGGGAATCAGGTGAGCATCATGGGACGGCAGCTAGAAGATGAACATCACGCTCTGCTTCATCATTCACACACAGCTCCATGTGACCTCTCTGCTGCTCGGCTGAAGTCAAGCCTGCTTTTTTCCATTACGCCGACCTCATGTTGTTGGATAAATATGGTTTCGCAGCAATGCTGGTCACAAGACCTCCAAAGACACGGCTTTCTGCTGCACCTTCACAGTGAAAACCGTTAATCTCTGTCCTTTGTAACCTCTCGGTAACCTTTCTGAGTGTTTTCAGCCATTGTTTCCCAGCAAACCTGCTCTAATAAAGCTTGCCTTCAAAGCAGCACAGCTGCTAATGCTAATAACCTGATTTGAAGCCTTTTAAAATGTTGAGAATGCAGCTAAAAAATGCTAAAACTGTAAAGAATTCTCACCTCAGCGTTTTTAGGTGAGTCATATCCCAGTCACGCTGCTGTTTTTAGCTCTGTGATGTACTTTTGTAACAGAACATTCAAGTCATACAGTGTCAGAAACCACATAAGCGAGTCTGTTTGGTATTACTCAACAACTTGATGTGGTTTGAGGCAAGTGTGTCCTGATTTAGGCACTTAGCACAGTGCTAATTGGTGGCGTATAAGCCTCCGTTACTTGTTAGCTCCATTAGCCTCGTAGCGCCAGCAGAGAACTTGTACTGAGGAGAATTACCACTCTACAGTGTCTTCCGGGTTTCTCAAACACTAGAGGGCGCTCCCGAGCAACTCCAAAATGAATGGGTTAAGATGGAGCATTTGAGCAAAATCATAGTTTATAAATGCTTAAACGTTTTAATATAAAAGAATGAATTTATATCCTGAACACAGAACAGCATAAAACACGAACTCGAGCTATAGGAGTTTAACACTGCGCCTCATGTAAGTTCACGACGTCAGTGAGCGCGAACAGCCAATGAGCTGCTCCACTCGCCAACCAATCAGCACACAGTAGCAGTAACGCTAACCAATCAGAACTCAACACATTATAAAGCCACCAGGAACCAACAGAAACAAAATGCACTTAATAATCCGATAACTGCAGAAAATCAGATTTTGTCAGTAATCTGATCAACGTGTTTATATGCACTTGAGTAATCAGATAATGGAGAAACTCCAGGTCTACATGCTTTACAACCAGCCAATAAACTCACAGAAGAAGACGTGACGTAAACGTAACGTAAAACTCAAACTTCATGTTGTAGCTTTTTTAAACTTCAAGTCACTTTATCTGAAAATATGAACGTAGATCATCTAGAAGATGAAAAATATTTAAATCCTTCATTTCGTCAAGCATGTATTTGGTCTCAGCGTCACTCCAAAAATGTTCTGCTGCGTCTCGCGGCGACACTGCTCGCTTATTTCCAGTTCCACAGTCTGTTTTCACACATGAAAAGAGAAATGAAAGAAATCAGAGTAAGAGTTCACATGCACTGAGAAATCTGAGCTAAAATCCAGCCTCTTTATCACATTTCTTAGTCAGATTTCCAGACCTTACACTCTAAGGAATCATAGTGTGCTGTTTACATGACCATTTGAATAATCAGATAACAATGATGGTCGGATTATTGAGTGCATGTAAACACACTCAGTGGTTTCTATGTTTTTTTTAGGAGGATCCTTCACATTGTGATATCAACCCATTAAAAAAGGCAAAAATACATTACAAAACCAACAGAAAGCCTTAATGGTTTATATGTTTTGTTTCAGCAGGGTAAAAACAGATAATGACCCAAGTCATAGTACCATCATCACCCGTTCCCACGGTTAAGCTTTAGCCAGTGGTGAAAGGGGGTTTAGCTGTAGGAGTGGATCAGAAACAGCTTCATCAGCAGAGACATTTCATAAGGTCATCTCACAGCCTGGAAATGACACTGTTTACTGCCTCACTCCCATCTGAAATCCTGTCTCCTCATATGGAACCTTCGACTCCCCCTTCCCTGCAACAGACAACCAAACTAATGGAAACCTATAGGCCCTTTTCACAAGACACATAAGTGCATAAATGTTGGGTACAAGAAGTTCCACTATTGTCTTATGGACAGTTATTAACCTCAGAAGTACAGGCGTTCGTATCACTTCAGACACCACAGAAAGGTGTGACACTTTATCTTTGTCGTAGTTGACAAGATTGGAATTCGAGGATGCGTCCAGAACTGTTGGAGAACCAAACACACAACAAATGTGGAAAATTCCTTTACGGCTATCAGAGTACAGTAACGTCAATAAACGCCTACAGCCCATGTGTCAAACACAAGGCCTATTTGGTCTGCGAAATTATTTTAATTTTCTATTCTTATTAGCCCGTTTCATCCTGCGATGCACTACAGTCCCCAGCATGCACTGCAACATAGTGTGCATACTGACCCCCTTCACCCAACAACAATCTAATGCCTAGTGTCTATTTAAAGCAAATCAGCAGTTTAAAAAAACTACCTAAAACAACTTATTTTTTATTTGAATTATTTTAAAGTATTTTTAAAGTCCTGTTGTAGTTTTGACATATATACAATGGCCCGTTCAGCTCATGGTAAACTGTTTATTAAAAATGGCCCACGGATTTGCTGGGATTTTTTAATATGGCCCTTCTAGTGGTTGAGTTTGACACCCCTGGTCTACAGAGTGATAAATCAATAAACCAAATGCTAGTTTAGCCATGTTAGCTGGAGATGTCGAAACAGCTCACTAACAATCAACTAGGTGGCAAAAAGCTAAACATGCACACACCCCAGCAGGGGGCGCGCTGAGTTTTCATGGTCCGTAGCGCTACTTTAGACGTTTTACACAAACACCAGCTCCAGCGAACAAACATCTCCCCGCTGAGCACTCGCTCTCTCAGATACTGACAGCTTTTAAGGGAGAAAATGAAAACTATTCCCCTGAAAGTGGCTGAAGCAGCAACCTTAAAGCACGAACTGCACATTAACATTAGTCGGCAGCGGTGAAACGCTGACACAGAGGCTCTTTTTCTCTGTATAACAAGTTTATTCCTTTGTTAACTGCAGAAACTCATTTTTCCTCTGCTCATAGTCAGCTGACAAACCACTGAGACTGAGAGATACGGTTGTTTTTGCTTCTTGAATGCTTGAGTGAGCTGCACACGCTCTACTCGTCATCGTCGTTACTGTTATTGCTTTAGCGGAAGCAGCGTTACCCTGCAGCGATTACTTTCAGCAGAAAAAATGCGGAAATGTCATAGGGCCTATGAAGAGTCTTTCCACTGAGTTTGTTTGCAGACCAGTTGTTCCCAGTGTTCCATGGTTACGAAGCAGCACTGTGGCATTATTGGTTTGACCTGTCATTTGCTTTTCTCACGCGTAGCTCAGTAGGCCCACTTTCCGGAGGTCTTTTTCCTCTGAGAAGGTCTCTCCCTTTTCCCATAGCCCTAAGCTGACTACACTACGCATACAGCACTGTATATAGATATACAGCACTGTATATGGCAGCTCTGAGCCTAAAGGCACTGAACTAAATTTGACCCCTATGGGAATAGCACAGGCTTCGGCAGCTGGGAGAGAAAGCATGTGGTGAGAAAAACGAACGGCGCCGCTTGAACTATCAAAGTCTTACGGCACAGGAACGATGGTCACGTTGCAGTGGACCTCAAAGGCAAGAAGTGCTTCAGAATAAACTCTTTAAAATGGTTTACAAACAGAAGTTCGGAGTAGACATAACACGTGCACCTACAGCCATAACACAGGTGGCAAACACAGCTACTTAAAGCTCTGCTGATTACAGACTGGTTTTGACTCCCTTATCCAGGCATGGATTATGAACCAGGCCGACTGGGGCAGGGGTCCACGGGCCTTGGAGCTTAGGAGCAGGGCTGCTGCGATTACTCGATGTGACCGATCCATCGGCATCGATATTTGATGACATTACCTGGCTGATCTTTTTTTTTCACTATAATTTTTTTAAATTTACCTTTTTGATTTCTAAATTCAGTTGAAATAACAAATGCTTAATATATATACCACATTTCTTTGTGTAGCGAATGCCATAATTAGATTTTTTAGAGGAAAATTTATTGTTTCGATTAATCAACTAATCAGTAGTTGATATATTAATCGATAGAAAATTAGTCGTTGAGGCCTTGAGGTGTTTTTTTCACAAGAGTGGAAACAGATTAGAGTAGAGAAGCGGTGTAAAACGTAAACACCCCATTTTTGTAATTTTTTTCAAACAAAAATCCTCATTTTTTTCAGTTTTCCACTTACCCTTTATGTAGGCAATCAGCCAAGACATGATTGGAACTGTTTAGTTTGGAACAGGAGCTCTGAAGCCAATGTTGCTAAGAAACACTAGAACTCAGTAGTCACCCAAATAGCCCAAATCACCAAAACATCCAGGACTTCGTTCTCTTAACCTGCTCAAAACACATCCAGGCCTTCGTTAAGGCAGAGTAGACTTTCTGAATTTACCTTTCATCATCATCATCATCATCATCATCACTTATTTATATATATTTATATAGCGCCTTTCCCAATCTCAAGGGCCCTTTTTGTTTCCTAAAACGCTTCAAGGCAAATAACAAATGTTTCTCTTGAACACTACTACCTATTTACTGTGTGCACGACGCCAGTCGCTTTCGGCTCCACTCATTGGTTGGCTCTACAGCTTTAAGCGATCACGGAGTCCGACTCTGTTATGTAAGAGGTTTCTAAAAGTTTCCAAAGACCAAAGGCGTGGAAAGTATGGGAGTACTTCAAATTATCACAAAACAAAAAGGTGGTTATGCAACGTTTTGATGGGATATCTAATAATCTTATCTAATTATTTTATTTCTTCTATTATTTTTAAGCACATTTATTTGTGTAGGGAATGCTAATATAGTTTTTATGGAGGAAAATTAATCATTTAGATTAATCAACTAATCAGTAAAACAGTCAATAATTTAATAGAACAAAAAATAGTCTAGTGGCAGCCCTACTTAAGAGGAGTGGAGTTTGTCACGAAAAAGTGGAAAAAGACGAGTAGAAAGGCGGCGTTAAACCCCATTTTTACAATTTTTAAAGGAAAAATCTAACGTAGACAGTTTTCCATTAACCCTAGACGTATTCAATCAGCCAAGACATGATTGGAGTTATTTAGTTGGAACAGGAGCTCTAAAGCCAATGATGCTAAGAAACACTAGAACTCATTAGATATAATATAATATAATATAATATAATATAATCGATAGAAAAATAGTCATTAGTGGAGGCCCCATTTAAAAGGCCTTGAGGTGTTTTTTTCACAAGAGTGGAAACACTAGAACTCAATAGTCACCCAAATAGCCCAAATCACCAAAACATCTCTTAACCTGCTTAAAACACATCCAGGTCTTCGTTAAGGCAGAGTAGACTTTCTGAATTTACCTTTCATCATCATCATCACTTTTATTTATATAGCGCCTTTCCCATGCTCAAGGGCCCTTTTTGTTTCCTAAAACGCTTCAAGGCAAATAACAAATGTTTCTCTTGAACACCACTACCTATTTACTGTGTGCACGACGCCAGTCGCTTTCGGCTCCACTCATTGGTTGGCTCTACAGCTTTAAGCGATCACGAAGTCCGACTCTGTTATGTAAGAGGTTTCTAAAAGTTTCCAAAGACCAAAGGCGTGGAAAGTATGGGAGTACTTCAAATTATCACAAAACAAAAAGGTGGTTATGCAACGTTTTGATGGGATATCTAATAATCTTATCTAATTATTTTATTTCTTCCATTATTTTTAAGCAAATTTATTTGTGTAGGGAATGCTAATATAGTTTTTATGGAGGAAAATTAATCATTTAGATTAATCAACTAATCAGTAAAACAGTCAATAGTTTAATAGAACGAAAAATAGTCTAGTGGCAGCCCTACTTAAGAGGAGTGGAGTTTGTCACGAAAAAGTGGAAAAAGACGAGTAGAAAGGCGACGTTAAACCCCATTTTTACAATTTTTAAAGGAAAAATCTAACGTAGACAGTTTTCCATTAACCCTAGACGTATTCAATCAGCCAAGACATGATTGGAGTTATTTAGTTGGAACAGGAGCTCTAAAGCCAATGATGCTAAGAAACACTAGAACTCATTAGATATAATATAATATAATATAATATAATATAATCGATAGAAAAATAGTCAATAGTGGAGGCCCCATTTAAAAAGGCCTTGAGGTGTTTTTTTCACAAGAGTGGAAACACTAGAACTCAATAGTCACCCAAATAGCCCAAATCACCAAAACGTCTCTTAACCTGCTTAAAACACATCCAGGTCTTCGTTAAGGCAGAGTAGACTTTCTGAATTTACCTTTCATCATCATCATCACTTTTATTTATATAGCGCCTTTCCCAATCTCAAGGGCCCTTTTTGTTTCCTAAAACACTTCAAGGCAAATAACAAATGTTTCTCTTGAACACCACTACCTATTTACTGCACGACGCCAGTCGCTTTCGGCTCCACTCATTGGTTGGCTCTACAGCTTTAAGCGATCACGGGGTCCGACTCTGTTATGTAAGAGGTTTCTAAAAGTTTCCAAAGACCAAAGGCGTGGAAAGTATGGGAGTACTTCAAATTATCACAAAACAAAAAGGTGGTTATGCAACGTTTTGATGGGATATCTAATAATCTTATCTAATTATTTTATTTCTTCTATTATTTTTAAGCAAATTTATTTGTGTAGGGAATGCTAATATAGTTTTTATGGAGGAAAATTAATCATTTAGATTAATCAACTAATCAGTAAAACAGTCAATAGTTTAATAGAACAAAAAATAGTCTTCAGTGGCAGCCCTACTTAAAAAAAAAGACGAGTAGAAAGGCGGCGTTAAACTTGAACACCCCATTTTTATAATTTTTTAAAGGAAAAATCTAACTTTTCCATTAACCTAAGACGTAGTCAATCAGCCAAGACATGATTGGAGTTATTTAGTTGGAACAGGAGCTCTGAGGCCAATGTTGCTAAGAAACACTAGAACTCAATAGTCACCCAAATAGCCCAAATCACCAAAACGTTTCTTATCCTGCTCAAAATGCATCCAGGTCTTCGTTAAGGTGACATACACTTATCAATGTAGTTTAAGACTTAGTACGACTTACTGTAAACATGAAAATGTGGAGCTGAACGCTGAGGGCAGCCACTTTAGACAAGAGAGTCTGCATTCACAAATCACCTCAGGAGTAGGAGTGCTGATCTAAAATTGGGATGTGACCATGATTGTGATAAATATGGAGGAATTTGATCCAAGATCAGTCCTCTAATGTACGACTGCTTTGTGAATACCAGCCCTGCTGTTTTTAAACACAAGATAATTAATTAGTGCCCCACTAAATGGCCTCCTGATCCCCCTCCCGCCCACTATGCTCTGATAGGATGCACCCAGATGTCGACTGTTTCGAATGTTCATTTGTTTTCTGATACCGAACTGAAACCATTGCACCCTCAATGTGTACAAATGATCCCAGTTGTTTGGCTGGGGCTGCCACTTTTTTCCGAATGTTGGATTTGTTCAAATGTTACTGTTAAATGGCGGACGGCTGTAAATAATACCGGCCCGTGGGCCTCTGAGCTGTTAATCCCTGCTTGCCCATGTCACGGTTGAGGACTGGGTAAGCAGTTTCAGATGCCACATGCAGCCACCTTGCCCATAAGGTCAGCGCTGAGAGTCTCAGGAGTGTTGTCTGGGACCCGCCTGAGCGGAAAAATGATGACCGAGGGACTTCATAGTTTGCACTTGTTACCAGGAAAACCACAAATCAGCAGTGGACTGGCACTGAAGGGTACAGAGTCCTTGGATAAACCTCAAAGCGGCATTCAGCAAAAACCTGTGGCTACTGATCTGACAAGAGCGCCAAGCGAGACACAAGGGACGCTCGTTACAACCCGGCAGCTCAGGAAAAATCCTGCTGTGACCAAAGGCTAGTCTGAGGTCAAGTGACATGATGAAATTAGATCTGCTGGCAGCAGAACGTCAGTATGATTTCCAATCTGGGTAATGGCCGCGACACGATCCAAGAGAGTCACTTTGATCTCGTTCTATCTCGTTCTCAAAAGAGTTCATTTATTGTTACAAGCTTGACACCATATCAATAGAAGAACCTTTTGGGGGCTATATAGAACCACTTACCATCTACAGCACATTCTCTATCAGCCTCAAGAAACGTTTCGTGATGCAAAGAACCCTTTAATCATGCAACGGGTTATTTGAGTGTTTGTGGTTATAGAGCCACTTTCAAAAAGGTTCTATATACAACCAGCTACAGGACATTCTCCATCAGTCTGAAGAACCTTTCAGGATGGAAACAACCCTTTAATCGTGCAACGGGTTCTTTGAGTGTTCATGGTTCTATATAGAACCATTTTCATCTACAGCACATTCTCCATCAGTCTGAAGAAACCTTTCAGGATGCAAAGAACGCTGTCATCATGCAAAGGGTTCTCTGAGTGTTCACGGTTCTACAGAGAACCATTTTCTTTGCTAAAAAACCTTCTTTGTTAAGAGTGCAGAGGGTGAAGCTGGGAAGAAATCTGACTTCTCCAAATTCCCAAATGACCTGCGAATGGCCTGTTTCCCCTCATATATATTCAAACGTGTGTCTAGTTTGTCTGTAAATACACAAGTGATTTCCCATAAGGCACTTCCCAAAGCTGGGAACGTGACACCACATAAATCGAGGAGAATGTTTGTGACAGTGCATGTTTTTACGATGACCATTTGTCATCTTTTATTTCACCATAATTCAATCCACTACTTCGGCTGTACCCGTGTACATGCCCAGCGCAGTTTCAGGGGCAGAGCCGCGTTATGTAACTGTTTTACTTGGTGGAAAACAAAGTAAACCACAGCAAAAGCAGATTTTAGCCAAACTTGAGTGCCAAAAGTCGCTCCCTGGTTGCTTTGCACAAGCCTCCCTGTGCCGTGACCTTCCCTCGAACAATAAGACGCTTATTTGGGACGCTGCACATTGTAACCGACTCTGTTAGATCAAACATCATGGCAGACGATGAACGAAGCCCGGGCTGAGGTGCTGCTAGATGCTTCCTCCATTCTCCGCCGAGCTTAGTGTCTCGTTTCTCTTTGAAGCGTAAAGGACGTGAGGATGTGTAACACGCAGCACCTGGGCCTGATGTCTCCGCGAGGCTGGTGTACGGATTAATCCTGTTGGGACAGATTCTGTGAGAAAGGCTGCCGGGTGCTGACACTCAGTCTCGAGAACGCTATTATTGATCGGCCTGCACCGGAAAAAAATAGGATACAATGAAAATATTGTCGCTGTCGTAAGCAAACTTCACATCTCTGAAATGGTCCCGAAACAGGAAATTCACATTAAATCAGTTTTCAAACGTGTATGTATGTCTGCCATGGACATCTTGCAAGGGTTCTTTAGTAAAGAAAATGGTTCTACATAGAACCATGAGCACTCAAAAAACCCTTTGCATGATTAAAGCGATTTAATCCCATTGGTTAGGACTTCAGGAGCTGAACTGAAGTGAGAGAAGAATCAATCACATTTTTGATTTACAATGAGTGGAACCAACTTTGTGAGGAAAAATGTCGCTCTAGTTCTTCTGGAAGTTCTAGATACGTCACTGACTGTGAATGTGAGTCGTAGTCTAAGAAGGTTTGGGTTAGTTGTTAGGAATGGAAAACAGCGGCGGCAGCACTGAAAGCATCACTGTTGAACTCATACACGGTAAAATATTTGTTAATGTCTATTACAAGCTTCAAATATTCAAAAATTAGGAGCAGTCGTGGGCTGGAGGTTAGGGAACCAGGCTTGCGAAGGTCGGGAAGGTCGCCGGTTCGATCCCCTGAGCCGACCGAAGTGCCCTTGAGCAAGGCACCTAACCTCCAACTGCTCCCTGGGCGCTGTGGATAGGGCTGCCCACCGCTCTGGGCAAGTGTGCTCACTGCCCCCTAGTGTGTGTGTTCACTAGAGTGTATGTGGTGTTTCACTGCATGGATGGGTTAAATGTGGAGGTGAAATGTCCCTGTTGTGGGACTAATAAGGTTCACTTAATCACAAAATAAAACATGTAGAATATCTTTTATAAGCTGTCTAGAATGGCCAAAAGTTCACCATTAGCTCAGCGCTAATTGACTACTAGAATCAAATATGGGGCGCTAGCAAATATTAGCATTATTGTGTTTTTTTCTCATTTTTTTTAACAGGCTTTGATATTTATGGCCCACATTAAGGGCCTAGGTGTAATGGTTATAGTTTGTCACTGGTTATTACTGATTTTATTGATATTGATGAACGTTCAGAGTATTTAACCACACACAAGCATTTTAACGTTGATGAAATTTGTTAATGTTACAATCTGGGGCCAGTGTGTCAGTCAACATATGATGTTCTGGCACATTCACATGTATTTTGAACTGAAAAGGTACTAAATGGACAGAAGAGCCTGAATCCTCATGCTAGAAAAGCTTTTAAGATGCTCCTGTATGAAAGGAAGACAGGGAAGGAGATGTGGTGTCTGCAGTGGTCTGTGTATGACTGTATGAGTGGATGGAACTCATTCGCTATAAATAAACCAGGCCAAGCCAGACAAACAGCCTAATAAAGCCAGGCGTATTGTATCTGCACAGTGGATGCTGTTTGAAAAGGACAGGATGACGCGCAGGACGACAGTCAATAATGGCAAAAGGTCGCTGAGTCATCACCTGCAGGGAGCGGGCAGACGTCAGAGACAGGAAGGGGCAGAGTGGGTAGGGTGTCCATTCATCAGTTATGCCAGTTCTGTCCCGCTGAACGGCTTATTTAGCTGCGACCGGATGACCCAAATTAATCTGACCAAATAGATGCTTAAAGGACCTGCCTGACTTGGAGCCACGGCTGGACGTTTTAACCGTTAATCACATTTGAATGGTATTTAAATGTCCTATAATATCTGTATTGTTCTTCTAAACATTCTTGATATTATTTTGCCAAATTTTAAATTTAATATTACAATCATTTTGATTTGGAAAAAGTTTAATAAATGGTAAGGTAGCAATATGACAATAATTAACATGATAAAACTGAATAAATTACAGTGTGTGTTTAAGCAGCATGTCCTAATTTCTGCTTCATTTATTTTTTTGGACGTAAAGCATTATATAACAACTGGCTGGACACTGGGTTCAGCCTAGTGGTGATAATATAGAAGAAATATGACATCACAAAGCTACAATATGCAAAATACATCACCATATTTTTAACTGATAAGTCAGAATTAATAAAAACTATGAATACAAATGATTTTTATTCATTGTTTCAGACACTGCACTGAACGAAATCAAATGAACCCACTCTCTTAGTACTGAAACATGTAGTTGGTCAGTGTTCAAGTACTGATAATATCCACGACATGGTCAGAAAAGCATATTTTGACCTATTGTGACAAATATTGTTCAGCCTATTTTCATGTTCAGGCTAATGTGAACCCTGTGTTCACACGATAATGAATGTTACTGGATCTGATGTTTATCTTGTACACTCATATAGACAGCTGTAACAAAACACACTGCTTTTAAAAGAAAACATCTTTCCTTAGGGTCAAATTAGACGAATGAGATCAATCGTCATTAACTACACAAACAAATGCGATTAATCATGATTAATTACACAAACAAATGCGATTAATCATCATTAAATACACAAACAAATGTGATTCATCATGATTGACTACCCAAAGAAATGCAATTAATCATCATTAACTACATAAAGAAATGCAATTAATCATGATTGACTCCGCAAACTAATCCGATTAATCATGATTAACTCTACAAACAAATGTGATTAATCATGATTAACTACACAAAAATGTGATTGATCATGATTGACTGCATAAAGAAATGTGATTAATCATGATTAACTACACAAATGCAAATAATCATGACTGCACAAACAAATGCGATCAATCATCATTAACTACACAAACAAATGTGATTAATCATGATTATCTACACAAATGTGATTAATCATGATTATCTACACAAACAAATGTGATTAATCATCATTAACTACACAAACAAATGTGATTAATCGTGATTATCTACACAAACAAATGTGATTAATCATGATTATCTACACAAACAAATGCGATTAATCATCATTAACTACACAAACAAATGTGATTAATCATGATTATCTACACAAACAAATGCGATTAATCATCATTAACTACACAAACAAATGTGATTAATCATGATTATCTACACAAACAAATGTGATTAATCACAATTATTTAATTTTTGTTGTTTGACAGCCTTAATTAAACATTTTCTCTTTTTTATTAGTGTGTAATGCAGCGACTTATCAGTGACAGTTTTAATAATAACATTTAACAAATTAATTAAAATGTGTTTTCCATTATACGTCAGCTGTTATTCTTTTCAAACGCTCAGTATTTTCCAAAAATGGATATATAACATTTTGGAATGAAACTCTTGCACTTGACCAACTTTGAAGGTTTTTTATACTGGAAAAGTAATTGTACTCATATTAAAGTATTCAGTTTTGATAATACTTCAGTAAAGCACAAATTTACCAAAATAATGCTTAATTATAGCAATAATTACTTTAGTATCTTCCTCCATTGTCTTGCTATATTGCTTTTACCAGAGGATATCGTTTTAGTACTGCTAATATTTTGTCCAGTCACATCAGTGTGTTCAGTTGTTTTTCTAAAACGTAGTCAAATCATGGTGAAATTCGAGATTTCGCATGGAGCTGTTTCCTAAAGAATCGTAAACAAACTCAATCAATATGAGGCCACGGAGGCTGACACTGCCTGAGAGGAACTTGAGAATTACATCATAGTTTTTGTTCTGCTCCCTGAACATGTGATTTGGTGCAACATGAGGAGGAAAACCTCTCCTCCTCTGGATCAAACACCTATTGGCGCACAGTGAGCAGAGGGAGTGGGGGGAGCGTGAGAATTCCCAGCACACACCCTCATGCTCCTGGGGTTTGGAGATCAGATGAAATGCAGCCACACAGGCTGTGGGAACCGGAACGTTCCTCTGCGGCCTGTTGTGTCTTGAGGGACTAATAAGTCTTCAGAGGGAGCATACTTCCTGAAACCAAGTCAACACAGTCCGAGGAATCACCCTCCCATCTGAGTCTGTCACTGAAATGGTTAACCTCAAAGTGAAAGCACATTTTCTTGGAGAATCCAGTGCGGCGATGAACGCTGGGCCTTGTCACAGTTTCCATGCAGCAGTCTTAGCAACAAAGATCAATGCAGCCGACCTCAGAGCCTGGCAACAAGTGGCTAATGTCCACAACAGTTCGTGAAAATGTTGAGTAGTCTCATGACACCAGCAGGAACAATATCATATGAAGAAGTGACACATGCCTGTGAGAGCAGCACCAAAGAATTCTCAGTCGGGATACTCGGGCTGAAACAAGGGCGACCGAGTACGTTTTTGTGGGATAACCTCACCGTCTGGAGAGCAGATAACTTTTCCAGCTAACATTGCCAAGAAACAGAGACGTAGCTACAATGAGGGAAGAATGCAACACAAGGCCAAACGTCTGGTTACTGTGAGAAAAGAGCGATATGGCTGGTCGGAGAGGCCACTCTGTTTTGAGAGCAGTTTAGGTGAAAAAAGCCCCAAAATGCAGTAATTACATCACTAACCAAAAGGAATTGGTTAACTAGAGGAAAAAAAACATTGTGTGCACTCAATTATCTCTGATGTTACACCAGGAAATCTCTTGCTTAACTCTCTGCTGCATTAATTATGACATACACGTGAAAATAAAAATGCTTTTTATGAAATCTCTTATTTGAAATGACTTAATTAATAGAGATATATTTTAAAGTATACTTTGCACTTTGTTGCCATATGGCAACAGCATGCAACAGTGGAACCGCAATCAACAAAACATACAATGGGACTAATAAACCGCCATAGGATGTATTTATCATCATGATTTTAAAAAATGTGCATTACAGCCAAATATGTAAACATATTTAAGGATATATTGATAAAACCTTCAGTTACACTTTATAAAATTATTAAAATGATGTGAACTGAAAGTGTCCAGTATGCCCAGTGGATGTGTATTTACTGATATTATATGCATTGTAGAGTGCAGGTCCATTGACACATTCTGTTGCCATATGGGAACAATTAGGTTGTATGCAAAACTATAAGATAGAATTGTTGCCATATGGCAACAGCTGCAACAATGGAACTACAGTCTGCAATGCAGACAATGGCAGCATGCAGTGTGCCCAATGCTAATGTAGTAGTTTAACTGTATGCATTGTAGTTTCTTTGTTATATGCTGTTGCCTAATGGCAACAATCATATTTTCCATTGTTACATGCTGTTGCCCAATGGCAACAATTGTTTTTATCCTTTTGAAAATCTAAACTGGCTTTGTTTATGAAAGTTTTAACCCCAAAAAGATTATTTTTATTTTCTCCCTGAAGTTGTTGTGTATAAATATTGAATTATATGCATTCTTTGAGAGGGCATCAGAAGCTACAGCTCACCATGTGATGTATGTATGAAAAAAGAAGAACGGAAAGCAACAGGAAGGCATGTGATGGGACAAAAGTATACTATATTACTCAGAAAGCCTTCAGAAAAGGGAAAAACATGACTTTTACACTGTACTCAAGCAAAACATTTAAAAAATCATTGTTGCCATAAGGCAACGTCATGCAGCAAAGGGTTAAAGCAATGGATTCCGCAGGTGTAAACGCATTAGCAGTAGCCTAATGACCTTAATAACAGAAACATTAGCAAACTTGAAATGTAAATTTGTAAATTTGCCTTCCTATTTGGTGGATAAAGCATATTTCATGTACATAATCTTGGTTATAACTGAAGTACCAGAATCTCCTGGAGGACACAGCTAATATAGTTACCTGTAGTACACCTTCCTACCAATGCTGTTGGAGTTGGAGTGACAGATGAAGATCTAGACAATGCCAAAAGAATATTTAGCTGTTAACTGTTCAGCAAACAGCACGATGGTGGATCTCACAAGACTTGACATTTCTGGGTTTGGAAAACAAGTTACTTAACAGCATAATGGAGTGGAGTCAACACACAGTTCAGGTTACACTTTAACAGCTAAATCCTTGCCTCCCAGCAGCTAAAGGGGTCTCACTATGGCTGATCACCCTTCGTCTCAGGGATTTCGAGCGCTTGATGTGAGTAAAACCAGACAATTCAAATTGCTGAAAGATAATGAAACCATCAAAGTTAAAATAATAACACTCCTCCAACTTCCCCCCCACCACGGCTGGGTCTCTCCTTTCATGATGTAGGCTTTTTCAAGAAACGCTGTAATGAATCCCTGACAGTTTTGGCAACAGAGCGGCTCTTACTTAGTCATGGGCTCACAATAGAGCACGGTTTCAGGTTCTGAACTTCTCAAAGTCTAAATGAAACAAACCACAGATTGCGGCTAAGGGAGAAAGAGATTCAGGCTCTCGGGTGACCATTTAAATAAAGGGGAACAATGATCTACTTGAGAACTTCGCTGGAATTTCTTTGAAGTTCAAGAGCCCTGCAGTGTGGGTGTACATGGCATTGAAGTCATTGTCAAATGGGTTAATTAATCCATGGGTCATGAAGGCCCATGAACTTTCAGCCTGGCTTTGACATCACTTTGGAAAAGGTCCAACATTCAGAAGCTCCACTGCAGCTACACAACTGTGTCTCTATGAGTAATGTGTCACGAATGTCACCTACGCCACAAGAACTCTGGGCATGAGGAAAAACCGGACAAACTCTAAATTTAAATAGTGTTTTTTTGCCCAGAATAGCTTGTTCCACATAACTTTGCACTTCCTTGCACATTCCAGCTGACGAGAAGGAAATACCATTGCTGAAGACAACATTCAGCATTGTGTAGTCTGATCAAAATGATTAACTGATTAACCAACAAATAAACAATTGTTTGACTCATACTATTAAAAAAGGTTAATCTAATATGAATTTCCTCCCAGCAAACAACGGTTCCTATTTGAATAGGCAGGCTTATCGTTTTCATTATATTTCATATCATATTATATGCATGAGTGTGCAATGATACACAATTGGTTCTGCTGACAGGCCTACTAAAAATAAAGCATGCGACTGAAAATAAGGCTGTTTTTCGAGAGGATGAGAACCACAGTGATGTTCCATATTAAGTTTTTTTGACCATGTAATATGTCTTTATTTATTAACATCACACACACAGGTTCAAAAAGAAGGTCCGGCTCGATGTTTAGGCCTCAAATGCAAAATCAACATTATACTGATTAAGAAACACTATACAGACAAAGTGCTGGGACACCCCTCCTAATTACTGAGTTCCGCTGGTGTAAAGCGCCGCCACTCTGGAGCAACGTATTCTGTGGATTAATGAATCACGCATCTCTATCTGTCAGTCTGATAGATGAGTCTGGGTTTGGCGAATGCCAGGAGAACGTTACCTGCCTGACTGCACTGTGCCAGCTGTAAAGTTTGGTGGGGGAGGGATGATGATATGGGGCTGTTTTTCAGGGGTTGGTCTAGAACCCTTAGTTCCAGTGAAGGGAAATCTTAATGCTTCAAAGACATTTTGGACAGTTATACGCTTCCAACTTTGTGGAACAGTTTGGGGAAGAACCTTTCCTGTTCCAGCATGACTGAGTCCCAGAGCACAAAGCAGCTCCATAAAGGCCTGACTGGGTGAGTTTGGTGTGGAAGAACTTGACTGACCCTCACAGAGCCCTGACCTCAACCCCATCAAACACCTTTGGGAGGAACTAGAACGGAGATTGTGTGCCAGACCCTCTCGTCCATCATCAGTGTCTGACCTCACAAGTGCTCTTCTGGATGAATGGGCAGAAATTCCCACAGACTCTCTCCAACATCTTGTAGAAGCTTCCCAGAAGAGTGGAAGCTGTTACAGCTGCAAAAGAGGGATCCACTCAATATTAATGCCTATGGGTTTAGAATTGGATTCATTAAAGCTCCTGTGGGTGTAATGTGTAGGTGTCCTGATACTTTTGCCCATATATGTATGACGACAATTGCAAATAATTCACTGACATCCTCGGAAGACGCGTCCTTCACCAAGTTTTGACTGAGTTCTCTTTGAATTCTCTTTCAATGATCAGATTCATCTGCTCATCTGAAGCACAACCCACATTACAGGATGTTCTTCTGCATGTTGTGTGCAATTACACATTTCCACCAGAGAGGTCTCCAAATCCCCAAATCTTGTAGCTTTAATGAATAATCACTGACTAATGTTGGTCAGTTATAGGCCAAAAGAATTTGCCAAAATCTGCATCTCTAGTCTGTATTGCACAACTGACGAAACCAAATTGTGGTGCAAAATCTCTATTAATGAATAATGAAATATTAATTTCTGCTTGGGCTCTAGTGCACGAAACCTTCCAACTATTTGCTTATTTCCAGCTTCCAACTAACCTACGCAAGGAAATCCAATGTTGTCTGCATGAAGGTTCCTCAGTAACGGGTTGAGAATCATTGCCCTAGAGTTAAAGTCCTTAACTGATTCTGGATTTTGTAATCACTGTTGATATGACTGATTGGCCACCGTGTGCCACCCCTACCAGAGAATACAAAACCCATGACAGAAAACTGGATTCAAGGCCCAGATTAGTAGAGGGTCCTACGTCATGGGCATTCCTCCAGAGCTGCCATATGGAAACTTCCTAACACGAAGCACATGCTCAAGACATTTCTCATCTGGCCTCCGGCGCGATTGTGCATTAAAACAGAACAGGACCACGAGAACATCCGCAAACTGAACATCTCAGGCAAAGTTAAAATAAATCCCTGTGCAAACACTCGCCCATCCTCTTCATTTCCTCAGACAATGGATGGATCAGTTTCATTGCTCTTCCTTTATAAGTCTCTCCGAGGCTGAGCCCCTTCCCTTTCCTGCCATAAGGAGCCCTTCTCCCTCCTCCCCTCTCCTCCCCCTTCCCTGTCTGCTGCAGACGAGGAAAGCAGGGAAAAGTTCAGTCCCACCAGCACCCAGCTGATTCCCATCCAGAACACTGGGAGGAAGAATGAGAGGAATGCACTGGTGCATAGAGACAAACAATCCCACTTTGTTTCCTCCCGACACTGATACTGGAGGCATGCATGCACTCTGAAAGAGACTGAAACCTCTGTCCGGCCTCAAAGAGAGCATGCCTCCCTGACCGCTCACCATCATTAAGCAATAAAACTGCCATGCCTTTGTTAAAGATCAACAAAGGAGTCCAAGCATCTAAGGGTCAGCTTTACTGACAGGGATGAAGGCAAATCATGGATTAAACCGCAATGTCAATAGTGTTTCACCATTAAGAATCCATTTAGATTAGGCTTAGGTTTATTCTGGGTCTGGGAAAAATGATTTTCTAAACGTTTTGTGCTGCAGTGGGACATATGAGTCTCATAACAATAAACCTTACAGACTGGTTCTCGTCATTCTTTATAGTACTTAATGAATAATATGTCCTAAGACTGATTTATAGAACAGTAAATCTGCAGCTTAAGAAGTGAAAGGAGATATTTAGGAGATCCTTCTGAAGAGATTAGATATAAAATAATCCACTTGCATTCAGTCAGAAGACAAATAAGAGAACAAATCAGGAGTTTCCAAAACTTCAAAAACTGCCTAAAAGCTACAGAGAATATGTGCCTCCTAACAACCACCTGGAAGACATGTTAGACCCCAAAACTGCCCCCATCAGATAAACAGCACTTAAAGCTTTCATCTTTGAGAGAGAGGAGAAAATCAAGCTGCTTCAGATCTGAAAACATCCACAGGTGTTTCTGTCCATCCTTCCACTGTGAGAAGACGACTCAGCGCTGTGGGTCTGAAAGGATGTGTAGCTGTCAAGAAGAACCTCACTGAGAAAAGGAGACGGACACATCAAACACAGAAGCTGAATAATGGACTGACCACCCCAGAGTCCAGACCTCAACCCCACTGAATGTGTTTGATTACTTCAGAAAATGATCAACCAGCTTCTAAGACTGAACTTTGGAGGTGTGTCTGCAGATTCTTTGAGAAACTGAAAGCAAGTCTCAAGAAAAAGGCTGGACACACTAAATACTGGAAAATCATATTATTATATTTTAACTATCGAGGCTTCTGTGTAATTTTCTGTTAAATATATTTTTCTACTTTTTTCTTGACGCTCAAAAACAAATAACTTGTACTTAATGTTTGTTTTGACTGGAAATGAAATAAATGTATATTGTTTGTGTCTGCTAAATGGTTACATACAATGGTAAGCTCAAGCACTGAGACCCAGGATTGAATCCCAGTCGTGGCACCCATGTAAATGGGTCCCAGAAAGCGCCACTGGCCACGCTCTTGCTGGGTGGGAAAGATGGTTATCCTGCTCTCCTCAACAATGTAAGTGAGATAGGAATCGACTGGAATGTTTGCTTGGGCATGTGGACCAGCAGCTCTCAGTTCCAATCCTGGGAATCCCATGCACTGCAGGTTGTTGTGTTCCTGCTCTGACACACCCAATACTGCTCACAAAGTGCTTGATAGTTAGCCGATAGTTGAATCAGATGAGTCAGAACTTGATATCAGATACTGTGCAAGGTCTGGTTACTCTGGAACTGAGATTGAGATCCACTATTGTTGCTAGACGGTCAGTTAGTATTTTACTTGAGGCTTGCTCAAAGCTTACAGTGTCCATTTTATCAGCTCCACTTACTATATAGGTGCACTTTGTAGTTCTACAGTTACAGACTGTAGTCCATCTGTTTCTCTGATACTTCGTTAGCCACCTTTTACCCTGTTCTTCAGTGGTCAGGACCCCCATGGACCCTCACAGAGCAGGTACTATTTGGGTGGTGGATCATTCTCAGCACTGCAGTAACACTGACGTGGTGTTGGTGTGTGTTGTGCTGGTGCGAGTGGATCAGACACAGCAGTGCTGCTGGAGTTTTTAAACACTGTGTCCACTCACTGTCCACTCTATTAGACACTCCTACCTTGTCTGTCCACCTTGTAGATGTAAAGTCAGAGACGATAGCTCATCTGCTGCTGCACAGTTTGTGTTGGTCATCCTGTAGTCTTTCATCAGTGGTCACAGGACGCTGTTGGCTGGATATTTTTGGTTGGTGGACTATTCTCAGTCCAGCAGCGACACTGAGTTGTTTAAAAACTCCAGCAGCACTGCTGTGTCTGATCCACTCAGACCAGTGCAACACACACTAAAACACCACCACCACGTCAGTGTTACTGCAGTGCTGAGAATGATCCACCACCCAAATAGTACCTGCTCTGTGAGGGTCCATGGGGGTCCTGACCACTGAAGAACAGGGTAACAAAGTATCAGAGAAACAGATGGACTACAGTCTGTAACTGTAGAACTACAAAGTGCACCTATATAGTAAGTGGAGCTGATAAAATGGACAATGAGTGTAGAAACAAGGAGGTGGTCAGAATGTTATGCCTGATCGATGTACACTGACTTACAAATCCACAGACAAAACCTACTAAAAGCCCTGAAGGTCATTGCCACTCATAACAAGCTTGGCAACAATCAGTTAAAGTCCTCAGGACTCAGCTGTTTTTAAGCTGATAAAGGTCATGAGTGAAGGCCACACACTGACAAAACAGCTTTTATCGTTTATTTATTACATTTGTGAAATGAGCGAATCCATATACCATGTGTTTAAAACAGCCATGATGTCACAATATCTAATATCTATATCCATGCAAAGCATAAATTACAGCAGACAAAAAAGTTAGTTCTTTAATAAGATATGTGCTTCCATTTCACAAGAGCGGAAAACATCTTCACAAATTTGATCTAAATGGCTTTAATAAAGAGAGGCTAGCAGTAGTCGTAGACCAGGGGTCGCAACCCAAATGTTAAGAAGAGCCATTTTGTCTTTTCAGCAGAACTCAAACCACCTTAAAACCCACAACATTTTATGTCCATTTTACCATCTTGGCTGTAAATATGTCTCAGTGTGTGCTGATGTGCTAGTATAAGCTAAAAATATAATCTAAATGAAAACACAGACTTACTTTGCTCTGCTTTAAGCTTTAGCTCAGCTATAGCTGCTTTTCTCGCATCTCCAGCAGGAAACGTTTCTAAAAGTGGAATAGTTTCTTGTAAAATGTCTCTCAGTGTTTGATTTTCGAAGGTGATTTAGGTCATGATTCCTAGAGAATCAGAGGAAAACGTATTGTACTGAAAATCTGTCCTAGCGAATGAGAATAACTTCACATTTGCAGTCCTCCCAAAGTCCCGAGAAGTTGTACTATGGATTTCATGCTGTCTATTAGATAATTGTCCAGTAGGTAGCTTTCAATCTGGCTCAGGATCCAGGTGAACAGCAGGGGCCATGGCTGGAACATGAAGAGAAGTGAACTTGGGTGTGAGCAGGCAACTACCCCCAAGGATCACTGTGAGATTATGGGGACAGGAAAGCCACAAAAGGAACAATTATGGGGACGCTTAAATAAGGAATACATGTAGTCCTTGCAGTTGAACCTGCTGGACCACTTTGCTACCCACAAACAGAAGGCTGTTGGATACTGGTATGGGGTCAAAAGAATAGACAGAAGTCCATAAGCCCCTCACTTCGAAGATGGAAAACAGAGGCATATGATGCCCTAAATGTAACTAAGCCCAGCAGTGAGGAGCTGAACTTTACCCTCCTCTGCTGTCACTGCAGACTGGCAGAGTTGCCTACAGAGCAGCGCTGGTAGCTGTTAATGAAGTGATGCTCTTTTTATTTGAGGGTCCCATTTCAGAGGGAAGATTTCAAGCACTACCCCTTGTAACTCTCTTGTAACACACGAAAAGAAGGGGTAGCGTTAAAAATAAGAAATGGGATTGGGCCTAAATTCCAGGACCACAACTTCAACTTATGATTGTAGTACAAGAAATATGGTGGTAGGACTGAGAGAGGTATGAGGAGCAGTGAGGAGATGGGGAAGAGGTAGTGGGATGGTAGTGCCCAAACATGGTCTTGGAGATCTATCACCCTTGATCCACACCTGGATCCAATATTCAGATCCCACCTAACCTGTATGTTAGATTAGGTTTGAAGCTGAACTCTGCAGGGTGGTAGATCTCCAGAACTGGGCACCCCTGGCTTAGTGGTAGTACCAGTGTCCTCCAATCTTGCCCAGGACCCCTAATGCTCCACTTACCTCTGTGAATCCTTACACTGTAAGCTGCTCTGGATAAGAGTGTCTGCCAAATGCATAAATGCAAACGTGGTAGGGTGTGAAAACTGTAGCATGATACGGAAGGTAGAGATAAAAATTTATAGGATGTTAGAATGGAAGGAGGAGGGGCTTCAGGCATGGTTTTCCTCTCAAACTTTGGTTATTTCATAACTCCATACTGGGGAAAACTGTGGGCTCACATAACCTTTACAAAAATTAACCTCAAAAATGAAGAAGGAGAACAACTGGCAAGTCATTTCTACAAGAAAATAACACAAAACTGGCACCGATAAGTTGCTGTTGCATTGTTGTATGTTAGCAAAATGACATCACAAAGGTGCAGAAGTAGATTCATTTCGTCATTAACAAGTTTTTGCCTACCTAAAAAGCCTGGCTTTCCCTGTGAGTCGCAAAAGTCTTGAAGAGCTGGCAGCCTGACAGGCAATTTAGTTGACAGAACATCCGTTGTTGGTTGCTAGTGTGGCTGAAGGAGCTTAGGCACGAGACTTGCTTTATTAGCAGCTAAGCACTGACGTTGATGTGGCTGACAGTGTAGGCAGCCACTCCCAGGGCCCCTGTTTGTCTGATGTGGTCCGGCTCTTGTTGTGTCCACACTCCACAGTCTGATGTTCGTTAAAAGGGGCGTCTGCAGTTTGATGAAGGTCCCCCTCCCAAAACCACCTCCATCCCTCTCTCTCTGTTAACATCTCTTCCAGATCAAAGAGCACTAGTCGCTGCTACTGCTGCGGTGCGCCTTATTATCGGCCGCTCTTTCCTGCCCACAAATCCTTTGTAATGGTAGAACGTGTGTGCAATGCACTATTGGGTCCCCATTAATTTAAGGTTGGTCAAGGACAAAAATGGGACTGGAATTGCAAACTAGGAAAGTTTTTTGATCACAGTCACAACTGAAAGTTGGTAGCAGTTAATCACACAAGGACTTTTTACTCCCTAAGCCTAACAATGTCAAATAAAAGTGTCCCTTCACAGTGTGTGTGAGTTTTTAAACGGTCACTACATGCTGCCGGAGGAATACAGCATAAAACATTTTATTGACACTTTAAAAACTTACATTTATGTCAGATTAACTCATAAAAACAAGTCTAGACATTGTTTTTTTGAGGCGCCTAGTAAAATAAAGATTTGACAAAGGCTTGAAAGTGGTCATTTGAACCTTTTTCCCATTGCAATAAGGTGGAGACTCATTTAGCAAACCTGATTTGATTCAGCTGAGAATTGGCAAGGCCTTCATTAGCTTAGCTGGAGGTGATAGCTCATGGAAAACACAAAACTGTGCAGTCATTGAGGTTCCCTGGACTAGAAACGAGAGCCACTGCTTTCAAAAGATAAGAGTTTAAAGAGCTTACCCCAGATGTAGTCGATCAGCCGAGACATGTTTGGTGTCCAAATTCAGCTGCTTTTGCTTAGCACTGGGGCCAAGGTTGCTATCAAACACTAGAAGCCAATAGTCACCCAAATCTTCTCTGTAAATAAAACCCCCAAAACTTCTCTCAACCCACTGAAACTGCAACCAGCTCCTTATTAATGTCGCACAGACTTGTTGATGTGGTTTAGGACACAGTATGACTTATTATGAGCTATAAAAACTTTGCTGTGATGTTGAACACAAGCATACTGTGCTCTAAACCACATCAGCAAGACTGCACAACCTTAACGAAGAGCTGGATGTTGTTTGGGGATACATTTAAAGAAAAAAGACTGATTGTTGACATTTATTATAGCAACATTAGCTTTGTAGCTCCAGCACTAAACTAAGGAAGCAAATTTCAGACACCAAACACATCTGGGCTGGTTGACTACATCTAGAAAAAAGTGGAAAACTGTGCTAAAGTGGAAAACAGTTGCAATTCCCTCATGTAATTGTATTCCGAACTTACCTTTTATTAATCCACTTCCCACTCAGCCTAAATGAAAGGCTCAAAACCCACATTTCACTGGAGACAAGACACTCCTGAGGGAATCTTAACGAGGGGGGTTTAAGGGAATGTTGACTCACAGGCACGAAAGGCAGCAAGAGGGAAATGCAAGCTTTTATCTCTCCGACATCCCACAGACAGCCTGTGCCAACACTTCAAAACCAATCCAGAGTCTTCAAAGGTGATGACTGAGGGAGCGGCGGCAAGCACCGAGACCCGGAGAAGACAAGATGCCACCAAAACAAGGTTACAGGCTTAAAGAAGCCAATATTCCAGAGCTCAGAATGTCATTTTCTGGGAGTCTGCTTAGTGGCAGATCTTATGCATTACCCCACAATGAAAAAAAAAAACCATTGTGTATGTTGCACTGTCACAAACTTTACATACCGCACTTCTACAAAAACATCCTGGATATAACATACCATTAAAACTGGCTCAGGACAGACGGCTTCTCTGGAATCCTGGATTCTTGCCGGATATCAAATTTAAATTGGTGAACGTGCCTTGGCACTGTGGATCCATCCATGCTAACGAACAGGCTTCACCTGGGCCATGTCATGCTTATGTGACATTATTAAAGGAGCAACAACCAGAATGTTACATTACCAGTGAAAAGCATCTCTCTCATTATAAGAGACCATGTTCCTGGCGGGTAGACATAACTTGTCGTGCTGCTAGACTGTGCAGCCAATGTCTACGGATGCCTTTTCTGGCAGTCCCTGGCACATGGGTATGCTTTCCAGGCCACCAGGCGGCTGACAGGAAGCTAATGCCGCCCTAGGCCACCGCAGCTCACGTGTCACCCACTGACAACAGTGCATTATTGATTCCACACTGGCTGCCTGTGCTAACGCAGGGAATGAGCACTAGGTCCTGTGCCAGGAAAGATGGTTAGTGGCAGTTGTTTCCGGATTGCAGGAGTCTTTCGGTGTGATGTTTGAGCTTCTAAGTGGTGTTCTAATACTGTCTTAACAGCCCAAATCATGGCAAACCAAATTTTCCATGCTTTCTTGCAATAAAAGAGTTTGATTAGAATGTAAACTTTTCTAAAGTTTCAAAAAAGTTTCACTCTCCAGTCCATATGCGGAAAGCAAGCTGCAAAAACAGCCCGTTTTGAATTGTTTTTTGTGAGGTCAACACATTTAAACATACCCACGGATTCAGCCTACAGCAGTTTAGCTCCGCCCACTCATGTTGAAGTTATAAGGAGTGTTTCAGCTCAGACAGCTTTTTGAATGAGGCACAATACAGGGCAGCCAATCAAAAAATCTTGTCCTGTCCATATCAACAGTATTTTTCGTAAATCTCTACTTCCACTCAAGAATGCACAATTGAGTGTAATCCTTCATCATATTGATGTCACAGGCCTGAAGAACAGCATGTGCACAGCACAAAACATAGAGCGCAAAGGTGAAGCAGAGATTTTCAAGAAAGCAACGGTGAACACAGTAGGCTCTGACTTGCAGTCCATTGGACCACCATTATTCTATATTTTACCCCCAGTTTCTGCCAGAAAATAAAAGCTACCGTTTGCTGACATGGTGTTGTTTACTTTGCCATGGCTACATCACCATCTCTGGAACATCCACATAATCCTGATCAGACAGAAAACACTGTTTTTCTAGCTTTTAACTACATTTAAATTATGGAGTTAGGATTTTCAACAAAAAAAAAAACTGATGCTGGTTTATGATCATCAAGCCACATATCTTTAGAATCACTGTACCTAATTGAGAGTAGTATATTCTAATGCCTCGGCAGTACAATTTAAAGCCAAACTCAGTTATAAACATGTGATCACCCTCAAAATCACCCTCAAATTGCACAGTCATCCACATTTCAGAGGGGTTTTTCAGAATGCTGAATAATCAAAACAGCAACAACCATGCAAGTTTTCAAAAAGCTGACCAAAAACATCATTTTTAGTGGTTGAGGAGTGAAGCAAAAGGGAAATTTTCAAAAATATCCATGGCACAGTAACGAAAAAGCCTGCTGAGATAAAGAGAGGTCGTAAAATGGTCATGTAGAATTATGAATTATGACTGCTTTTGGTAAATAAAACCACACAAATGTCATTTTGGCTCTTAACATAAGAGCAATAAAGTGAACTGTCCTAAGCCAAGCCCAGTGCACTGACCCTACGGAGCTCCACCACTAACAATACAACAGCGTACAATCAAGCGTGATTCACACGGCCTCTGTTCCAAATATAGAAACTGCACTCTCCAGCAGGGCCAACATGACCTTTGCCTCACTGAAGGCAAGCCTGGGTGGGCTGGATCCTGTTGGCTTGCTTCCAAAGGCTTGCTCTCCATGGATGATTATCTCGGTGTCATATTTCATGTGCTGCCTTTCGAAGGCAGCCGATATTCACCTGCTTCTCCAGGTGTCAAGCTGGGGCTCACTTTGACGAGGAAGCTTCCTCGCTCCTTTAACAAGAGGCAGATCAGCCTGTGCGCCTGGGGACTGCACTCAGCTGGGTTATATTTAGAGGCTGGCTCACATTGCCCTGAATATTTCAGGGCTTTTGCGGTCACCTGACGCAGCGACGCAGTTAGAGCAGGTGAGATCCGGGGAACATGACGAAGAGCAGCTAGTATGACGGCCGGCTTTCGTTTGAAGGATGGCCGTTTAGTGTCGGAGATTACTCAGCTCATGCATCTTTCACCAACATGTGTTCTGGCCAAAGGAAGAGAAGGTAAATCATGTCAGGGTGGCGTCATTTGGATCATGTGTTAAAGGGAAAAAAACGGAACCATCGCTGCACATGCTAAACATGCTAACTGCGTCTGTGGTCTCTAGAGTGAGATTTTCTGATTTAGAGATGAAGAAAACGCCCTTCTGATGATGTATCTTGAAGATGGGAGGAACATCTGAAAAACTGCAACTGCTCTGGTGTGGATTTTTAGTCAAGGGCTCTTTAGAAATGCCTTTGTTTATCGCTAGCTGACTAATGCAGCAGAAAAGCATAGCTAATGTTACTTCTAGTAAGCCACATATCTTACTCCAGCTGTATAACTGTAGCGCCTCGTCTTTAAATCATCACTACAGTGGAGAGAATAGGTCATTTAAACAACAAATGACTCGTCAGACGAGGAGGAATACAAGCTAACAGCTAAAATTAGCGAGTTAGCTGGCTATCGATATACTTTACCTCAGTTTGGCTCCTTTTCTTTGACTGAAAGGGTAAAAAAAACTCTCTCGTGTCCATTTTATTGTTGAATAAAAAAATAATCGCTATTTTCCTTACAATTTTGTTCAATAACTGAGGTAAAGGTAATGCTAATGCTACCTCAGTTGTATTTATAAGCCTATAGATCAGCAGCTAGGCTAGCAGTCAGGACTGGTTGACACCCCAGGGATTTCCAGCGGTTGTATGATGTATTTTCAGGGTATTGTAGTGAAAGAACATTGACAAAGAGACTGGATATGATATAAAATCATGAATTCTGTCAAATCGATGCAGCTGAAAGGTATAATCTTGCTCTACAGAGTACTGAAGTAACACAACCCAGTTAGCAAAATTCGTCTGGCCCACTGGTGGGCCACATCCATGGTTTGTTCTGGCCCAATATACGTCTGGGTCCTCGGCCCAGATCTGGCCCACAGACTGTAAAGTAAGTAGAACTAAAGGATATGGCCCAAATCTGGCCCCAATCTGGTTCACAACCTTCATGCCAGAATTGTCCCATGAATGTAGACACGAGGCAAAACCATATGAAGCTGTCCAGGATCTGGCCCTATTCTGGCCCGCATGCCTAACATTTACCAAGTAGTCAACCAACACTCTCGCAGGAAAGCCAGAATTGGCCCAAAACTGTCTGTTATCTGGGAATAAATGATATATTAAACTTAATAATATATTAAACAGATTAAATGCAACTGCAGGACAGTTTTAAGAGTGCCAAGAGTTCACTGATGTGTGTGGCAATATAACTGCACTTATGGCACATGCATCTGAACCATTCAGCCCATAGTACACCAAATAAACCACATTCAAAAACTTGCATATAAAAATTCAAACACAGACATGTCCATGCAGAATTAACATGATTCTAAAAAAAAAGGCCATGGCTTGACCCTTGCTGTCCTGCCTCCAACCATTGTCTAGAGAAAAAAAAAAACCCTGTCCACACCCGTCATCGGCCTCTCAGGAAAGCAACACCCAGGTCATCTGCTTTATTTATTTACATTCCTAAAAGCGGCAGGGGCCTCCGGAGACGGGCCCCATAAATAAGCACTGGAAGGGTGTGGAGGGCTTGTGGGAGAACCAGTAGTCCCATACGCTAACTTTACATTTTATTTCAACAATTACGCAGAGCCCCACCAGAAACAATGGATTACAGTGGCCTAGGATCACTGACTGGAAACAATCGCTACTGGACAATGCATCTGTTTCTAGCTTCTAAAACAATTACTCAGTGGACGCCTATAAGGACAAATACTGAAGACAAGCCTTCAGTGGCTATTTGGGTTTGACACCTAATTTAGCAATGCGCTGGGACAATGTAAAGGGGAATTCCATCAAATTTTCAAAGTTTCCACATCATTCAGTGGTTTGGTGTGAAATGGTTCAGATTTCTTTACAATGGTGGTGATAGGAACCAGGGGTCACCATGACTACAACACAAATATAGACATTTTATTTACTATCAAAACCACCAGTGAACCTACACGAGTCTTCTGAGTTTATGTGGAATGTTGATGATGGTAAAATAGTGGAAAATCTGAAATTTTAAGATTTCTTTGAGGACATTTTGCCTCATAACACCCTGCATGTACCCCTCTACCATAAATAGATTTCTAAAAATATGTTAGGCCAAATCTTCTCGGGAAACCAGGCAACGTACTCATAAATATTTCATGTAATAACTTTCTGTGAGGGAGACGTCTGGTTCCTATCATCACCACTGAGAACCATTCTGACTGAAGTTTGCCTAACATGGAGCATTTCACATCAAACAAGTCTGAATGACTTTACATCTCAGCTGTTTAATTATTCTGAAATATAGAAATAAAAAATGGTAGAATTTCTCTTAAATGGGAAAAGTCATATATATTAGCAGTGATGGTGGTATGGACTGGGAGCACTGGCCCTAGGCCCACCAGCTTTTGTCATTGGCCCACCAACATTAAACTCATAAATCTCAAACGTGCACTCGCTAAATATGTGATATTCGAAATTCCATATTTTTTTACATCTTTGCCATTTTGAATTTTTGACATTTAACAATCAAAATTCCAGTAAAACCAATGACCGCAACCATTTGCTTATCATTTCCATCTCAGAGTTGGAGCTCATGGTAGAAAAAAATCTCTTAAAGGCTTATATTGAGATATAAACATTGCTTCAAGTTCAAAATAAGCCGAACACACTATATAAAAATTACATTAATACAGTAACAACAAAAAATATATTGAAAATTGGTGCAAATCGTCTAACCAAACGTTTGCTTTAAAGACCCTCTGAACAGACAGAAATCTCAGAGAGCCGGAGAAACAGAGCTGTAGAGGGTGAGACACGTTCAAATGTGTAGGCTTGTCTGGCTGCATCAGTAGGAAAGATCTGGGAGATTACTGTCTCTGTACTGAAGAGTGGAAACACTCAGGCAGATGCAGAGGGGCTGAAGAAGCCTCCAGACTGAGGGCCCTGAGAGGGGAAAACTTGGCCTGCCTGCGCACCCAACACTAAAACAGGCCTCAAAACACGCAGACCAATTTCTGACCCAGGAACATCAACAATAACAATAACAATAACAATAACGTAGCCCTTTATTCCTTTATTCCCAGCCAATTTCGCTTATGAACATTTTGAAATGAGGCTTATACTGACAAGCACCACTCCACTGTCTGAAACATGATATATGGTCACATGCATGTTATACAGAGTTTGTCACCTAAGTTTGCTTTGTTTCCAGAGTTTCCAGACATCTGTTGCCTCTATATATGGTTATTAATACCCTGTCTGACGTCTAAAACATTGTTAGTTTTGAGAAGTTATGGCCCAAAACAAAGTCATTTTTAAAATCAGACTATTCGGACAAGCCAACAATCCAAAAGCTAATTATCTAGCAGTATTTATAAGGAAGTTCAGTTAACTGCATGTTTAGCTGCGTGGCTAAAGCTGCTGCACAGCTACTGAAGCTACTCGCACCAGTTGCAGACTTTTACTTTCACTACAGTCGTGCTTTCAGCACAGCTGCTCTCTTTAACTTGTAACGACAGCAGGAGATCACTGGTTTGGGGATTTTATGGAAAAGTCCTTCACAAAGATGAGTGAGAATAAGATTATGTACCTTTTTAACAACCGTCTTAAGAATCAAGACTCCCAGACTGAGAATCACTGGTTGATCTTTTATACTGAGCGCCCCTGGTGGAGTCATAACTTTCGATATATTTTAAATACATGACATACAAACAAGGAAATTCAAATTTAATTGTTGGGAGTCCTAAACTCTCAAGTCTAAACATTGCTCTGACCTATATCTCTGGCCTTCTCTGCCTCCATTCACCACTTCCAGAAACAAAACCTCTCCATTTTTGTTGCTGTTGACATAATTTAACTGCTATTTAGATCGTGTCAAAATTTCATGACAAACGAACAGAAATGATCCAAATAGACTGAGAATGAAATCTTGTTTCATTAACTTACAGTGAAAGTTGAGATTGTTTTCACCCCCTTCAGCCCTCATTGCTCACTAGCAGCTCAACACAGTCACATTTCACAAACGAAAAGACAACAGTCAAACTTAAAAATCTGTTTATTCTCTCTGTTGGACTAACAGTGGTGCACTATTTTTGACATACTCTTTAGTCGTGCCACATTGTCCTTTAGTGTGGTTTTAAAGGGCCCATATCATGGAAAAAATAATATTTATGTGTTTATGTGTGTGAACACTGCAAAAATGGTCTCTTGTCAAGTGAAATGATCTTAAATCTAGTCAATATATCTAATATCTCTCATTTTGAGATGGTTGTGCACTTATTATAAGATTATCTAGCTAATATCTAGATATTTTTACTTGTTTTAAGTAATTTTATTAAGTATGTGCTGGTTCTAAGCACATTTCTTAAAACAAGCAAAAATATATCTGCCAATATATTGAGATTAATTTACTTGATAAAATGACTTAAAACAAATAAAGTCTAGAAATATGATAAATAGTATTTTTATCTATAATAGTCTTAATAGTCTAAAAATATTAGATTTATTGACTATATTTAAGATTTTACTTGACGAGATACCAATTTATGCAGTGAACACTGTTAAAGTTACATAATGTACCATTCACTCTGCACTTTATACATTACATATAGAAACCAAACGACAAATTCATTGAATTTATTGCTTTTTTAATGTCTTTCCATGTAACCACCTGTTCGGCATATGGCAGTTTAGCTCCGCCCATTGATGCTGAGGTCTTAAGGAGTGTTTAAGCGCAGACTGCTTTTTAAATGAGGCACAATGCAGAACAGCCAATCAGAACAGAGCTCATTTACATACGTAGGTCTTAAGGGCTTTGCCATCCGAGCTCATCTGTCTTGGTTTGTTTTTTTTTAAATGTGCTGCATTAATAAAGGTCACTTGACTGGACGTTATACTGTAGAGTGACTGCCACTTTCATCACGTGACGTTTGTGAAAGAGAAAGCAGGTTTTATAGGGTGGTTTCCCCGCATACAGACTCTGCAGGCGAGAGGTGAGCTTTGTAACTCAAGCTCCTCCAGTGGAATGCTCTGACTGGGTCAGGTGAGAGTGTCCAGTGGCCTTACAAAGGCCCAGTTCTGCCCATTACCATGACCACAACAAAAGGACTGTGTGTGAATATCTTACCATCTCTCTCACTAAATATCTCTCTCTCTCTCTCTCTCTCTCTCACTCTCTCTCTCTCTCTCTGGCTCTCAGCTCTGCAAGTGCACTATAATCAAAACTTATCAAAACAGAGGGCACACACACACGATTAAATGACAGAGTAACTTATAAAGGCCAGATCTGAAACCCCGGTGAATTCGAACTTGCTTTGCTCTAAATGTCAGGGCTCTTTTATACGAGTACACAACACAGAAGCTTAACTCTTACAGTTACGCAGTTATGGCAGGCAATAAAGAAAACATATTTATAATTTAATTAGGGCTGTACCCATTAATAGAGCCTTATTACGGCAAATTATTAACAGCACAAATTTTTCTGACTCATTTCTAACTCATTTTTCCAAACCATCCATAGTAGTGCAGGCTGAAGCCCAGCTGCAGTGCCCTGTACGTTGCTATTGTAGGTTCCATGGTCATGAGCCCCGTTCAGTTACAGCTTCTAAACAGCTTTTAACGTGACGTTTCATGAAAACTACTGATAAATCAACGAGCAGCAAACTAACAAAAGCTCCAGTTCCCCTTGAGAGCCTGCACCGTAACAAGACTCGATGAGTCGTATGAATGAGAGCGAGAGGCTACAATCGCAGAGGAGCTGAACCACTGACTGTATGTGTGATATATATGATATATGTTCCCATTGGTTGGAACATACAGCCACTGCTGCTTTATTAATAATGCTTATTAGCATTATTTTATCTTGCTGCCATCAGCCTCTTCTGAACAAATATCTCTTTCATGTCACGGCAGTTTCATACAGTGTTGTGGAGTTTCTACAGTGAGATTCACTGGAAAGAGGCCCCGAATATTCTGTAGTATCTCGCTAGGACTAAGTGATCTGAACGAAACAACGTGCAATGAACTCCTCAGTATATGGAGCTTCGAACAAGCCGGGATGCCCCGATGAGGTAGGCACCAGACAGCCGTCGCAACGTTTAACCTCTGTTTGCAACTTCTGGGTGCAGACCCCCGTACCCCTTCATGTGTCTGGCAGAAAACAGAGATGACTTCCAGCATTGCATGTAATGCAATCGATTACACAGACGTCGAGGTATGTGGCAGATTTTTTTGGTTCAGATTGCGTCATCCTAACGGGAGTTACAGCAGAATATTCGGGGCCTCTTTCGAGTGAATCTCCCTATATATTAGTGCAAAACAAAGTAGCTGGTACCAAAATTGAGTCGAGTAGAGTCAGATTAGGCCATACCATGCAGTGGAAAAGGCTAAATTTGCTGAAATATGTAAAGATGATTAGTTATGTGTGGCATGCGCCCATCTACGGGGCCCCGATGGCAGCCGCGAGAGCCAGCAGGGAGGCGGGGCCCGAGCTCCGAGCAGGGATGAAGCCCGATGAGGACGGTGGGGAGAGGAACACTGCGAGTGAGGGGGGTATAGCGCGCGAGTCCCGAGCCCCGCCTCCTGCCCGGCTCTCGCGGCCGCCATCGGGGCCAGGTGGATGGGTGCATGCCACATTATGATTATCTACACAAAAAAATTAATCGCAGTTAATCGTATTGTTTTAATTGCTTGACAGCCATAAACCTCATTTGAATTATTCCTCTCTCCAAGCTTACTGTAATAACCAGAGACATCATGTTGAAGGTGCCAACTGTAGATTTTCAATCTATATCACATTTGTGTTTGTAAGCATAAGAAGAGAGATTTTATTATGATTTTGTTTTGCAGAAAGAAAAAAACATCCTTTACATGTTTAATTCGTTTTCTGAAACAAGCTGAAAAGGTCAAACCTGTCAATACACAAAGTAAATCACATGTCAATGTTATTCATTATGTAGCTAAATGTAATTAGTGATGTAACTGCATTTAAATAGTTAAACATGATGACAATAATAACTCTCGACCTCTCAGGGTTAAAAATGAGTGCTGTGTTATTAAGAAGCAGAAACACCACAGACTGCTGTGGCACGCTGACTCCCACTGAGGCGCCGTGCTGGACTGAGATCAGTGGCGTTAAACATGTAATTTCAGAGGCCGCCAACGCAGCCAATCATCCAGAATTGACTGTAATGTCACACAAATAAACACAGGTGCAGCACCCCCCACCCCCCACCCCGCACCACTGTCGAGACTCAGGAGGAGCGTCCAGGTTAGGCAGAGGACATAGGTAGGGGGTTTCCAGGTGAAATAAGACAGACAGCGCACAGCTACGGGGTCTCAAACCTACACTTCATAAGCATGAATTCGGCCCTGTTCCAATTCTCTTCTTCACTGCATCAGGAGATCTAATGTACGTTAGAGGAGAAAAGCTGACATGAGTGACAAAAAGTTCAAAAGTGGAACCGTGGAAAAAGGCAGAGAGTTTGAACTGTGCTGTGGTATAGCTGCATTCTAGAACATTCTAGAACAGTGCGAATGGGGGAGCATTCTACAGCAGTCTAAATGGGGGAGAATATTCCAGAACACTATCAATAGAGGAGAACATTCCAGAACAGTGTGAACGGTGGGGAATATTCTAGTGCAGTGTGAATGGGAGAGAACATTTCAGAACACAATGAAAGGGGTGAGAACATTCTAGAACAGTGTGAGTGGGGAGAACATTCTAGAACAGCGTGAATGGGGGGGTATTCTAGAGCATTGTGAATATTCTAAGACAATGCAAATGAAAACCATTCTAGAACAGTGCAAATTAGGAAGAACATTCCAGAGTTAATGGGTGAGAATATCCGAGAACTCTATGAATAGGGAATAACATTCAAGGACAATTGGAATAGGGAGGCCTTTCAGAACAGTGTAAATGAGGTAGCACAATCTAGAACGTTGTGAGAGGGAGAGAGCCCTCTGGAACAGTCTGAATGGGGGAGAGCATGCTAGAACTGTGTGAATGAGAGAGGACATTCTAGAATAGTCTAAGTGGGGGAGAGCATGCTAGAACAGTGTGAATAGGAGAGAGCATTCTAGAACAGTGTGAATAGGAGAGAGCATTCTAGAACAGTGTGAATGAGGGTGAGTATTCCAGAACAGTTTGAATGGGGGAGAGCACTGTAGAACAGTGGGAATGGTGGAGAACATTCAAGAACAGTGTGAATGGGGGAGAGCACTATAGAACAGTGTGAATGGAGGAGAGCATTCAAGAACAGTGTGAATGGGGGAGAACATTCTAGAACAGTTTGAATGGGGGAGAACATTCTAGAACAGTGTGAATGGGGGAGAACATTCTAGAACAGTTTGAATGAGGGAGAGCGCTGTAGAACAGTGTGCATGGAGGGAGAACATTCTAGAACAGTGTGAATGGGGGAGGAGCATTCTGGAGACTCCCAACAATCACATACAGGTGGGCAGACTAGCCTGATGTCTGGTTGATGATTGCTGATGAATTTCATGTCAAGTGACCAAAGTGATCATAGCACTGTCCACTGAGGTCAGACAGAGATGACTTAAACCAGCCTCAGTCTAGCCGCTGTCCCAGAATGGGCGAGAAAAGGACAAAAAGAGACACACATACAGACGCGGAGAGACCGTGAGTCAGTGTGACCGTGTCTGCGCCCATCCGAAGGGAAAAAGCGGCCGTGAGGGCAGGGTGGGTGCGGACCAAACAGTGACCCAATGTTGCCGCTCAAAACCAGACAGGGGAACAAACAAATAACTCTTGTTATTGTTGCAGCCAGAGGAGTCCGGTTTGGGGTGAAGCTCCAGCGTGCCAGCGGTGGCAGCGGAGGCCGCAAACGCGACACCTATTTTTAAGTGGAGTCTGGAGTTGGGCAGGAAACAGGGGGGTGGGTTGTGTTGACAGTTTGTCCACATGGCTCTCACGTGCCCAGATGTGTCGGCGTTAACGAGCTCCCACCTCCAGCTCTGCTTTTAGAGGGTAGAGGAAAGCAAACAAGCCGAGGTAAACAGCATCGGAACACGTGTGGCATTGGAACACACTGCTTAAAGTCTTTCCACAGTTCTCACCAGTGACGTCCAGAACGTTGGTCAGTACTTCACAAAGCAATATTCTACATGTCTTCCCTGAAGATCACCTACTCACCTTATTCCTTTAAAAAGAAGCTGTTTTTGTTATTGATGTATGCAAATGATCTCTGTTCTGGTTAGCTGCTCTGTTTTATGCCTCATTCAAGAAGCAGTTTGGGCTGAAATGTTGACCAAGCTGTGACGTTCTGACTGATAAGACATTTGGAAAACAGGAGACTGGAAGGCTGCAATGAATCGTTTGCTTTCCGACAGCCAGAAACAGCACTTTTCAACATTTAATCATTTTCCCATCTTCCACTCCAATAACTCTACTACAGACTGTCCGCAGGAACAACACTCCTCATCACTTTAATGGGAAGAGGCAGCTGTATGCTGAATGGGCAGGGCTAAACAGCTGTATGCTGAATGGGCGGGGCTAAACAGCTGTATGCTGAATGGGCGGGGCTAAACAGCTGTATGCTGAATGGATTGGGCTAAACAGCTGTATGCTGAATGGACTGGGCTTAACAGCTGTATGCTGAATGGGCGGGGCTAAACAGCTGTATGCTGAATGGACTGGGCTAAACAGCTGCATGCTGAATGGGCGGGGCTAAACAGCTGTATGCTGAATGGGTGGGCTAAACAGCTGTATGCTGGATGGACTGGGCTAAACAGCTGTATGCTGAATGGATTGGGCTAAACAGCTGTATGCTGAATGGGTGGGCTAAATAGCTGTATGCTGAATGGACTGGGCTAAACAGCTGCATGCTGAATGGGCGGGGCTAAACAGCTGTATGCTGAATGGGTGGGCTAAACAGCTGTATGCTGGATGGACTGGGCTAAACAGCTGTATGCTGGATGGATTGGGCTAAACAGCTGTATGCTGAATGAACGGGGCTAAACAGCTGTATGCAGGATGGATTGGGCTAAACAGCTGTATGCTGAATGAACGGGGCTAAACAGCTGTATGCAGGATGGATTGGGCTAAACAGCTGTATGCTGAATGAACGGGGCTAAACAGCTGTATGCAGGATGGATTGGGCTAAACAGCTGTATGCTGAATGAACGGGGCTAAACAGCTGTATGCTGGATGGACTGGGCTAAACAGCTGTATGCTGAATGAACGGAGCTTAACTGCTGTAGGCTGAACAGGTGTGGCTAAGCTGCTATATATTGAATGAGTGGGGCTAAACAGGTGGGACAAAATTGCTGTAGGATGAATGGGCGGGGCTAAACAGCTGTAGGCTGAACAGGTCGTACAAAATTGCTGTAGGCTGAATGGGGGGGGCTAAACTGCTCTATGCTAAATGGGTGGGGCTAAACTACTTTGTCATGGTTGTGAGGTCAAATCTAAATTTTTGCTGCTTAATTTCTATATATGGTCTCTAGAATGACCAGCACATTTTGAAACTTTTATAATTCTTTACCAGTAGAAACTAATTCAAGAAAAAAAATAACTTGTCTATCTATATGATAATCCATGATAAGATCCCTTAAGACGCCTTCAATAGGAGGTCAGTGAAGATTGTCCAGTAGGGCTATATTGGACAATCTTCACTTGGGGCTGAAATGAACCAGCTTTGCTGGAAAATCCTGCTTTGTGAAACTTCCCCCAGCTCTCAAATCAGCACAAACATTACATTAATACATCTGATGGCCACAAACAACAGTCACTGCAGACAAAGTGCCTCTTTCATTTGTCTCTTTTAAAGTTAGCAGGCCCGACACAGCTTCACTAACTAAACTACACTTTGGCAGAAGTTGGATCCGGTCTGTCTGAGCCGGCCAATAATCGCTGGTGCTCTGTATCATGTCTCAAGCGTCCCCAGTGGCAGTTCCTCTAATAAAGACAGATGCGCCTTTCACATTCTCTTCCGAGTTTCCTTTCACTGTTAAGGTCAGCACTGCTCTAACATAAGCAGAAGAGGAAACTGCAGAGGTCAGCGTTATTGACCGTGCCACTGGGATTCATATGAACTCTTAGTTTTTTGAGACAGTTAGGAGGGAAAACAGCTTTATAAGAAAGGTTAAATTGTGCACCCAGTAGGTCTGAATGATGTTTAAAAATGATAATGTGTTAATAGTGCCCCCTGCTGGAGAAACGTCTGACTGCTAAACATGCATGAGTGAGTTCCAAAGACACATGCTTACATATAAAAAACAAATGTTGTGTGGTGTTTTCCATTGTGGACATGCTCTCAAAGTCAGCTATACACACATGTGGGACACCATGTAGTCTATTTTCATAACTTCACAACCTTCCATACTTATGCTGTATGGAAAATGCTTCGAATTTTCCTCAGACAGTATGTCTCACACTGGGAAACAGAGACAGTGGGAAATTTACTATACCATAATGGACAAAAGCAAGAAAAAATAGCGGTCAAAGAAATCTTGAAGCTTGAATTTTGTCTAATTTTTATAGAGAACAATAAAAATAAAGTAAAATATAAAGTGTCAGAAGCATAAGCATTCATTTTAATGTTACATGCACAATAAGAAGGTTCGGCTCAATGTTCAGGTCTCAAATGCTAAATCAACATTAAACATTATACCGATGAAGATATGACGACACTGTGTGCAATTACACATTTCCACCAGAGAGGTCCCCAAATCCCCAATACTTACACAGTGTAGCTTTAACAACTCGGCAATATTTAAGGAAAGTGTGTGATGATTTCATTGACTTCCATTACTTGTTAGCAACATTAGTCTCACAGCTCTAGAGCAAAACTAAGGAAGCAAACTTCAGACATTTGGGTTAATTTCCACAGTGTTAACCTTTGGGTAGCCAGAAAGCTACAGGTTTAGCATCAGGAGATGTTGGGTGTTGCCATTGTAGGCATTAATCTCCAGGTTTCTATTTTCATTTCCTCTACACCTACGCAGTGCAGTGATCCAGACCAGATCGATCTATGGATACCTTATATGGACACATTATCCCTATTCTCAGTGCTCCTTCCATCATTCAATAAAGGTCAACTTCAAAAAAGCCATCCGAGAATTACCCACACTGGAAAGTCCTTTATACAAACAGTGGTCAGTCCTCTTGACAGCTAAGGGTTTAGACATCAAACATGTCTTGATTGATTAAAAACATTTGGATTAAGGGGGAAAAACTACTGAAGTTTGTGTTTTCATCAAATTATTCCTTTAAAGGCTTTCTCAGGAGAAGTAAGCGAGTAAGAGTGGGAGGAGAGTGCTTCTCCAAAGGAACTGGAGGCCTGTCCTCTTTCAGTCAACAGAAATCTGTCCCAAAGACAAAACTGGATCCGAAACCAAGCTGGATTTCCCCTTTTCTGACTCTTTTGTGAATGGAGAAGCAGTGAATTACAGCTCTAAAAGCATTTATATTGTAAACTGATGTACGGCGGGTGTAATCCTTACACCCGGAGCTTCTCAGTGGCGTGCTGTTATTGTCTGAAGTGGAGTGCTTCCAGCATTAGCGTGACCTTTTTAGGAGAAAGGACTGCAGACGCATCATGTATCAGGTATTGCAGAAACACAAACAGACAACAGATACTCGTGTGTGGAATGTAAGTGGTTTAAATGATGGTCATTCTCAGGTGGAGTTTTGAGCAGCGGTGTGCTAGCACTTCTAAATATGCAAATCTCGAATCATCTGCAATGGTTCATAACCTTTAAACAGGGTTTTGGGGAAAAGCAAGCAATAAATGAAATGAACACAATTGTTCCTATGACTCAGTTAGGCCCCTTTTCCACCGCAGGGCCAAACGGTTCTGAGAACGGAGACTAATGGTTCCAGTGGTTTTTCCACGCAGACATGGTTCGACACAGAACGCTTGAAAATCAGGCTTAACATGGTTTTGGCACGGTTAGATGACCGTACACAGGGCCACAGAAAACAATCAAACAAGTTAAGTTCTCAGAGCTGGTTTATGAGGAGTCTCGCTAATTTCCCGTTATATCAAAAACAGGACTGCAAAACAGCAGAGGGCGCCCACGAGCAAGTCTTCAGTGAAAGGGAGTAAATGGAGCTCAACGGCTAAAAAACGGAAAGTTAAAATAGTTTCTAATGACTCACCCAGAACGTTTCTTTAATTTTAGAAAGTGCTGTTTCATTCAGAGCAAATACAGTTAAAATCGCTGTATAAGCTGCCAGAGCAGATCCATGTGGGCTAACTGTGATTCTGACGGCTGAGGTAAGTAAACGCCGGTCTCCTGCAGTGGGCGGGAACAAGCGGCGACGTCACTGCGGTCTAACTAGAGCGTCTCTTGTATCTGCCTTATAAGGATAGATGACGGTTGGAACGCTGCCTACTTAGACAGCTGCCTATGTAGACAGTGGCTACTTAGAGAGCTCACTAGGTTTTGAGGCACACCCAAAGACTCATATATGAGAGCGAACTTTCGAATAAGGGGTGGTGAAGTAACACAAATGTAAAAAATAGACTTGTTCTGCGGTGCTTTGAGCTGGACCCTGGTGTGGTGTGTGTAGCTGTTAGCCTGTTAGCAGTTAGCCACTGGTTTGTGTAGTTTTCCTCAATATTCCCTGTTTCTGATTTAGCCACACAACAGATGGAAAAAAAGGTAATCAGAAAAGTGTTTTGCTGCATCTCGTAGCGACGCTGCTCGCTTATTCCCAGTACGGCAGCCTGTTCCGACTGAAAAACTGAAAGAAATCAGAGTAAGAGTTTACATGCACTGAGAAATCAGATTACTGAGCTAAAATCCAGCTTTCTTAATCGGATTTCCAGTTTGGAGTATGGTGTTAACATGACCATTTGAATAATCGGATAACTGCGGAAATCCAATTATGATCGGATTATTGAGTGCAAGTAAACACACTCAACGTGTTGTGCTGGCACAAGTGGATCAGACACAGCAGTGCTGCTGAAGTTTTTCATTAAAATTCGCGTTTGGTGTGCAAAATACTGTGAGTTATTTACTGTTGTCCTAATAAATCGCACGAATAAATCACGTTTGGTGTGTAGCGGCTTTAATTTCCAGGTTTCTCTGTGGTTAACACCATGTAGTATTTTCATTTCCTCTACACCTACACAGTGTAATGATACGGCCCTCCAGACACCAGCACAGATCGATCTATAGATACCTTATATGGACACATAACCAATGCAGTATATCCCTATTCTCAGTGCTCCTTCCTTCGTTCAATAAAGGTCAACTTCAAAAAAGCCATCTGACAATTACCCACATTGGAAAGTCCTTTATACAAACGTGGTGGTCAGCCCTCTTGACAGCTAAGGGTTTAGTTAGGAACAAAAGAAGCCTAGTTCAAAGCCATGAGGAAAAAAAAATTGTATAAATCCATGACTATTCTCCCCTGCACCTTCAGGCCGGCCTCGCTTTGATATGGGGCACAGGCTGCAATCTTCAGGGGGCCTGGACTCGAGGGGAATGTTAAATGCTGCTTTCCTTTAAGATGAAATGCTGCCCCATACAATATTGATGAACAGCCTCTGGACATAGAGCGCTGAATAATGCGCAAGCATATTAGACTCTTATTCTGCTCTGTGCTAATTAGGCACAAATGAACTCCTATTTTTAACTGTGGTTGGAGTGAAAGGTAGATAAAGGGAGAAAGAGACAAAGACAAGGTGAGAGAGAGAGAGAGGGAGAGAGAGAGAAAGAGAGTTAAAGATAATTTTCCATTTCAAGCCCTTCATTTTCAGCACTGGGCCTACATTGCATTATCATATTGAAAGGGAATTCTAGCGATTTTTCAAAATTTCTGCATAATACAATCATTGAGATGTAAACAAAGTCATTCTGAGTGGTTTGATGTGGAAGGGTTCATTGTAGAGAAGCCTACCGACTCAGACTGCATTACGGTGGTGCTGATACACTGGCCAAAAGTATATGGACATCATACCTAGATGAACTTGTTGGACATTCCATTTCAAAACCATGGGCATTGACATGGAGTTGACCCCCCTTTTGCAGCTATAACAGCCTCCACTCTTCAGGGACGCTTTCCACAAGATTCTGGAGGGTGTCTGTGGGCTTTTGTGAGGTCAGGCAATGATGTTGGACGAGAGGGCCTGGCTCACAATCGATGTTCCAGCTCATCCCAGAGGTATTCAGTGGGGTTGAGGTCAGGGGTCTAGACCACTAGAGTTCCTCCACACCACACTCATCAAACCATGACTTTATGGAGCTGCTTTGTGCACAGGGGCTCAGTCATGCTGGAACAGGAAAGGCTCTTCCCCAAACTGTTCACACAAAGCTGGAAGCATATAAGTGTGTAAAATGTCTTTGTGCAATGCTGCAGCATTAACATCACCCTTCACTGGATCTAAGGGGCCCCAACCCTGAAAAAGAGCCCCTGTTCATCATCCCTCCTCCAACAAACTCTACAATGGACCCTAGTAGTGTTCTCCTGGCATCCACCAAAGCCAGATTCGTCCATCAGACTGCTAGACAGTGAAGAGTGGTTCATTGAAAGATGTTTCCACTGCTCCAGAGTCCAGTGGCGGCGTTTTACACCACTCCAGCCGACGCTGGGCATTGCGCATAGTGATCTTAAGCTTGTGTGCAGCTGCTCAGCCATGGAAACCCATTTTATGAAGTTCATGAGACACAGTTCTTGCTTCCAAAGGCTGTTTGGAACTCTGTAGTGAGTGATGCAACAGAAGATTAGCATTTTTTACGAGCTGCACTTCAGCACTCAGTGTTTGTCTATGGAGATTGAATGGCCATGTTCTTGATTTTATAAACCTGTTAGCAATGCATGTGGCTGAAACCCCTGAACTCGATAATTAGGAGGAGTGTCCACATACTTTTGGCCATATAATTTAGGAACCTGGGTTTACAATGTCTACAGCACAAATATAGCAATGTGCAATTCCCCTTTAACATTGCTATATGTGGTTGTGATGCATCATTTAATGTGTGTTGTATATAAGGTTAGCTCTGGGTAAGTATTCCTATTTCTGATTCAATGTGGAACAGAACAGAACAGCTTACGGCAGAGGTCACTAATAGGCGGACCGCGGTCCGAGTCTGGACCCAGACGCTGTCCTATGCGGACCTAAACCTATAACCGCTAAACTATGGAGAATTATTTAATTTCCATGGGGTGGTCCTTTTTCAATCAGCGTAACTTTTTGCCCTTTACGGTAGCTTTAGCGGCCCGGGAGACTCACAGACCAATCGCATGCGTTGTAAATATCACACGAGGCGCTACTCAGCCAATCAGATCTGTGCATTACGATGAGCACTGAGACTCGAGTCAGTGATGCACAAACAGTGGAGGGACGAGGCGAGAAACAGCAGTCGGAGGAGAAAGTGAGTCAGAGGGAAGTTATTTCACATGTCGTGCTCTAAAAAGAGAAAACTGACAATAAATGTTGTTGAAATATGACTGAACTGTACTTTATTTGATTTGACATTCAGTTGTTGACTGTATAAGATGTTGATAAGGTATATTGTGCAGTCAACAACTGAATGTCAAATCAAATAAAGTACAATTCAGTCATATTTCAACATTTATTGTCAGTTTTCTCTTTTTTACTTCAGTAAACAGTATATGTCACTAAATCATAATGCAGGTTAGACATTATGATGTTCTGGACCTTTGCTTGAGGAAATTTTTTTATCTAACCGGACCTTACTGAATTTTAATTAAAGACCCCTGGCTTAGGGGGACAGAAAAAGTCAGAGAAATCAGACAATAATGTAGTACAGTATCATATCATGATGAAAAGTGTCAACCAGAGTTTTTATTCCTCATCAATTCAAGATGTGAGACACAACAGGAGACACATAATGATCGCAGGCCTGCATAATGAGTAAGTCAAATAATGATGATAGGGTGGAGCTGCTGTGTTTGTCCCTATGTGCAGGCCATTCACAGGGTTTTTTAGTCCACTAAGTAAACCAGAAACCCTCCCCCCCATCTTCTCAATAGTGAGCATGTCAACCTGGTCTTTACTCAGTGCTGTGTTTTTGTGTGGCAGTGCCCTAAGGGGCCATTCAAATTAAAGTGACATGTGCCCTGACACGCGTCCCCTCTGTTTCCGGTGCACTCCAGCAATCGATCTCAGAGCCTAACCAGGATAATGATCCCATCAGCTAACACAGACACAGCAGCTGCCACTGCCCTTCCACAGCTCACCTCACGCTCACGCTCGGCGAAATAACCTGCGCTGTGTCACACAGATGGTAACTACAGCTAATAATCTGGAGGGGATTCATACTGCAAGAAGACGGGCCTCAACCTGTGTTAGAATGAGACAGTTTTGACATGGACATGCCGTGCCAAAGCTATACTGTTTCCAGCTCCAGCCTTCACCAGCACAGAACTATGCTTTCCTGCATGTTCTCTAATGATCAAATCCTTCTTAAAACAGATAGTTCTGGTCCTAAAATCTGATTTGCTGAGCCACATTTGAAGCATCTGTAAAATACTCGATATATGCACACCTACGGCCTATTCTGTATTAATGCACCAGCTCACTAAAAGCCACTATGATCTGAATGGATGGCTGCTCGCATTGACCACCCAGTGTACTGAACAGGGGTCGGCAATATGGCGAAAAATATTACATCACGATATTTCAAGATATTTTCACGATACACGATATGCACCACAATATTTAGTTTTTCTGATATTTAACAAGTTGGAAATACAGAATAGAACCTGAAGTGCCACATATGAAATATACTACAATACTAATAATAAACCTACAACTACACAAATTTTAATTTAATGTTTGACCAACTTTATTGCAGTAACTCCAATTAAACAAGCCTAATTATGCTCAATTTGCAATGGAACATGCAGTTAGTCAGTCTGTCCATGATATGCTCAGAAGAGCAAAAGCAGCACATCTTAAACTACATTTCTTTGTGACTGAATTGTTTATTGTGATGACTATTAACTATAACTTGTGTATTTTATTGAAAAACTGACCTGAATCATATTTTTCACTTAATAATTCAGCCCTAATCTATACACTGCTTTGTACCAGAGCCATTGCCCCAAAGCAGCTTTCCAGAAAGCTTCACCTAATGAGTGTCACCAAGGGAACATGAGGAACAGCCACTGAGAGGAACCAAGACTCAAAAAGAGATACTACATAAGAGATCCAAGAAGAACCACTGGAAGAACCAAGACTCAAAAAGAGATACTACATAAGAGATCCAAGAAGAACCACTGGAAGAACCAAGACTCAAAAAGGGAAATTGATATTGGAAAAGGTCTGTAAAGATATAAAGAACTCACTAACTGTTCTGGACACATACAGGGTGGTGGATATAGAACAAGGTGGGGCTCAAACAGGATGGCAGATATAGAAAACAGTGGACTCAGGAAGTTAGATATAGAACACAGTGGCCTCAGGATGGTAGATATAGAACACAGTGGCCTCAGGATGGTAGATAAAGAACATGGTGGAACACATACAGGATGGTAGATATAGAACATGGTGGAACACATGCAGGATGGTACGTAAAGAACACGGTGGACAGATATAGGATGGTAGATATAGAACATAGTGGCCTCAGGATGGTAGATATAGAACATAGCGGCCTCAGGATGGTAGATATAGAACATGGCGGCCTCAGGATGGTAGATATAGAACATGGCGGCCTCAGGATGGTAGATATAGAACATGGTGGCCTCAGGATGGTAGATATAGAACATGGTGGCCTCAGGATGGTAGATATAGAACATGGTGGCCTCAGGATGGTAGATATAGAACACAGTGGACTCAGGATGGTAGACATAGAACACAGTGGACTCAGGATGGTAGATATAGAACATGGTGGACAGATACAGGATGGTAGATATAGAACATAGTGGCCTCAGGATGGTAGATATAGAACACAGTGGCCTCAGGATGGTAGATATAGAACACAGTGAACTCAGGAAGTTAGATATAGAACACAGTGGCCTCAGGATGGTAGATAAAGAACATGGTGGAACACATACAGGATGGTAGATATAGAACATGGTGGAACACATGCAGGATGGTACGTAAAGAACACGGTGGACAGATATAGGATGGCAGATATAGAACATAGTGGCCTCAGGATGGTAGATATAGAACACAGTGGCCTCAGGATGGTAGATATAGAACACAGTGGCCTCAGGATGGTAGATATAGAACACAGTGGCCTCAGGATGGTAGATATAGAACATAGTGGCCTCAGGATGGTAGATATAGAACATGGTGGCCTCAGGATGGTAGATATAGAACATAGTGGCCTCAGGATGGTAGATATAGAACATGGTGGCCTCAGGATGGTAGATATAGAACATGGTGGACAGATACAGGATGGTAGATATAGAACATAGTGACCTCAGGATGGTACATATAGAACATAGTGGCCTCAGGATGGTAGATATAGAACATAGTGGACTCAGGAAGGCAGATATAGAACACAGTGGACTCAGGATGGTAGATAAAGAACATGGTGGACAGATACAGGATGATAGATATAGAACATAGTGGACAGATACAGGATGGTAGATATAGAACATAGTGGACAGATACAGGATGGTACATATAGAACATAGTGACCTCAGGATGGCAGATACAGAACATGTTGGAACACATACAGAATGGTAGATATAGAACACAATGAAACTCAAACAGGATGGTACATTAACAGGGTGGACACAGGACTGGAGGTGGACAGTGCCATGTCTCTCACTCTCCTTGTCCTCCTGTCCTGCACATTTGAATGTTTTTCTCTACATTAACCTCACGAAGCGCTTGGCCTTCCTGAGAACCAATACTGGAAAACAAAGCTAGAGGTTATAAAAATCAGTGTAAACCAGACTGCGTGACCCTTCGCTCCTTCAGGAGAACCACACCTCGGTTCCTGCAGTCTTGCAGAAGGGGGCGTGGCAGGGGTGTGCCAGCAAACGCGAAAGCCCATTGGTGGACAGACAGCTCGACAAGCAGCGCCAAGGGCCAATCATTGGAGTGAGCAGGCGCGACGTCATAAGCGAGGGGCGTGGCTAGTGCGGTATATATACAGGAGGCAGTATGCCTGCTGTGAGGGGTACAACCTTTTCAGATTTGGTGAGTTTGGGGTGTTTTAGGAGGAAATAGCCGGTTCTGGACATTAAGCATGAGCGTGAACGCTGCTTACCCATCCTCCGTTGTCCCGGATCCATCCCTTCAGCACCGGCCCGTTTAGATACTCGGTCATCCAGCGAGCCACGTCGGCGGTGATGCTCTCGGCCGCTCGCCGCCGCTCCACGCACACGGCCGCGCCGAACTCCAAGAACGCCACGATCCGCCCCCAGTTCACCCCGTCCCGGAACAGCTCGTCGGCCACCGCCGCGAAGCTCCGGCTCGCGGCCGCGGGCTCCAGCTCCAGGCGCCCGGTCATCTCGGTCAGATCGGACCGATACAGGCGCTCCAGCTCGTCCCCCGCCTCCCTCAGCGCTCCGTGCACGGCCGCCGGAGCCTGGTGCACCCTTTTCTCCTCTTCCCCCTCTCCTTCTTCTTCATCCTCCTCTCCCTCTTCTCCTCCTTCCTCCTCCCACGCGTGGCCGCTCTTGGCCAGCTTGTGGTGCAGATACTTCTCCACTATCTGCCGGCTGTCGTACACCTTCTCCTTCTTGCTGGCCATGTCTGTCAGATCAGCTCCAAAAAAAACCCAATAATTAAAAAAATAACAATAATAATAAATGCACACCAGTTAATGCACGCGCACAATCACATCCCCATTGCTTTCACGCAATGCAACTCTTCTTCTGCTGGTTGCAAATCACGCAAGGTTGCAATTCATTTTTTTTTTTTTTGGCACGAGAAAACAAGAGGCACGCTTGGCAAGTTGGTGCACGCGCGCAGCCTTGCAGTAGTGGTGCACGAAGGGGGGGGAGGCGGGAATGCAGTGCAATGCAATGCAATGCAGGTCGGGGGGGGGGGGCAGAAAAATGAAGCAGCCCCCCAAGCGCAACTAGAAAATTCCTCGCAGCCGGACCCACCTCGGTGTCACCTGGAGACCAGCAGCCCAGCTTCGTGCAGCGATCTGCGGAGTTTTCCCACGATCCTGCACCGTGTGAACAGAGCGGAGTCCAGCCCAGGGAGAGAGGGAGGGAGGCAGGAAGAGGAGAGCAAGGCAAAGCCCTTTAAATGTGTATTCCAGCTTCTTCTTCTTCCTCAACAGACGAGCCCTCAGCCTCCGCTCCGGTCCTGTCCGAGGCTCAGATGTCCCCCACAAGTCTGCCCAAGTTGTCTGTGAGCGCAGCAGTGGCTGAAAAACCTACTGCGAGTCAAGTCCTGCAGGATCTGCCCCTCCTCCTCCTCCACCTCCTCCCTTTACACATCACTGAGGCATTTCCTCCGCGCTACGTCACCCATTCAAATCATTCAGTGTCTTTTTTTTTTTTTTTACCCATTCAAGTGATTCCTGGAGATACAATCTGCTTTATTTCCCCGCCCATATTCCCTCAAGTCCCGCCCTCCTGTCTTATGATTGGTTAGGTGTTCCTGCTCCTGCAGCAGGACTGGCTAATAGTGCCCCGCCTCCTGCGCTATGACTGGACTGTAGTTCATAATCACAGCTGCTTACAAACTACCAACCAATCACAGTGAAGATAAGTTAGGCCCAGCAGGAACACAGACCCTTAACCAATCACGGAGTGTTCTACATCACTGTGTGGGTGCTGACATGCCCATATAAGGAAATCACAGTCTAAGCCGGTTTCCTCTATGAGAAAAATGAACGGCACTGCGGTGAACAAAAATGCTTATATGTTTCGTCCGGTTTACGTTTTCCCCAAGTGTCACTAGGCGGCCACCAGGCGGCCTGAATGACGCTGAGCAGCGATGAGCACGCAGGGTAATACTGCTAACAAGCAATAGTGGCATTTTTCAAAAATGCTGACTAGACCCAGAATTCCTAATATGGGCATGACGCTGACCTCATAGGGCTTTACAATCACAGTGCAGCAGTATGAGCCAATAAGACACAGAAGGGAGTAACACTAAATGTGTTTACATGCACTCAATAATTTGATCATAAATCAGATTTCTGTAGTTATCTGATTATTCAAATGGTCGTGTAAACAGCACCCTCCGATTAGAGTAAGGTCTAGAAATCCGATGGATTTTAGCTCAGTAATCAGATTTCTCAGTGCATGTGAACTCTTACTCTGATTTCTTTCGGATATCTCAGTCTGCGCATGTGCGAAAACAGACGGCGATACCAGAAATAAGCGAACAAAGCTTATTTGAAGCTACATGCTTGACGAAATGAAGGACTTAAATATGCTTCATCTTCTAGATGATGTTCATGTTTTCAGTGTGATGTTTTTAAAAAAATGCAGCGTGAATTTGAGTTTTACGACACGTTTACGTCACGTCTTCTGCGAGTTTATTGGCCGGTTGCAAAGCAGAAATCGGACTCATGTAGACCCGGAGTTTCCCCATTATCTGATTACTCAAGAGCATGTAAACGTGTTGATCGGATTACTGATAAAATCTGATTTTCCGCAGTTATCGGATTATTAAGTGCATGTAAACGCACTCGTTTATAGCCTGAACACAGAAGGCTGGTCAGTGCCGGTTAGTTACTGGGGCAGAAGGGCAGGGCCTTGCTCAGTACGGGGGAGAAGGAATCAGCAGCAGTCAGTGGGGTTGCGTTCTGTTTCATGTTGCTGTGGCGTCTACACTGGCAGCAGGAGTTGGCTCTAAGAACCGGTTTGTCCTGATTACTTAACGTCTGTCAGCAGTGCTGTTTGAGTGCCTGATAACTAGCCAAGCCTGCTGAGTTTTAATTTTATTATTTTTTTTTTTCCCTTTTTTAATTTTCAATATTGGCTCCACGGACGTGGAAATAGCCGGGAGACGCAGGGACGGAAATGAGCGTGAAGTTGGAGCAGAACGGAATTGTGTTGAGCACTTGGCCGGGACATTAGCACGGCTCCTTTGAACAGTGCACGGCCTTTGATCTGTTTCAGCCCCTCGCGGTCGCCCCCCCTGCTCTGAATATTAGGTAAACCAGCTCAGGCCTCATGAATAATTGCAGTGCTCATGCTGAATTGGACTGCATCATGCATATGAGCAGCGCCTTTTGATGTGGGCCCTCTGGTGGCCAGCCGTGCTTAAGAAATCCGGCCTATCCACTGGCTTAAGTCTCCTTAAATTTCCTTGAGTGGTGGGCAGACTGAAGGCATTTGCGCCGTGTTGCGGTTGGAGGCCACTGGGGAAACTGCTTTGCTTGGTTGTCATCTGGCTCCACTTCAGCTCTCTTGGACCTACACACCAAGGCGGTGGGCGTCTGATCTCTCATCTTTCCTTACATGGATATGATGCTAAACTGATCATCTCATCACATTTAAAGCCCCAGAGAACCTAAATCTGTTTCCTTTCTAATGAGGTTAGTCTTGTTCTTGCAGGCAAACAGTAAACATACTAAGTTCACCCTTTGAATAATGTTCCAGTGACCATAAATGATGATATATTTCACCATATCTCTCTCCTCACGATGAGAAGTTGGCGGTGCTAATCTTCTGTAAGCATTCCCTAGACCAATCACAAGGCTGCGTCTCTTGCCCGGCCCACACAGAACAGCTTTAGAATCAGAGAAGCTTAGTCAGAGCTGGTTTATGAGGAGTCTGGCCACTTCCTATTTCGCTCGTTATATCAAAAACAGGACTGCGAAACAGCAGAGGGCGCCTGCGAGCGAGTCTTCAATGAATGGGAGTAAATATAGCTTAACGGCTAAAAACTAAAAGTTAAAATAGTTTCTAATCACTGAACCAGAACTTTCCTTTAGTTTTAGACAGTAGAAGGATGAGTTTCACTAAATAAACAAAGAAAACTCACCTGTATGTTTCCTGTTTACTACAGCAAACGGGTTTTGGGCAGCAGGACGCTAATATTACTGCTACTGAGTGCTGATTGGTTAGCATTACTGCTACTGAGTGCTGATTGGTTAGCATTACTGCTACTGAGTGCTGATTGGTTGGCATTACTGCTACTGAGCGCCGATTGGTTAGCATTACTGCTACTGAGTGCCGATTGGTTGGCATTACTGCTACTGAGTGCCGATTGGTTAGCATTACTGCTACTGAGTGCTGATTGGTTGGCATTACTGCTACTGAGCGCCGATTGGTTGGCATTACTGCTACTGAGCGCCGATTGGTTGGCATTACTGCTACTGAGTGCCGATTGGTTAGCATTACTGCTACTGAGTGCTGATTGGTTAGCATTACTGCCACTGAGTGCTGATTGGTTAGCATAACTGCTACTGAGTGCTGATTGGTTGGTGAGCAGAGCAGCTCATTGGCTGTTCGCGCTCACTGACGTCATGAACGTACATGAGGCGCCGTTTTAAACTCCTATAACTCGAGTTTAAAAGCTCTTAAAAATATAACAGCGGTGTTAAAATGTTTTATGCTGTTCTGTGTTCAGGAAATGATTGTATCCTTTTACATTAAAAATGTTTAAGCATTTAAAAACTAGGATCGCGCTGACCCATTCATTTTAGACTCGCTCAGGAGCGCCCTCTAGTGTTTGAGAAACCCGGAAGACGTTACAGAGTGGTAACTCTGGCTTAGTGGGCTAATGCTAACACAGCATAACCAAACGTAAGCAAGATAGACCACCTGTTGTCGCACATTCATTCGTTTATCCAGCACCAGCATTCTTCATTCGTCCATTCCTGCATTCACAAGTTGCGTTGTCCGTCCATCTGTTTTCCTCCAGTTATCATCACATAAAAGCTGGATAATGATGTTAGTTCTGTATAAGGGGTGGAGCTACGAGTGTTGGACAAAGAGCTGTCAATCAAGCTGCTCATTAGCCACGCCCACACAGCTCTCAGATCTGATCCGCTGTGTTTAAGCTGTTTTATCATATTTCTATCTTATATTTTGCATTCAGGCTTTGCTGGATGTTTAATATGACACTCAGGTTTAGTATCATACACATTTTTAATAATTTACTCTGTGTTCCCCGAGACTTTAAAGGAGCAGTTATGTAAAAAATCTAATTTACTCAATTTCCCTGCTACCCCAAGTCTACCAGATCAGCCAAGACATGTTTGGTGTTTGAAGTTTCCTTCTTTGGTTTTGTGCCGGAGCTACAGGGTTATGAGGCTAACAAGCAATGGAAGCTGAGAGGGGAAGTCAGAAGATTTAACAGAATTTCTGCATAATTAAATAATTAAGATGTAAACACATTAATTCAGGCTGCACAGCAGAGAACGATTCCCTCACAGTGGTGTTGATGGTGAAAAGGCCTTGCAGTGTCTACAACATACATGTGGATCTGCATTTGATTATAACAGCAAATTGCTGCTGCTGTCTTACACACAGCTTATATGAACGATAGTTTGGTTCAGCTGCAGTAACACTGACGTGGTGGTGGTGTGTTAGTGTGTGTTGCGCTGGTCTGAGCGGATCAGACACAGCAGTGCTGCTGGAGTTTTTAAGCGTCCTGTAGGCAGCGTCCTGTGACCACTGATGAAGGACTAGAGGATGACCAACACAAACTGTGCAGCAGCAGATGAGCTATCGTCTCTGACTTTACATCTACAAGGTAGACTGACAAGGTAGGAGTGTCTAATAGAGTGGACAGTGAGTGGACACAGTGTTTAAAGACTCCAGCAGCACTGCTGTGTCTGATCTACTCGTACCAGCGCAACACACACTAACACACCACCACCACGTCAGTGTTACCGCAGTGCTGAGAATGATCCACCACCCAAATAGTACCTGCTCTGTGAGGGTCCATGGGGGTCCTGACCACTGAAGAAAAGGGAAAGTATGTAGAGAAACAGATGGACTACAGTCTGTAACTGTAGAACTACAGAGTGAAACTATACGGTCAGTGGAGCTGATAAAGTGGACAGTGAGTGTGTATATATGTGCTTCATTTAAAATAATCTGACCTTCAACCTAAAAGCTTGTCTTTAACAGGTTTAGGCCTCAGTTAATGCTGAGATACAGCACCATCTAGTGGCAGATGTGTGTTTTTTAAATGACACAGCAATTAGGTTTAAACAGTAGCTTTCATGGTCACAGCAAGGGCGTTTAAGAACCCACGTGACTTATTTAGGTTTAAACTCGTGTTAAACTCTAAACCACAGCTAAGCTGATGACAGTGCAATGGCCCTAAATATGCCTAACAAATCATCATTTGGGATTCAGCCATGTGGTCATTTTAAGTGCTTTTGGTGTGTCAAGGCCTAAAAATTGGGCATTTAAAGCCGTTTGTTTGTAAAGGTCAGTCATATAAAGTGCTTTTGGTGTGCAAAGGCCTTAAGGTTGGACATTTTAAGTGCTTTTGGTGTGCAAAGGCCTTAAGGCTAGTCATTTTAAGTGCTTTTGGTGTGCAAAGGCCTTAAGATCAGTCATTTAAAGTGCTTTTGTTGTGCAAAGGCCTTAATGTCGGTCAATTAAAGTACTTTTAGTGTGCAAAGGCCTTAAGTTCAGTCATTTAAAGCACTTTTGGTGTGCAAAGGCCTTAAGGTCGGTCAAGTAAAGCACTTTTGGTGTGCACAGGCCTTAAGGTCGGTCATTTAAAGCGCTTTCGGTGTGCAAAAACATTACGGTCAATAATTTTAAGTGCTTTCGGTGTGCAAACGTTGGTCATTTAAAGCACTTTTGGTGTGCAAAGGCTTTAAAGTTGGTCATTTTTAGTGCTTTTGTTGGGTAAAGGTCAGTCATTTAAGTCATTTTGGTGGGCAAAGGCCTTAAGGTCAATTATTTAAAGCCCTAAAAGCTTGGCCAAAGTTGCCCAAAGGTCATTTATAGCACATCAGTTCATAAACGGTAGAGCTGATTGATCAGTGAGCAAATCAGTTTCATGTTTTCTAGAAATTGTGACTAATTTTTCCAATGTATCACACATTTCTATAAGCTTCATTTCAAATAATAACTCAAAAGTAAACAAATCACCGAAACACTTCAAGGCAGTAACTTTCCAAAGATTTTTTATTGTAATCATGTAAGAAAATAAGACAAAGCAACAACGTCCTCCTTTTTTTTTCCTTCGATGGCACACAAGGTGAAAGTTTTACAAGTTTGGCAACCAAAAATGAAGAACAAAGAAAGAAATAAACCTTCAGAGGGAAACGGAAGCGGAATGTGTCCAAGGCTGGTCTAATCTTTACCTTTTAAAATGACTTTTAAACTAGATCAAATTTCGCTTAAATATATCTAAACATCAAAAACCACAACAGAAGGATGAACTACAGCATGAGCACGAGGAAGATTGTTCCCCTGAACGTACGATGAGCACATGCTTGGTTTGCATAGCTTAAAAAGATCGAAAAGAAAGATCATTGCTTGTCTGTTAGCTACGTATCGAACTGATTAGGCTGTGCTGGAATGAGCTGAGTGCTGTTAAATCTTAAGTCTTACACAAACCGGCACCTGAACCAAGGCGTTCCGCGCCGGACTGCGAGCCGGACTGCGAGCCTCGAGCCAAATGTCCAATGAGAACGTCGTCATGGCGACTCATGCATTCTCACCTTCATGCTTTGGGTCCACGTAAGGCCTAATGATTAATCAATACAAATCTAAAGTGAAGCAAACCCAAAATAAAGAACATCTTCTCCATTTATTAAGTGACAAAAACGTGAACGGCCAGTTTGCTGTGGGCTTCTCTCTTCCTGAAGGTCTACAATGGTCTACGTTAAAGGAATAGTTTAACAGAAATAAATCAAATGTCCACAGTTCTCCCCTTACACCATATGATGTTTACCAGATCATGGTTGGTGTGTGAAGTTTGCTTCATTAATTTTAAGGCTAAAGTAGCTAACAAGTAATAGAAGCTTATGTATGCCAGTTAGCATGCTGCTAATGAAACACATGCCAGAAACTAATCGAGTTGTTAAAGGTGCAGTGTGTGAGATTCAGGAGGCTCTATCAGAAGAAATGAAATATAGTTTACAAAACCATGTTTTTATAATCACCTGTGACTGAATTGTTGCGTTTTCGTTAGATTAGAATGAGCTCTTCATATCTACATAGGGAGCGGCTCCTCTTCCAACAGAGGCCGCCATGTTGCGCCGCCTTGTTTCTACAGTAGCCCAGAAAGGACAAACCAAACACTGACTCTAGAGGGCGCCTTTCACGTGTTTTACGAATTTGGTGGCGCTGTAGCTCCAGTTGGAAGACGTGGAAAGAAGAAGAATCAGTGGTTGCTGCCGGTGCTGCTGACCATTTTGTGCTGTGAGAAGTCTGAGAACCCAAATTTTGACGAATGGAGGATCAGACTTATTATTTAGCTCAAGAAAAAGTGAGGGAGGGTGAATCCTCGTCACCAAAGAAGCAAAATGAAATCGGGAGAGGCGACGGCCACCGTAGGTTCTACTACACGCTTGGAAAGGGAGGGGTGAGGGAGGGTGATTCAGTTGGTTGCAATCTTCAACCTCACCACTAGATGCCACTAAATCTCACACACTGCACCTTTAAAGGGGCATTCCGACCTAAAACTAGCATTTAATGTCATTTGATACGCCATATCATATTGTGCAGCGCAGCTTTACATCCCTCAGCCAGAGTGACAAAGTGACACTAAGTTATCTGAAATGAACTAATGTTGTTTCATACAATGTATGACACACTGTTATCTATAAATATGGACTTCAGACACCAAACATGTCCAACCACATTTGGAGTAAGGAGGGAAAACTGGAAAAATTAGACTTTTTTCACTGAACTATTGCTTTAACTGGTCTCTTAAGGCTTAAACAGGCCTCCCCGACTACCGTCTAACCGCTTCGGCCGACTACCTTCCAGGGGAAAACAGCAGCATAACACGGCGAAAAGAATCTCAAATAGTGACGTGTTACGTTGATTTGATGGACACCTTCATTCTGCCCACAGCTGATGATGGCAAAGGAAGACGAGCGAGTTCAGATTATCTACACGTCGTTTTTCTTTTCTCTGCTGCGTTTCGAGAGGTTTCAGAATGGGGGATCTATCCTGTCCTAAGAATACAGCACATAAGAAGTTGACACCACTGACTCCAGTTTATAACAGAGCAGAGCAAAGGCAACTTCAGTGCAGAGCTTCGCTCGGGACACGGAAGCTCTGCTGCTGTTTTATCGTCAATAAATTTGCTTTCTGGTTTTACAACAGCTAGAAAAGTTCAGTGAAAAGACAAAGTTATGCAGTGTCCTGCCTTATGGGTGAATGAAGTTTGCTTCTTTAGTTATGAACTGGGGCTACTAAGCTAACGTAGCCAACAAGCAACAGCTGCTACTGTTTTTTACCTGTTTTTACCCTAAACAGAAATCTGATATATGGACGCATCATAAAGGGTCAGGCATATATTTCAAAATACATGTACATACACCGGTCAGGCATAACATTCTGACCACCTCCTTGTTTCTACGTTCATTGTCCATTTTATCAGCTCCACTTACTATATAGGTGCACTTTGTAGTTCTACAGTTACAGACTGTAGTCCATCTGTTTCTCTGATACTTTGTTAGCCCCCTTTTACCCTGTTCTTCAGTGGTCAGGACCCTCATGGACCCTCACAGAGCAGGTACTATTTGGGTGGTGGATCATTCTCAGCACTGCAGTAACACTGACGTGGTGGTGGTGTGTTAGTGTGTGTTGTGCTGGTCTGAGTGGATCAGACACAGCAGTGCTGCTGGAGTTTTTAAACACCTCAGTGTCACTGCTGGACTGAGAATAGTCCACCAGCCAACAGCGTCCTGTGGGCAGCGTCCTGTGACCACTGATGAAGGACTAGAGGATGACCAACACAAACTGTGCACAGCAGATGAACTATGGACTGACAAGGTAGGAGTGTCTAACAGAGTGGACAGTGAGTGGACACAGTGTTTAAAAACTGCAGCAGTAAGTGAAGCTGATAAAATGGACAAGGAGTGTAGAAACAAAGAGGTGGTCATAATGTTATGCCTGATTTGTGTACATGCATGTCTGAAAGGTGGCTGAATGCATAACAGCACAGATTAATTATACAGTTTTATTACAATTACTTACGTTATCTGAGTTTAAACACTAACTTATTTTAATGTGTCACGGGAACAATATTCTCATTAATTTCAGGTTATAATGTACATGTATGTAGAGTTTGGTTATGCAGCTGTTCACTACATTCGGACAAATGTGGAACAAACAAATAAGATGCCTAAAAACCTTATATTACAAAACATGGAACCGGACGTTTACCCAGGTAATTTATAGTCATTTTTGTTGGTCCATTCATCATGAAATTTATAGACAACTGAGTATTTTCAAATTATGTCAAAAACTGAAAAACAACAAAGATGGAGATACAAGGTTTTGTTCCGATATCAGCGCTATAAAAGGAATATATACCTTCAATATTTTCTGTCATAAATTGTTGAATGTGTGCTACATATATATGTTTGTATATGTTGATATATGGCTGAAATGTATGTCCCATATTTGAAAATGGCCAATTTCAAAGTTGGCTTATATGTCACATATATGTCTACATGTGACTATAATAAGCTGTATATAATGGAAGTCCATATATGATCATGTATCATATTTGAAACCCATATATCAGATTTCTGTATGGGTAGCTATGCTGATGTTCGTTTGTCCATGTTTATAGATAATGGTGTGTCACACAATGTCAGAAACCACATGAACAAGCGAAGTTTGTGATGATTTAGGCGTGCAGTTAGCAAGATGCTAACAGATTGAGTAGAGCAGAGATGTTCCATATGAAGAGACGGTCACTGGTTATAATAGGAAAGCTCATAATGCTCAACATGGCGTATGTTTATGGAGAAAGTCCCACCCTTCAAGAAAAAGAGCCAATCAGCTTGCTGGTTATGCTGCGAACGCCCCCTCGTCGGTGAGATCTGCGCAGCAGCCAGAAGAACCCAGAAAAATCAGGGTTTTGTGTGTTTATTAAGCCAAACGCTACAAACTGATAAGGTTTTGGTTAGATTGTATCTGTCATTTCCAATGTTTTATGTCTTTTAAACGCTAATTTGACCTTTAGTTTTGAGTATTTTTGGTCTCTCCCCATTCAAAGAAAGAGGAGTCTGGTCTTGTATGGCTGGAAATAACTGCCCTGCGGCGTCGCAAAGATGACCAATGAGTGAACAGACCTTCCTGTTAGGACTCTAGGGCTTCTTAGCTACATAGTGCCAGCAAAACTAAAGCAGCAAGCTTTAAACAACAAACCAGTCTTGGCTGATCAACTATATTGGGTAGGGCTGGGCAATATGATGATATTTTATCGTTATTGTGATAAACTATGGCACAATATGCTTTTCCAAGCTTGTCATGGATTTCTTCAGTACTTGAACTGACATGTTTAATTCCAAAGTGAACATATTTAGGCCTGTTTAAGTGGATTCAGTGCAGCGAAGTTTGTAAAACATTGAAGAAAAATCACTGTAGGTTTATTATTTTTAATTATAGTTGTTTTATACATGGCCTGTGTTCTATATTGTCTGTTCCAACTTGTTAAATCTCAGAAAACCTAAATATTGTGATGCATACACTGTAAAAAATGTACCTAGAAAAAAAAACTATAACAAGAAACTTGAACTCAAAAACTACTTTGATTGGAATAATCAAAGTATTTATTTAGGTTGAATAAAAATTTACTTGTTGTGAAGTATTTTTTTAGGTCATTTTTTACAGTGTAGTGTGAAAATGTCTCAAATTATCATGATGTAATTTTTTTGCCACCCCTAATTTGAGGTAAGGAGGGAAAACTGTACACATTTGAGTTTTTCTCCACAGAACTACTAGCACAGACGTTAAAATGTGCACAGAATGAATTTACTCACACACTGGACAGTTTGGAATGAATCTGCTCGTGGCTAAAGACTTTCTGTTCCTCCAGCGCCCTCTGCTGGCGAAGCGGCAGAGCAACTCGAACCAGCGAGTCATCGCCGTCATGCAGTTCAGTGGACCTTTAGTAGCCCCTGAGGTCACCCAAACCACACATGCACGCACGGACACGCACTCACACGTACAGTAAACATCTCCAACAGGACCCCCCATACAGAGAATCGAGGATAAGGCAAAAATGGCAGACCCAGGCCGTTTTTTTTATCCTAGAATACAGAAAAAGTCTGCAAGTCAAACAAGTCTCACACTGAGCGTCAGTGCTTTTACAACACTACTGGAAAACTAAAAGCAGGACAACACATAGAGGAATGTCAAACATTTACCTCTGCCAGCAAAGGTAACTGACCTGACCAGGACCGAAGCTCGAGAAAAAGCAGGACAGACTTGGTGAAAGTGATTGATAAGGACGTTGATCTCGTATGGCACATGGTCTCTTTCAGAGAGCTCCACAAACGTGGGTTTACCAAAATAAAATGATTTAGGGCCTTTTCCCCCAGATTCAGATCAAGCCTAGACTAAACAGTGACTCAAGACTAGAAAAGCGGAAATTTATAGTGACAGTGTGTCAAGTTTTAAAGGGGAACTCCACCCATTTTTCAACATTTCTGCCTAATTAAGTGGTTAAGAAAGTCGTTCAGAGCGTTTTGGTGTGAAACGCTCTGTTCTAGAGAAACTCAGACTTGTTCACAGTGGTGGTGAGAGGAACCAGGGGCTGGATTCACGAAAGCTTGTGAAGGTTCTTAATACAAACACTAAGAAGTTCGTGAGAATGTTCTTAAATGCAATCCTCGAAAAATACTTAATAAGTTCTCAAATATTCTCTTAAGATAATCAGCTCTTTTAGAAAATCTGCGGCTGTGGAGCATTTTACAGCCGACCATAACGCAGCGAGGTACATTTTTTAGTTTGTATTAACTGTTATTTGCATTATTTAATCAGCCCAGAGGAGCAAAATGGAGGAAAAACATCAAAACCAAGTGTTTAAAAATTTTAGCAAGCAAGAACTAGAGGTGACGGTGGAATAAACAGGAAAAACATCCTCCTTGGAAAATACGATAATCATGGGGTGACGGCGGAAAGCGAGAGGCGAGGATGAGGAGCAGCAGAGGCAGCGCTGAGTTAATTTAAAATATATATTAATAAATTTAGATGCTCACCTCGTCATCTCTCACAGCCTAAGACAAGTGTGAGGCTGTCGTAAGGTTAAGATCTTATTTAAGAACATAAAGAATACCAACATTTCTTAGAGTTTTTCTTAAGAAAAGATTTAGGAGGAAAAAAAAAAAAAAGTTCTTAGTTATTTGAAGAATAGCAACCTTTTTCTTAAGGATGACGCACTTCGTCATATTCTTTACTTCTTTACTTTCATATTTCATAAGCTGCATTCTAAAGGTGGGGGTCGTATGAGGCTGTAACTGTCTTCTTTCCAGTCAAATAGATGGGTGATGTAATTTTAAACCCTTATAATAAAAGAAGCTGAACTCACAACTTTTGTTTTGTCTACTGAAAGTCGACCCATTTTTCCTCAAATCTGGGCTATAAACTATAAACAGACGGCGTCTCTTCAGTGATCTGCACTGTAAAAATTATTTTTATAAAATAATACAAAGAGCGTCTAAGATTTTTGGCTTTCAGCAGTAAATTGTAAGCATATAGCGATATGTGTGATCATAAAACACGTTCTGTTAATTTGAGTGGAGCTATTACAAAAAAAAAAAAATGTACATTTATTTCATGCAGTTACTGAATAATTTGTCTTACGATTTGGGCCTGTAAATTCAGATGGAAAAAAACAAAATATACCCTGGAGAATAAGACACTTTTGTGAATCCGGCCCCAGACGTTCACCTCTAAAAGCCCCCTTACACAAAGATATTACATGAAGCGGTTATGAACACACTGGCCTTTTTCTAACCCCATTCATGGTGGAGGGGTACATGCAGGGTGAAAACCTTATTTCAGATTTTCCACTATTTCACCATCATCAACATTCCATATAAACTCAGAAGACTCGTGTAGGTTCACTGGTGGTTCTGGATAGTAAATAAAATGTCTATATTTGTGTTGTAGTCATGGCGACCCCTGGTTCCTATCACCACCACTGTAAAGAAGCCGGCGAGTTAACAAGTTTGCCCACAATGAACCACTACAATCCACTCAATGACTTTACATTTCAAAGAAGAAGTTTAACAGCTTAAAATCTAGAATCTAAAACTTGTGCTCAGTTCTTACTTGCAGTTGAGCACAGGATCAGTTTTTTTTAAATGGGCAAAAAAGGCAGGAATTCCAAAGTAAACTCACTAACCTCATGGATAATTCTCCTTGTTTGTGCCACGAAAACACAAACGCAAAAGTTTCGACATTAAAATGATTCCAAATTTCTGAGGTTAAATAAAACCCTCAGTTGTCACTGCACTTAAGTGCTTCACAAGACAGAGAAGGACAGCTGGAATAAGAAAAACAGTGGCCTTGACCACAGTGTGTATTGAGAACATAAACATTTTTTTTTACGTGCTGCTCCAATGGCCACTCATTTCAGTGCTGTGTTTGTGTGTGTTTTGGGGGGGGTAGGGGGGGCTCTCTGGTTTTACTCTCGTTTATCAGCCGCTTTGGACTGCTCCCTCTGGATCATGCAGCGGCGGACGATGCTGTCGAAACTGCCCAGGTAGAAGAGAGCGATGGTGCGGAAGAGGCCCATGGTCACGATCTAAACACAGAGAAGTTATTATTCAACTTAGATTCATGTTTTTGTGTGTTAAAGTTAAAACTTTAGTATTTAAATTATTTTAGTCTAGTAGTATAAGCGCTGCTGGTGCTAGGTTGCCTGAAAATTGGTCTAAATGTGTCTTTTTTATAATATACGCAGTCCAGATTCCACAATTTACTTAGAAAAGTGTACTGTGATGTAATTTTGCATGAGAGGGATCAGTAAAGGTACCTGCTGCAGTCCTTCAGTGATGGAGGTGACGGGGGACATCCCACAGGTCAGAGCTGAGAGCATGTAGCCGTCAGGACCCACAGAGCTGTTAAAGTTCCCCTGCTGTAAAAGGATAAAGAGGTGATTAGAACAAATCACACCTGACCCACAACACAGTACTACTCAAAACGTGTGAGATTACTCGTCATTTTAATAACTATTGCTATTTGATTTAATAATAACACACTGCGTATGCTGAAATAGTATTAATGTGTCACAAAATGTACTTTTGGATTTTTCAGGAACAAAAATTTATTCCGTTCTTACATTCCTATAGAAGCACAGCAGCAGTACAATGAAAATGTTATTTCTTATGTTATTATCAAATTTAAATTTCCCTCTCGTTCAATTTTGGGCTCAAAGTCCATTTCTGCCATTTTAATTGGCCATTTGGTACATCAGCACTGCCATTTGATTTACAGAGATTTATACGCTTTAGTAGCTTGAGTAGCTTTAAACTAAAACGTATTTCAGAACTGCATGATTATGCGTAATACAAATATGCTAATATAAATTAACTATGCAATAATGGTGTCAAAATAATTAAAATGTAATTCACCTTATACCTGATTCATCTTGCACACATTTGAAATCGCATTATCAAAGAGATCACCAAGCTAGAAAGATGGTAATTCTAATGCACTCGCCTACGGCGCTCGACCATATGTTGTTCATTTTCTTAGACCTTCACCCGTCCGTCGTCTCATCAGGGCGGGGCCAACAGCGCGCTCAATACGTTGTTATTTTGCATATTTCATTTTCATGTTAATTTTGCTACTGATATGCTGCCATATGGTTAATCCTAAGGCTTATTATTCAGTAATTACACAATAATACAAACATCCTATGTTATAGGAGTGGGGAACAGAACCATCCATCTAAGGAACTGAAGTAATATACCGTACTATCTATTTATAGTCAACTGTGACACCCATCTATACCAGAGGCGTCAAACTCAACCACTGAAAGGGTCTCAACAAATCTGTGGACCAGAGAACGTTTAATGAACAATCTGCTATGACCTGAACTGGACAGAGTTTATTCAAAATATGCCAAAACTGCAACAGAAAAATATAGGCTAGTAAAATTACATGAATACTTGAACTAGTGAAAAATAATTGTTCATATATTGAAAAAAACAACAGCCTATATTACCTACAGATAAACGTTAGGCCCGATCCCATTTCACTCCTGGCCCCTACCGCTTAGCCCTACCCCTCTGTTTTGCGCGTTCATGTCTAGGGGTAGGGTGTCCTGATTCTCGTTGGGGTGGGGTGAAGTGTTAGGACTACATGGCCCTCCAAACGGAGGCTTTTCAGAGACTCCAAACAGAGAGATATGAGGAAAAAAGAAAAATCGGCAAGATGGAGAACAAGAGACCAAGAATTTTCACAAAATTACAATAACCATCATATTATCTTAGTTTAATGTTGTTTCAGTGTATTATGGCCCTTTTCTTCTAATAGTATGCTAATGTCTCGGTAGCTAGGTAACTAACTTTCCCGTTCCACCTTAAATAGTCCAGCAGTTCTGACACCTGAAGCACCACAATGTAACTGCTGCACCATTTAAGGTGGAACAGGAAAATTAGAATAAGAAGCTGGTGAATATCTGACTTCAGCTTCATATCACTGAAGAATCAGGGGTGGGTGATAATAAATAATTGCCCCCCTCTCTGAAGGCATATGATGCCCTAAATGTAACTAAAGCCCAGCAGTGAGGAGCTGAACTTTACCCTCCTCTGCTGTCACTGCAGACTGGCAGGGTCGCCTACAGAGCAGCGCTGGTAGCTGTTAATGAAGTGATGCTCTTTTTATTTGAGGGTCCCATTTCAGAGGGAAGATCTCAACCACTACCCTGTAACTCAGTTCCAATGGGCAGGGGTAAACATAAGAAATGGGATTGGGCCTTAAACCTCTTTAATTTTCTCCAGGAGGTAGGTTTTTTAAACCTGCCTATCTGCTTGAACTAGACACCTACCATCTCTTCTTTCTGTGGTGTAACTGCTGTCACTGACAGGAGGGATGTGGGTCAGAGTGCATAGTACTCTGCAATGCATGCTGAGGATTGTAGTGCGGCTCACTGTGAAACAGCCTCATACTATTAGAACATTAAAATAATTTCACGGGCTGGATAGGATTGTGCTGTGGGCCTTGCGTTTGACACATGGGGTCTATTTAATTGCCGTATTAAAAGTTTCATTATTTATATTCTTACCACTCGCAAAGGTTTCAGGTCAAGATCGAAAATCCCTCAAATCTAAGCAGAGGAGTAGTAATACATTACGCAGTCTGAAAGCTTACCACCGCGTCTTTAACGATGACTTTGGCCACCTGCTCAGGCTGACACACTCCAGACGTCTCCGAGATCAGCTTGGTCTCTAAAGGCTGAGACAGAGATCAGTTAAAATCCACCTCTCTATAAAGATGAATCATTAAAACAGTTCATTAAGAGGAGATTTCAGCCCAGAACTACACCTGAACCGTGTCTGGAAAACTATGAAACGTTTGGAAATTCGCCAAAGTTCTTGTAAAGTTACTGTGAAGACACCGTATGTAGCAGAAGACAAGAAGGCAAACGACTGGACGTTAAAGAAAAAATCTAATTAACACTTTTCCCTTTATCTCAAATGTAGTCAGTCAAGACATGTTTGGCGTCTGAAATCTGCTTCTTCAGTTCTGCAGTGGAGCTACAAGGCTAATGTACGTCAGAATAATATGTAGGATTGGAAATCAAAGGAAAAAGCAAGAATTCAATCCAGTTCCGTCACAAATTTAGCCTGAAATTAGACAGAATTGCTTGTTGCAGTAAACGTAAAGAAAAAAAAAGGCTACGTTCACACAGCAGGTAAAAGTGGCCCAAATCTGATCTTTTTCTTCATATGTGACGCAGATGTGTGTCTGTGTGAACAGATAAAGACGCTGAATCTGACTTTCATATGTGGTACTGAAATCTGATACGTATCCGATATGTAGCAGTGCGACTCAGTCTGAACAGCCGGATCGGAATTCATGCAACTTTTACGGCAATCCAGCTCGACATTCATCATAATTTAGGCTGATGTTTCTGAATCAAAACATTAGAAGACACTTCGATTTTTCGAAAGAAATGTCCGAACGCGGCCGCAGGAGAACGAGGCTGCAGCGTCAAAGAACAGTTAAAAGTCTGAAAGCAGAGTTTAAAGAATCCGAGGACGCAAACCAAAGAAGTGACCGCGCCCTTTTCACGGCTCTAACACATTCTGGGTGATGAGCCCAGCTGTCAGTCAGTGAAGCTTCATGGTGGCTCCTGTGACGCTGGTGAAGATGAAGCTGATCCTCCGGGAGCGACTGGCGCTCGTTGGCAGTCGTGATTGTTTACCTCTGGATGAGCCGTGAAGCAGCGTGACGCTCTGTTCTTCTGTGCACGTGGGTCAGTTTAGGAGCTGATCTGTTCAGACTGATGTCGCATACAGATCACATTTAAAAGATAATCTGAACAGACAAACAAAAAAATTAGATTTGGTGAGAAAATCAGATTCGGGCCACTTTTACCTGCTGCGTGAATGAAGCTAAAGTCATATTATAACATCATGATACATAAATACTATATAAACTATTGTACAGGTTAGTTTTCAGTAAGTTACTGAAACCATGAGTATCAGCCAAAGAAGGTATCGGTATCGGCTGATACTCAAGTATTGGTATGAGTATCAGAGAAGTGGTATCGTGCCACCTCTACAAACCATTCCTGTGTTGCTTTAGAAACAATCCACAGCCCTGACACAAAAACAGCAAACAGCAGCTCACCTTGGTCTTGTTCTCCTCTGTCAGGCATGGCGTGTCAGTGTCAGGAGGGTAAGACACTGTGACATAGATGTTATAGGGCTTCACCTGGAGGAGAAGATACAGAAGGACAGCTGCTGGTAATCAAACAATAAAGAGCCAAACAGTAACTACTTTAAAACCTCCAGCTCTGAACTACGGAGCCCTGCTAGTGACATCCTGTATACATAAAAATAATGCGTGGCCACGACTTAGTAAGGCGTAGGACCGAGATCCTAATGAGTGGCCACGACTTAGTAAGGCATGGGAATGAGATAATTAAGCCTTGACCACAGCTTTATTTAACTCCTTGGAACTACCGGTGGTTTCAAAACACACTTAGTCATATTCTGTACTTCATAACTTTCAGATTTCATAAGCCTCATTCTAAAGGTGGGGGTCGTATGAGAGCTGAAACTGTCTTCTCTCCAGTCAAATAGATGGTGATGTAATTTTAAACCCTTATAATAAAAGAAGCTGAACTCACAGTTTATTTTCTACTGAAAGTCGACCCATTTTTCCACAAATCTGGGCTATAAACTATAAACAGATGGCGTCTCTTCAGTGATCTGCTCTGTAAACATTATTTTTTATAAAATATTACAAAGAGCAGTAAATTGTAAGAATATAGCAATATGTGTGATCATAAAACACGTTCTGTTAATTTGAGTGGAGCTTTTACAAAAAAATAAAATAAAAAAAAAAAACACCAACACTTCACATTTATTTCATGCTGTTACTGAATAATTTGCCTTATGATTTGGGCCTGTAAATTCAGATGGACAAACCAAAATATACCCTGGAGAACAACTGGTTAATAAGGCACAATCTCGTTCCCACACATTACTAAGTTGTGGCCACGCCTTAATTATCTTGTTCCCACATTTTATTAAGCCATGGCCATGTATTAGGATCTCTTTCCCACTTGTTAATACAGCGAGGCCACATGTTATTTTTATTTATACAAGATGTCACCAGCAGGGCTCCATACTGAACTGAGCCTATATTAACCCAAATAAAGTCACAGCTAACACTGCTGGTATTTTATATGAATTATTTCTAACTCTAGCTTGTTAAAAAAGGCAAAGAAAGTCTGCTGAAAGTGCAGATTCTAAACTTTCAATCCATACCACTGTGTTTGTTAGTTAAAGAGGAGATATTCACAGTTTCACTAAAGCTACTGTTGTGTGTTCAGACTTCTCATAGAAAGAAAGTCACCCTGTACATTTCCTCTTTTTTTAACATTAAAACAGAGACCTCCTTTGACTTTATTCCCAGTCAAAATGGCCATTAAATTCTATTTAGACTTTTTTCAGATGTTTCTGAGGAGATTAGATATAAGACAATCCACCTTCATGAGGAAGGAAAAAGTCAAGTGGAGAAAAACAGAAGTTTCCAAAACTAGAATTCAAAACAGGATTAAAAGCTACAGAGAAAATGTGCCTCCTAACAACCACCTGGAAGACCTGGTAGACACCAAAACTGCCCCCATCAGATAAACAGCACTTAAAGCTTTCATCTCTGAAAGAGAGGAGAAAATCAAGCTGCTTCAGATCTGAAAACATCCACAGGTGTTTCTGTCCATCCTTCCACTGTGAGAAGACGACTCAGCGCTGTGGGTCTGAAAGGATGTGTAGCTGATCAAGAAGAACCTCACTGAGAAAAGGAGACGGACACATCAAACAAAGAAGCTGAACGATGGACTGACCACCCCAGTGTCCAGACCTCAACACCACTGAATGTGTTTGATTACTTCAGAAAATCATCAACCAGCTTCTAAGACTGAACTTTGGAGGTGTGTCTGCAGATTCTTTGAGGAGCTGAAAGTGAGTCTCCTGAAAAGAATGGAAGCTGGAATAAAGGGAAAGAGTGACTCACTGACTCACACAGCTGATATCAGAGTTAGTTGTTGATGATTCTGTTAAATCTGTGTTTTCTGCTTGTTTTTCTGACACTGAAAAATGAATAGCTTGCACTCAATGAACGTTTTGACTAGATATTAAATAAACGAAAGGTGGTCTCTGACTTTTGCACAGTACTGCATAACTCTAGGTATCAAAGGCTAAATATAATTATTCATATTTAGGTTGAAAAGCGTTCCTTGGCTGACTACAACAACCACACCCAGCCCCACCTCCATCTGCAGGGCCTCAGCGAGCCCCCTCAGGGCGAATTTGGAGGCGGAGTACGCAGTGTATCCAAACAGGCCGAGCTGTCCGGCCTGAGAGGAAACGAACACGACCCTGCCCATCCTCCGCTCCTTCATGGTGGTGATGACGGCCCGCGTCGGATACACACTGCCCAGATAATTCACCTCCATCAGACTCTGACGGACACACAGACACATCACACAGGTCAGTCTTGCACCAACACAGGAAAACATCTGTAGTGTTTAATGATGAAGCTTTTTAAAAAGATAATCTGCATCCAAGCTAAAAGCAACAGCTTGGCAAAAAATCTGATTCTCATGAAGTTATTACATGAAACAGTTATGGATACACTGTCTGACATTTTATGATAGTTTTGAAAAGGTTGTGGCATAAAATTAGTTTTTCTAAAATGTACGCATAGTGAAAGGCTACATGCAGGGCACTGTGATCAAAACAGACCCCAAAGAAAACTTTTCACCATCATCAACATTCCATATAAGCTCAGAAGTGTAGGTTCACTGGTGGTTCTGGATAGTAAATAAAATGTCTATATTTGCGTTGTAGTCATGGTGACCCCTGGTTCCTATCATCACTGCTGTAAGCAAAACCAGGAGCCTTATTACAGAAACTTCTTAACTCTGAAATCTTATCTGTTTAGGCTACGTTCACATTACCAGGTTGAAGTGGCACAGATCAGATTTTTGTCCTAATGTGACTCAGATCTGATGTTTTCAGAGCTGTGTGGACAAAAATCTGATCTTTTCAAATCCGACCTGAGCCACTTTCATATGTGGTCCTAGATCGGATACGTATCCGATTCGTGGCCATGTGACCTTAATGTGACGCTCAGATCGGAATTCATGTGCTTTTTTTCCCGCTGCGCCATCATTCAGCGTTACCATGGCAGCAGCACCGAACAGAAGTTAAAGCCTGTAAACGGTGGAAAAGCAGCTCATCTCACCTTTTTCTCCTTCGTCTCGCTCTAATAATGAAGCTGAGAGCTGATCAGAGTTAATGATCTTCTCAGCGAAGCTCGTTCTGCTCGTTAGTTTGTACTGATGATGAATGTGATTCATTCACGTGACGTTACTGAGTAGGATGAGCTCATGAGGGTCATTTCAGGACGCCGGTTTGTCACATTAATGACAGATTTGAGTCACTTACCTAAACGAGTGTGAACCATCGTGTCAGACAGATCGGATCTGAGCAAAAAATCGGATTTGAGGAATGAGGCTTGTAATGTGAACGTAGCTTTAGTCACCGATGACTTCAGTACAGACTGAATTTAGTTCAGTGTCTATTACAGAATAACAGTTCCTAACTTCATAATCTCATCATGAACTCCAGATAAGAAAACAGCATCACACAAACATCCTAACTAGACTAAACCTCCTAAATCCTGTCCTAACTTTAGGATGAACCCCAACAGGGTCCTCACTTCTGTTTAAGGTCCGTTTCTATGGTTTTTAGGCAGCTGTGTCAGCAGCATAGTTCACTACCAGCATAATGAGCTCCATTTATTCCTACTGTAAAACGCTGCTTTCACTGTGAGATGATTTTCTTTTCTAACTCTGCGTTTTAAAGATCTCAGACGCTGCAGACTCGATCTCCACCGCCCCTCTGATCACCTTCGTGTGTTAATGTTGATGATGAAATATTACAGTGATGGTGGTGAATAATGAGGAGACGGAGCTGAACGTGTGTCTGTTTATTAGGAGGAGTAACGTTAGCGCGCTCGGCTAAAGCGTTTGGGAAACGGAGACTGAAACTAGGGAGCGGCGACGCTCTGATAAACAGCAGGGGGCGCTCTCACAGTATTCACTACTTACAGTTTATCACACTTTAGTTTGTTCTGACCTTTTTACATCAGTAACAGCAGCTTAACTCACATTTTTAACTTTATTTTGATGATGTGTTTACGTTTCAGCTGTGCTTTCCTAACTGGAGATAAGATGCTGTAAGATAAGATTCCTAAATTAAGATCAGATTTGCTTCTGTAATACGAATTTGTGAAAAATCTTATCTTGACCTGTCAGATCTTAGGACAAAAATAGAGGAAGTTTCTGTAATACGGCCCCTGGTTGCCAAGTTTCTCTACAGTGAACCACATCAAACCACTCTGGATGACTTTGTTTACATCTCAACGACTGAACTGTGTAGAGAATGTTTACAGACACTGAACTGCGTAAGAATGATCAGCTTATCAGTATCATTTACCATCTCCTCAGGCTACTGGCATTCCAGACTCACCCGGAAGCGCTCCACGTCCACTTCTTCAAACTTCCCAGAGACGGAAATCCCTGCGCAGTTCACCAGCATGTCCACCGGGCCCAGCTTCTCCTGAGCCTGCAGATACACACAGACAGCCAACAGCTTCAAACAGGAGTGCAGATCTCTGACCTCAATAAACATTCAATTACAATTCTTTAGGAAACGCCAGACGCTGCATATCGGTATCATATGGGCAGAGGTGGTAAGTAACGAAGTATTTTGTTGCTGTACTTAAGTAATTTTTCTAGGTACCTGCACTTGAGTATTTCTGTCACTTAACACTTTTTACTTTTCTTCACTACATTTTAAAAGAAAAACCTGTACTTTTTACTCACATTTCTAAAACAGAAAAACTGAGTCAGAAATGATTTTTAAAGAAATACTTTTTTATTTTAAGTACATTTATGTGGACGTACCTTTATGCTTCTACTTAAGTAAAAAATCTAAGTCACACTTCAGCATTTGCTTAAGTACTTTTTTACTAGATTACTAGTACTTCTGCCACCTCTGCATGTGGGTATCATTGTTAGGCCAAAATCAGCAGACAATGCTTGATCAGATTACCACAGTGGAAAAAGAGTTGATCCAATCCTGTGACAAATCTGTCCTGAAACAGCGCCTGTTCACACCGTGAGATGTGATGTTAGCTGTGCGGTCAATACAGTGACCGAGTAACACCACAGATTACTTTCACGTCATCAGCTTAGAGCAACACTATGCAGGTTTTGGGGATTTGGAGACCCCTCTGGTGGAAATGTGCAACTGCAGTTGAATCTGATTACTGAAGCAGAATTCAAACAGGACTCAGTCTAAACTTGGTGAAGGACACGTCTTCTGAGGATGTGAGTGAATTAACTACAGTTGTCATCACATCTTCATCAGTATAATGTTGATTTTGGGCTCATTTGAGACCTAAACATCGAGCTGGACCTTCTTTCTGAGCCTGTCCATATGACGTCAATACATAAAAACGTATGATGTGGTGTGAAAAACTCGACCCGGCACATCTGACTTTTATATGGTTATTTTGATCTTTACAGGGCGACTCACAGAAGTTTTAGTCTGTTTTTATTCTCCTGGTTCAGTAATAAAACTTCTTTCAATTATTAAAAAAGCTTTAAGAGAAGTGGTTCAATTAAAAACAGATCATTTTAAACCTCAGTAGGTTTTAAAGAACAAATATTGGATCAGTATCGGCCGATATTCAATATTTCTATATCGGTATCGGATAAGAAACAGTAGTATCGTGCTGTCAATGCATTGTGAAATGAATTTACCACAATGTGATCTGACTGAATGTGACAGAATTAATATTAAGATACAGTGAATTCAGAAATGTGATGTCAGTAGCTGAATATTGACAATAATAACATGCCAGGCTTTTTCTTCATGGATTTCTATGTTTAAAGGTGAGAATTTGATTTCTGACAAAAATTGAGCTTTACTGAATATTATTAAAATCAATTCTAATTAACTATAACAGATTCTGTGAATCGCCACCTTCTTAAACTCACTCTTCTTATGACTGAACTGTCTGAAACACTAACTTACCTGTTTTATTACACTCTCCACTTGGCTGTAATCTTTGGACACGTCGACGGAAATGCACAGCACCACCTAAGAGATAATAAGCAACTATCAATAAACAATAATCAATAACTGCCACAGTACAGACGAGTAAGAACGCTTTATCTGCAGTTACAATCTGATCACTCTAAGCCGATAAAGTGCAGCTAATCTGTTTCATTAAGCATGTTAGGAGGTTCCTGTGTTTGTGGAACGTACCTGTTTATCATTTATGGCGCATTTCTCCACTTCTTTCTTCGCTTGAACCAGCTTGCTCTGTAGAGATTATTTTAAAATAAATAAAAATTAAATAAAAGTTTTGCTCAAGGGACTAAAAAGATGTTTACTGGCTCTGCAAAGCATCTAAAGGGGGATGACTAACGGGGGAATCCGACTGAAAATATTCTGATCATCGATTAAGACTGAGGTGTTTATTCTCACTCTACTCAACAATCTGGTGAAAATCTCTGTTTACATGTTCACTACAAGTAATCAGATCCAAAATGACGCGCAAGCGTAGAGAACCGCTTAGTGTAGATGTTACCATGACAACCAGCATCACGTGAGTCCAGTCAGAGTGAGATGAGCAGCAGTGAGCAGCGCTTGTTTTTAAAAAATGATGTCAGACTCAGGAAAACGTCCTTCACATGTCCTTATTAAAGAAGGCCGAGAGGAAGACGTCGTGTTCTGAGACACATAAGCTGGACGTCCGTCCCACCGCCGTCTTTTAAAGATCAGAGCATAAACTTCGTCTCCTCTGCAGACCAGTTTCTGCTCCACCATGTTGAACGGTATAAACTCTCACTATGACGTGACGAACATGATCAGAACGGACTTAAACTTTCCGATAGGGAATGTAATCAGATACAGGCATTTACACGGATATTATTCTTCTATTTAACGGATTATTTACAGGATTACCCACCTCGATCAGTCAGATAGAAACTATTCCGAATGGCCTCAATCGGACTAGAATATTCAGATTGAGCTATTAGTCGGATTATTAACGGATTATTAGGCTGCATGTAAACGTGGCTAATGACTCACCTCATCACGCGCCACTAGAGTGATGAAGGCACCTTGTTTATAGCACTCGATGGCGATGCACTTCCCAATGCCACTGCTGCCACCAGTCACCTGTTGATTGAATAAGAAATTAATTAAAATAATTTCATTAAAAACATTTTTACACACTGAACAGCCACTGAGGCTCCAGAAAGAAAAGCGAACTATACATTAAACTTTGTTTTGTAATGTTCTGTTGATTTTCTAAGTGAAAATAAGTGAACATGTCGCCTACAGAGAACAAACTTCTGCACATTTTAATACACGATTACTGTTTAATTACTGAATTTAACATATTGGGGAAAAAATAAAACATGTGGCCTGTGCACGTTATCAGCTCCGCTGACCGTATAGGAGCCCTTTGTAGTTCTACAGTTACAGACTGTAGTCCATCTGTTTCTCTGATACTTTGTTAGCCCCCTTTTACCCTGTTCTTCAGTGGTCAGGACCCCCATGGACCCTCACAGAGCAGGTACTATTTGAGTGGTGGGTCATTCTCAGCACTGCAGCAACACTGACGTGGTGGTGGTGTGTTAGTGTGTGTTGCGCTGGTCTGAGTGGATCAGACACAGCAGTGCTGCTAGAGTTTAACCTCAGTGTCACTGCTGGACTGAGAATAGTCCACCAAACAAAAATATCCAGCCAACAGCGTCCTGTGACCACTGATGAAGGACTAGAGGATGACCAACACAAACTGTGCAGCAGCAGATGAGCTATCGTCTCTGACTTTACATCTACAAGGTGGACTGACAAGGTAGGAGTGTCTAATAGAGTGGACAGTGAGTGGACACAGTGTTTAAAAACTCCAGCAGCACTGCTGTGTCTGATCCACTCGTACCAGCGCAACACACACTAACACACCACCACCACGTCAGTGTTGCTGCAGTGCTGAGAATGACCCACCACTCAAATAGTACCTGCTCTGTGAGGGTCCATGGGGGTCCTGACCACTGAAGAACAGGGTAAAAGGGGGCTAACAAAGTATCAGAGAAACAGATGGACTACAGTCTGTAACTGTAGAACGACAGAGTGAATCTATATGGTCAGTGAAGCTGATAAAGTGGACACTGAGTGGAGATACAAGGTGGTGGACTTATGAAGCGGCCAGTCAGTGTATATATAGTTATAATTATATAGTATTAATTATTATAGTTATATAATTATACTGATATACTATAATATTGCTTTATGGCAAATTAAAGGCTCCCAAAAATCAGTCTGAGGAAGGCCAAACAAGCCTCCAGCACTCCAGTATTGTACACTTCACAAAGCCGGCTTCTTATTCGAAATTTCCGTTCCACCTTAAAAGGTGCAGCAGTTACATTCTCACTACTGAGGCGTCAGCATGTAAACGCTGCATCATTTAAGGTGGAACGTAAAATTCGAACGAGAAGCTGGAGAATAAAAGGCCAACTTCAGCCTTCTCTGTACTTCTAAATGAACGTAACTAGTGACCAGCCCTTCATCCACCCACCCGTTATTGGTTACTAACAGGTTAATGTGTTACAACTGAGTTTCCCCAGACAAATACAAATCAGAAATCATTAGAATTTATGGAGCCCCTGAGTGACGTGGTGACTATTTTTTAATAAGGCTTCACCACAGTTTACTATATTAAGGCCAAAAATTAATATGAGGCCACCAATTAATATATTGAGGCCATTATTAACTATACTGAGGCCACAAATTAATATACAGAGGCCACAAATAACCACACTGTGGCTACAAATCAATACATTGAGGCCACTAGTTACTACATTAAAGCCACAAATTAATATATAGAGGCCAGAAATGTATACTGAGGCCATTATTAACTATATTGAGGCCACAAATTAATACACAGAGGCCACAAATAACCACACTGTGGCTACAAATTAATATATTGAGGTCACTAGTTACTACACTGAAGTCACAAATTAATATACAGAGGCCAGAAATTAATATACTAAGACCACACATTAATATTTTGAGGCCATAAATAACTATATTGAGGCCACAAATGAATATATCAATGCCAAACATTATTATACTGAGGCCACTAGTTACTACACTAAAGCCACAAACTACTACACTGAGGCCAAAAATTAATATATTGAGGCCACCAGTTACTACGTTGAAGCCACAAATGAATATACAGAGGCCACAAATTTATATTGAGGCCATTATTAACTATATTGAGGCCACAAATAACCACACTGCGGCTACAAATTAATATATTGAGGCCACCAGTTACTACATTAAAGCCACACATTAATATATAGAGACTAAAATTACTACAACGAGGCGACGAATTACCACATTATGGCCAAAATTAATATAATAGACGCCACAAATGAATATATTGAGGCCACGACTTATGAGAAAATTAAACTGAAACTCGTGGCCTCGACATAGTAAGTTAATTCGTGGCCAAAAATAGTCGCCATGTCACCTCAGGGCTCCATATTTTAGTATTTTGTTTGTTTTAGTCTTTTTTTCCAGGATGAAGCTGCTGGCTGGCTTCAGCTGCCTTACCACGACATGGGCCCCGTTGAGTTTGAGCGGTTTGGGGCTGATCAGAGGAGATATCATGTAGAGCAGCAGGACGAAGGCCACGACGAAAGCAGCGACCACTAAAAGCATGACGAAGGGCAGGAGCGGCCACCAGGAGCTGGAGAAGAGCCAGGCCGAGACCGCGGAGCTCCAGCCCGGGTCGGAGGACATGGGGCTCCCGGTGGCTGGAGGCAACCAACAAGCTCACTAACGCTGTATAAAGCGGAGATTTTCCCAAGGCAGACGCGCGTTTGCACGGCTTAAGAACTCGTATTTAATATTAATACGCCTGGGAGGCTCACGACGGCAAGGCAAAACGAGTTTAAACGCGTACGACTGGCCAATATGAACCAAAACACAACATTTACTAGGGCACTTGGACGCGATTCCGCGCTCGTTTATGGGATATGTAGTTTTTTTAGATCTCACGTAGCGCTGAAGAACGCTGCAACACGCTCATCGAAAGACTACACGGTCCAGAGTTCAGCGCCGCGTTTCGGGCGCGTCTTACCTATTTTATGGGATTTGTAGGTTTGCTTGGTTTCACAAGGTGATTGAATACGTTGGAAGTGTTTTAGGTGGAGGACTACAAGTTCCAGAGTCCAGCGCCGCGTTTGAAGAGACCGTAAACTTCCGTAACGCTTGTTCACAGAATTTGTAGTTTTTTAGGTGTCATTTTACGATGAACAACAGCGCAGAGCCCTTACAGGGCGGACTACAAGTTCCAGTGCCGGTCGTAAAAATCGCTGTCAATCGCAGTGATGGGCTGTAGAAAAGTTAAAACGCCCAAATTTTAAGGCAACGGTGTAGTAAAAACAAGAAAAATACGTTTTCTGCACATATATTAACCAAAGCTTGCATGTGTAAGACGACCAGTTCTAAGCTGGCTCCACTAAAAAGTTCATTTTGATCATAATAACAGCATAAAATCTAGGATTACAGCAAGAAACACGTTCCTTTCTTTCAGTCTAATTACATTATTTTGTAGAATCAACATTTCTGTGATGTTCATTTCTGTTTAAAAACTGGAAGCGCTCAATTTATGCTGATGAACCTAAAACTGGTTAATGAAGAACTGCTTTTGACCCATTTTCTTTGCAATCTCAGCCTTTATTTACAGGTATGTAATAAAAGAAACAAGCAACACCAAAAAAAACTCATGAGCTCCGAAGCAGACAGATCTTTGAAGAGCTTCCAACTGAAGACGGGTACACAATTATGTAAAAGTACATAGTAATAGCACATTTTAAAAGCCATATTCTCTCTATTTTAATAATATTTTTAAGGAAAAACCAACACCATATGTGCATAGGAGTACAGGCGTGTATACAATCTGATAGAGTATGATTTTTTTTATTATTTATTTATTTTAAATGAAATGTGCAAATAATAGACAACCGTCTCCCAAATGTTCTGACTACGGAACAATGTAGACCTATTCACATACGTAGACCTTCTGGAACTGAACAAAGACAATAGATATATGCGTTGAAGGCACATGGTTTGCTTAGCCGCAGCAAAAGGGTGAGGTGACCAGGAGAAGGCATGTTCAGATATGTCACATGTACCTTAAATCTGCATCTTTTTATTCTGGTACTCACTATTTTGCCACGAGGCAGCCCTGTAAGTCTGTAGAACATGTAGTTACACTCGCGCATATAAAGAAAGGTTGCTATATCACAGTTGCTGGCAAGAAGAATTGCAATTTTGTTGAAACTGAGAGTATTAAATATGATGAGCTAAGCACATTTGAGTGCTTGGCCCCCTAAATGCCTCTTAGTGATTCTTAATGTGGACCAACGGAGCGAGATAAACAGCTCAAAGGAAAGGTATTGTTGATATATCTGGTCTGAAAGAGCTACAAAACATCAGCCCTCCACCAATCATAGAGGGGATGGGAAGTCTCAAGGCATTGTTATAGTGATCTTCATAGCAAGATCTTCAAACCCTTTTCAGTGGAAAAACATGTAAACGTCTTTCTCTCCTGGGTTATTTACCTTAGCTTCGGTTGTCGAGTCCATTCAGACGTACTCTATAAATCAGTATCAGCACTTGACCAGTTTGAAGGCTTCATTCTGACACTGCCCACTGCATCCAACAGAATCAAGGTAAGGCTTTCGCTTTCAAACAAGCGGAAATATGTATGAGAATAACTTCATATTAGTGCCATGTACCACTGAACAAAGGCGTTCGTGAGGAAAAAAAACAAAACACATACAGAATGCGGATGAATTCAAAGCGAGCCGTGCAGACACGGACAGTTACGATGAGAGATCCTGCTGAAAAGACACGCAGTGGACACGCAGCCTCGGCCTGTGCTGATGGTAGCCATAAACAAACAAAACAAAACAAAAGGAAACAAAAGGAAACTAAACAAGGCTAGTATATGAATCAAGAGACAACAGGTCCCCACGTAGCGTCCAGACTAGCCCGACTGTGCCGTCTGCTGAGCCGCCGGTCAAAGGGAGAAGTCCAGGAGGAGAAGAAACTGAAGAGAAGGAAGGAAGTAGACTTTACAATCAAGATGTGTTTGCTTTGGTTTCAGGAAGAGAGGCTTCCCTCTCAGCCCTCCTGGCCGAAGTCCTCGGTGAACTTCTTCAACTTTTCCAGGTCCTGCTCGTTGACGGTGGGCTTCGTGTTGGTCAGCGATCTCAGCATGTCCGACTGAAAATACAAGCAAAATGCAGGTTTTAGCTCAAGTGAAAGCAGGAGAGCGCGAGCTTTGCAGAACGGCTACAAAAATCTGGAACAGTTTGATCCAATAACCTATCAAGGACGTCTGAAACGGTTACGACTTCGCAAACTTAGTATTCAATAAAGAGGACACGCTGTCCTAATTACCCGGATTATACTTTGTGCACAATAGACTACAGATGATTACACCTGGGTGATGAAATGTTAACGATAACTATAAATATCAAACATTTTTGACATTGATAGTGTGAGCAAGGGCTTGAACTTTGAACAGTTGCGACCGGGTTACTAGGTGCCACTAGGTGGCGATGTGCATTTACTCTAGATGTGAAGAGGGAAGTCTAGCTATTCACTAACAGCACAAATTAGGAGAAAGCAGAGTTAGAAGGAACAGAACTCACCATGCAAACCACAGGCTCCAGCAGCTTTTCTCCAGGAACTTCCATCCATGTCATCTCTACGGCGTTTGGATCACCTGGAGAACAAGGGGTCAGATAGTCGTCCACAACGAGGTTTGGATCGTCTCTTGAGGGCCCACGTACCTATAAATAAATAAATGAATAAATAAATAAATAAATAAATAAATACATACATACATACATACATACATACATATTTAAAAAGTGACTTAATTGTTAAAAGTTGTCGGGAAAAATTATTGTATTATTTTCTTTACCAAAACTTGAATTTTTATTCAAGCTGAAAGAGTGTGTGTTTGTGTGTGTTGGTGTGTAATAAAAGCTATTTGGTGTCCGTTGGAACATTTATGACAAATACACCAACAGCAACTTTGAAAGAAACCTTTTTAGATGACATTAATCCAGGGGTCACAACCCAAATGTTAAGAAGAGTCATTTTTTCCTTTCAAGAAAAATCAAACCACCTTGGGAGCCTCAACATTTTATGTCTATTTTACCATCTTGGCTGTAAATATGTCTCAGTATGTGTTAATGTGCTAATATAGACCAAAAAAACAAACAAAAACACAGACTTACTTTGCTCTGCTTTAAGCTTTAGCTCAGCTATAGCTGCTTTTCACACATCTCCAGCAGGAAACTTTTCCTCAAAAGTAGAACAGTTTCTTGTAAAACGTCTCTCAACTTTAAATTTTTACGAGGTTGAAGTCGTTTCTCATTCGCCAGCTTCTTGTTTGAATCTTCTCATTTCACCTTAAATGGTGCCTCGAGTGCCAGAATGCAACTGCTGCACCATTTAAGGTGGAACGGGACAATGTGAACAAGAAGCTGGCGAACGAGAAGCGACTTCAGCTTCGTGACTTTTTAGTGTTTCAGTTTCTCACTGCAGATTAAACGTATCAGGAAACCAGCTGGAGTGATTATAAACACTAATAAGTCCATTCAGCTCCAAATTATCGATGTTCATCTTAAATCTCTCTCTTTGCCGTTTCGTTAGCTACTAGCTAGTCGAGACTGTTGTCTGTGTTGCTATGGTGACCAGCAGTCTGCGCTGATCTTCAGGGTTAAAGGGTGAATCAGCAGTTCTACATTAACTCCAGAGTTTAAGACCATTTATTGTTAAACTGTGTTGAATGATCAGCAGAGCTTTATTTTACTGTAAAGGAGGATTATTTTATTTTTACCTACTAATCTGATTCAGCTGTGGAGCCTCAACAGGGCAGTAAAAGAGCTGCATGCAGCTTCTGAGCCACATGTTGCCGACCCCTGGACTAACAAATGTAAGGTTAGCAATGTTTTTCTCTGAGATAGAAGATTTTTTCTGACAATAAATATCATATTGAAGTAACAGTTTTACACACTTCATATTTTTGGTCCAACACACACCAAAGTGTGGTTTTCATAACTACATGAAAAATCACGCCAAAGGGCCAAAATATGTCCCGTTATTAAAACGGCGTCGTACCCGTTTGAAGTGAGTGGCGGACTGGACCTTCCTGACCGGCTGCATCAGCGCGTCTCTCACTATGATGCTGATATCAGCTCCTGAGTAGCCGTCTGTCTTCTTCCCCAGAGTGACGAAGTCCGCCTCGGTGAGGCTGTTTGGAGTGGTGCCCAGGTGCAGCTTAAACATGGAGGAACGAGCGTGCTCCTCCGGAAGAGGGATGTAGATACGCTTCTCGAATCTACAAACACACAAAGGAGGAACTTGAGTAATCCAGCCGAACACTGCAACTAGGCTTAACTACACAATTACACACCACGCAGAGCTTAAATAAAACATTAGGTATCAAAAATTAAATTAAAACAGAGCCTGTCCATCAGACCTGTTATCACCGAAAATGTGATATCAGGGTAGGAGTGGGTGATACAGCAAAAATATATCATGATACTTTTTCACGATACACAATAAATGTATCACAATATATTGACACAGACGCTGCACTGGTAGTGTGACACTTAAAAACTGACACTGAAACTCCAGATACAATGATTTTGTTCAACATTTCACACTCTGGACGGCACAAAAATCAATTAAACAGGACTAATTAACTAATTAACCCTCTGTTTCTAATCGCAGAAATCCGATTCAAACACTTCCTGAATCTGTAGAGTCGCCCTTTCCATTCCATCTTATCACGAGATCCTATGAGACTCACATCCGGAGTTATGAGCCTGTGAAGAGGGGCTGAGATACACGTCATCTGCCTCTCACCGTGTGGAACTGGTGGATTTGTGTGTCCGACTACATTCTGTATGAAACTGACCAATGGACACTCAGGAAATCACTAAGGACTGACCATCACACCAGAAACCCTCCATTCTAATTGTGACACTTTATGAAACAAACAACAGAGCAGTAATTTGCAGGCGCTCTGATGGACCTTTTTTTTCTGTGTATAAGTGATTTTGGTCTTTGGACAATTAAACTGTGGATTGAAGTCCTTGACAACCTTAATGTCGAGCCGTGCTGGACCAAAGTGGACAAAAGCCACTACAGAACTGCATTATTTTAAAGGGGACCTGTTGTGTTCATTACTTTATTTTTGCTACTCTCCTCAAAAGAAGGTGCTTCAAAGAAAATGGTTCTATATAAAACCATGAACGCTCAAAGAATCCTTTGCTTGATTAAATGGTTCTTTGCATCATTAAAGCGTTCTTCGGACTGATGGAGAATGTGATGTAGATGATTCTGTATAGAACCTTTTTGAAAATATCAAGCTTCTAACAATAGAAGAACCCTTCTGTGTGCTATATAGAACCATTTTAGCACATTCATGCACATTCTCCATCAATCAGAAGAACGCTTTCATGACGCAAAGGGTTCTTTGAATGTTCATGGTTCTATATAGAACCATTTATTTTAGTAAAGAACCCTTGAAGAACCTGTTCTTACAATAGCATCGGTTCTGCCAGATCAGTTTGATCCAGAGTGGATCCTGAAAGTCCGGTCAGCGTCTCTCCACACACTACAGCACTGAACACACTCTTCCTCCTCCAGTAGCCTCTGTGCACTGTGTGAGGGTGCCGAGCTCGCTGGTGGGTGGGCAGTAAGGACTGTGTTACATGATGATGTCATCTTGTAACAAAGGAAAAGGGCTGGAATTCCAACGAGGCGTTTCAGGCAGCTGAGAAAAGAGGATTCTGCGGGAGAGAGTTTCTCCCTCTGGAGGGAACTTTGAGCTTACAGACCGTTTACATACATAAAAAGCTTCATTGCGATTCACTCGAAAGAGGCCCCGAATATTCTGTAATAACTGTCGCTGGGACGAAGCAATCTGAGCCGAACAACGTGCAATGATCTCTTCAGTATATGGAGCTTCGAACAAGCCGGGATGCCCCTGCGTCGGAGCGATGAGGTGGCGCCGGACAGCCGCTGCGACATTTAACCTCTGGAAAATTACTGTCCATTCAAACCAGTAAATGCACCATTGCTATAAATAGCATGACCGTTCTCATACCGCTGTATGGAGCTGAACCAGTTCTACAGCTCTAATCTCACCAGCTGGGGACTCTATCATATGAGCTCCTGCCTCAGTGACTCATGCTTGAGCTCTGCTGTCTCGTGGTGTTCTGCTCTGCTACAAGTGTGTATTTCAATAGAGAGTTGAAAAACCTGTCCTGTGTGAGCTGAATCAGCTGAACAGCACACGTCATTCAAACCCGGAACGGCCTGTAGATGTCATTCGGAATTTCTAAATGACAGACGGGCGTTTCCTTCTGCAGTGAAGGCTCTGAGCAGGACCTTTCAGTGTAGTTTTCCTACAGCACCTATAGCACTGGTTTCCTATAGAAAGTGAGTGTTACCGTCTCCTGATGGCAGAGTCCAGTGTCCAGGGGATGTTTGTGGCTCCCAGCACCAGAATTCCCTTGTTATCATTACCAACACCTGAGAAGATAACAGTTAATTAGTGTCTCTTTATAAGCATATTACAGTGGGCTATATGGCAATAATGTTATCACGATACACTACACGACACAGTACACTAGCAGTGTCACATTTAGAAACACTGGGCACAATTAATCTTATTCAACATCTCACATTCTGTACTGCACTAAACCCAATTAAAGCAAATCCACAGATTTTTAAGAAATTCTACATAATTAAATGGTTAAGATGTAAACAGAGTCGTTCAGAGTGGTTTGGTGTGAAACGCTCTGTTCTAGAGAAACTTATCAAGCCAGAACTGTTCACAGTGGTGGTGATAGGAACCAGACGTCCACCTCTGAAAGCTCCATCACAGACAGCTAGTATCTCGCTGCTGTCGGAACAAAACCTCGTATCTCCAAAGTGGTAACTTTACAGGAGAAGCAAAAAACCTATTTTACTTTTAATGTAAGTCAATGGAACCAGAATTTTTTCCAAGTCATTTTCAGCCGTTTCTTTTGGACAATTCATCATGAAATTTACAAACAATGTAAAGAGCAACAGGTTTTTTCAAATTATGTCAAAAAACTGAAAAAACGTAAAATGGAGATATGAGGTTTTTTTCCGACAGCAACGTTATGAAATGGTTAGATAAACGCTGCCTGATATGTGACGCACTGTTTTATGATAAAGGTTTGGTTTAAAATGTATTTTAATACATTTATTTTAATCCATTACTGATGGAGGGATGCATGCAGGGTTATGAGGCAAAATAGTCCCCAGAAAAGCTTCTTTTTTCAGGTTTTCCACTTTTTACCATCATCAACATTCCATATAAACTCAGAAGACTCGTGTAGGTTCACTGGTGGTTTTGGATAGTAAATAAAATGTCTATATTTGTGTTGTAGTCATGGCGACCCCTGGTTCCTATCATCACCACTGTAAAGACATCTGAACCATTTCACACCAAACCGCTCTGAATCACACTGTTTACATCTCACACACTGAATTATGCAGAAATGTTTAAAAATCTGTGGAATTCCCATTTAAGCTTGTTTTGATGAAACTGTTATTCAGTGTTCTGTACTAATGATATCTATGATCTGCTCAGAAAATCATATTGTTTATCCTAATAACAAAATTTATCACAATAACGATAAAATATCATCATATTGTCCAGCATTGTACAGTACCAGATAACCACATAATAATAACGCATTTGACCCTTGAACTATCCGAAGTGGTGCCGGCTGCAGTGCGCTGTATTTTGCTATGTTAGAAACTACAGCTTTAAGTAAACAAATACTAAGATCATTTCAGATATCCATACATTGAATGACCACAGCCATTCCTAGATACAAGCATCTCAAACCTTTCTGGCTACAATGAGGGGCCTTTAAGAAGGTTCTCTCACCCTGCATCTGGACGAGGAACTCCGTTTTGATCCTGCGGGCCGCCTCGCTCTCGTTCTCGCTCCGGGAGCCGCACAGGGAGTCGATCTCGTCGATGAAGATGATGGAGGGGCTGTGTTCTCTGGCCAGAGTGAACAAGTTCTTCACCAGCCTAAAGGAGAGAAACGTCTCAGCTGGTTAAAAACAGCGCGCTGCAGGAAACAAACCTCAATCGCCTTTTGATTCCACAATAACTAAAGATAATGCGAGCTGAGCTGAGCTGAGGGCAGTGTGGGGTTTAAACCAGCACACAGATATTTGGATAAACAGTTCTAAATCAAGTAAGAGTTTTAAATGAGTCTTAAATCAACAGGAACATCTTTGCACTTGTGTCCAGTTTTATATACAGGAAAGTCATTTAAGATTACTTAATTACTTGGCCTGGTTTGAGGCAGTTATCACGACGCTGATTGGTGCAGAACAAGCTTCTATTTCTTGTTGGCAACCTTAGCCTGGTAGTTCCGGCGCAGGACTAAAGAAGCAAACGTCAGACACTAAACGTACTAATATCTGATCCTTGATACATCATTTAATCGCATACTTTAAACAGCACTGCAAAGAATTCTCTCTCAGCAAGTGCAAACATCTTAAATGTAGTCAACATATCTAATGTTTCTCATTTTCGCTTGTTTTGAGTAATTTTATCTACTAAAAAAGTCTTTTTCGACTGACAGATCATTTGACTTGTTTTGAGAAGTACTGCAGATCATTTAGGCATTATTTAGAAACCTGATGCCTTAAAACAGGCAGTTACCTAGAAATGGAATTAGGCATTTTCATAAAACAGTTACTTAAAACAAGTAAAAATGTAGAGAATTAAGTTAAATAATCTTGTAATATTCTTACTCTAATCTCACGATACAAAAATATTAGATAAGCTGACTCGATTTAAGACATCTTCACTATTATTATTATTTTATTTATTTATTTATTTTTTTGCAGTGAACGGCTTGAAAATCCAAGATGAACAGCCAGTCGAGGCTGGCGCTGGGCCACTGCTATAACGGAGCGCCACTGCTGTGTGGTTAAGAGAGAAACTCTGGAGGAAAAGCTGGAATGACTCACTTCTCACTTTCTCCCAGCCACTTGGACACCAGGTCTGAGGAGGAGATGGAGAAGAAGGTGGAGTTGTTGGCCTCGGTGGCCACGGCTTTGGCCAGGTAAGACTTTCCTGTGCCTGGAGGTCCGAAGAGCAGAATCCCCCTCCATGGAGTCCTTTTACCTGAACAGAAAGAGGCAGGTGGGTCATCACAGGCTACATTACAGACAGCGCCCAGACCTGAACCGGACACTTCGAAGGACACTATTAAAAAGGCTGGATACCCTGCTAAGCTAACTACTAACTAACTACCACATTACATGTTCATACACTGCAGGAACATATATCTTAGCACAGGAGTCGCAACCCAAATGTTAAGAAGAGCCATTTTGTCAAGTTTTAACAAAAAATCTACATTTTATGTCCATTTTACTGAAATAACGTTTCACCATCTTGGCTGTAAATATGTCTCAGTATGTGCTAATTTACTAGTACAGGCTAAAAATATAATATAAATGAAAACGCAAACTCACTTTGCTCTGCTTTAAGCTTTAGCTCAGCTATAGTTGCTTTTCTCGCATCTCTGGCAGGAAAGCTGTTCGCAAAAGTGGAACAGTTTCTTGTAAAACGTCTCTCAACATTTGGCTTTTGACGAGGCTGAAGTCGCTTCTCATTCGCCAGATTCATGTTCGAATTTACCCGTTCCACCTTAAATGGTGCCTGAGGCGCCAGAATGGAACTGTTTAAGTAACATTTAAGTTTAAGTCCGTTCTGATCATGTTCGTCACGTCACAGTGAGAGTTTATACCGTTCAACATGGCGGAGCAGAAACTGGTCTGCAGAGGAGACGAAGTTTATGCTCTGATCTTTAAAAGACGGCGGTGGGACGGACGTCCAGCTTATGTGTCTCAGAACACGACGTCTTCCTCTCGGCCTTCTTTAATAAGGACGTGTGAAGGACGTTTTCCTGAGTCTGACATCATTTTAAAGTCATTAAAACACAAGCGCTGCTCACTGCTGCTCATCTCACTCTGACTGGACTCATGTGATGCTGGTTGTCATGGTAACATCTACACTAAGCGGTTCTCTACACGTGCGTAATTTTGGATCTGATTACTTGTGGTGAACATGTAAACAGAGATTTTCATCAGATTGTTGAGTACAGTGAGATAAACACCTCAGTCTTAATCTATAATCGGAGGTCATCAGATAGCGAGGTAGCTACCTATAGGTACCTAACCTCAGTTTAGCTTCATTCTCTGGCGGAAAGAGTAAAAAACTTCTCTCTGGTGTCCATTTTGTGGTGGTTAAAGACAGAATCACTGTCTCCTTTAGGATTTTGTATCTAAAAATTAGTGGCTGGGCTAGCAGTCAGGACTGGGTGACACCATAAATTGAACAGGACCTTCTCTGAGTACCTGAAGTCATGCAACCCGGAAAGAGGTTTTTGGAAATATGCAAAAATGTAAAGATCTAATCTGAAGAATCCCAACCTAAACATGCAACAGTTTTGCTGGTTGGTCTGTATGACATAATACAGTATATTTACAATCATTTAGCAGGTCCAGCTATGCACAATTAGTCCCAGGGGGATTTATAGTGAAGGGATAAATGACTAAAAAACATTCTGGTTTTTAAATGTTTATTTATTACTATTTGGAACAGCATTAAGGCTCATGATTTATTTTATCCTATATCTAAATATCACATCTATTACAGATTTTGAAACTCTCCACATATGTGACAACTGAACGCTGTGTTATAGGATTGAAACGAAGGTAAAGAGCACAATTTATGACAAGCAGTGTGTTTCTAGGCAGCATATCCTCACAATCAAACCTACTATAGTGCCACTGACGCCTCTAGCCATTGCTCTATGGCTGAAAGAACTGAGGAAAAATGATATTAAACCTGATCAGGTTAGTGAGATTAAATTAAACCATCATTTCAACTACTACAGCAAGTTACCACAACCTCAGACGATGCTAATTAACATTAGTTAATATTAGTCTCAGATTGTGTAATATGTACTGATTAGGGGTGGGAATCTTCAGGCACCTCACGATTCGATTACGATTCAGAGGCTGCGATGCGATTATAAAACGATTATCGATGCATCTCGATGCATCTTTTTTCTCTGTACAGGATTTCTATCTTCCTACTGTCTAAAAACTTGGTAGTTTTAAAGCAAAGTATTTGTAATGATCCATAATGTAAATGTATTATGGATCATTACAAATACTTTGCTTTAAATATCTAAAATATCTTTTATTAATAAATCAAATGGAAGTGATGTGGCAAGTGAACTAGGAGGCTCTCATTCAGAGACGCTGCTGCCACTCATCTGCGATAAAATGCGCTGTTGCCCTGAAATAAGATCCAGTGGTGATGGGTGTCCACACAGCGCGTTACAGCCGTCCTTCCCGTTTTCTTTAGTGATCTTATAACTTCGGTTTTGGTCTCGTTGTACAGAGGGGGGGTGGGGTGAGGGGGGTGGAACAGCAGGTCACATAGCCCCGAGGTCTGGCCTCACCAGTAGTGAACGAAAAAACAGGGATTAATATGAACATTTGGAGACTTATTCGCATTTATAAGCAGCGCGGTTGGTTAAATCTGCAATGAGAGACTGTCTTTGTCTAAAAAATTGCGAAAATGAACTCGCTTCCTGTTCCACCTTAAATGGTGCAGCAGTTACATTCGGCACCTCAGTCAGAATTTAAGGTGGAACGGGAAAATTAGAACGAGAAACTGGCGAGTGAGAAGCGACTTCAGCCTCGTAAAACAGCCGGACGCCGAGACATTTTACAAGAAACTCTTCTACTTTTGAGGAAAAGTTTTCTGGCGGAGATGGGAGGAAAGCGGCTGTAGCTAAAGCTTAAAGCAGAGCGAAGTAAATCTGCGCTCTCGTTTATATTGTTTAGTCTATACTAGCACATTAAGACATACTGGACATTAAATGTTGTGGCTCCTAAGGTGGTTTGACTTTGTTGAAAGGACAAAATGGCTCTTCTTATCATTTGTGTTGTGACTCCTGACCTAACCTGGCTTTAATGCAGAGGGAGCCGGTCGGATTTCTCACTCATCCAGTTGTGTTTTTGTTATGTGCCGCCACAGACTGTCCGGGCGCTGCACTTACCCACTTCCAAGTTCCGCCTTTTGCGTTTCGTCAACATTACGTTATAAATTAAATTTTTTAGAAAAACGATTTTTGACATTTATGAATCGACTCAGAATCGTTCACATCCACATCGCGACGCATCTAAGAATCGTGTTTTTCCCGCACCCCTAGTACTGATAGTCAAGAACGCACAAAATCCTAAAACCAAACTCTAGTTTTAGGCCAGAATGCCCATTTAAGTTCTTTCATCTTCTGGTTATGAATATTTTCTTTATTCTCTGTTAAACTGAGCCACTGAAACATTTAGCAACATCTCCATTCCTTTGTATGTCACCAAAAACTGTTCAGTGTCACACGATGCCGGAGAGAAAGCGCTTACCTGTGAAAAGGTGTGGGAATTTGATGGGTAAGATAACAGCTTCCTTCAGAGCCTCTTTGGCTCCCTCTAGTCCCGCCACATCGTTCCACTGAATGTTAGGCTTCTCTATGACGATGGCCCCTAAGAGCAAAACCCTCCATTAATCACACATTCAAGCTCTGTGGATTCCACCGTGCACGTCTTGCATTTGGTTAGACTTGTATTAACCAAACTTTTCCCCAAACAAAATGAGAGATGAGCGCTAGAATCTTCATAAAGGAGAATATGATGATACGTAATATAATAATACATGAGAATAATACGATATGATGAGGAACCAACCTGAGAGCTGGTTCTGGAACTTCTTCTTCTCTGGGTCTTCTCCTTCATCACTGTCATTACTGCAATGAAAAACCACAAGTGTGGACATATTTTAATTTAATAAAGGGTAACAGAACCATGGATAGTTCTGAAATGTGGAATCAACCTACTAAACTATAAAAACAGCACCGTAACAGCCTGGTTTGCGTTACCATTAACAGGCACATAACTCGGCGAGTCATTCTAAATCTAGTTTACATAACTCAGGGGTGTCCAAACGTCTTTCAAAGAGGGCCAGATTGTGCCGTGTTTAAATACCTGAGGGCTGACGTATTATTCACAAATGATTTAAGATATTAAGTTTATAAAACATCAGCGTATAGAAACTGAGCTTTCTGTGAGCTGCTGTGTTTCCTATCACTGTATAAAAGATGCACGAGGCTTCTTTGATTGCTGGACTGTTCGTTCAGAACAGTTTTGATAAGCGCTTATAACTAGAGGTGGGTAATCCAGGTCCAAAACATAAAAAACCCTCCCCAGGATTTTGTTCCAACTGCTTGACTTCTCTAATTTGCTCAAACCAGCAGCAAAGGTGTTCAGGCAGTTGGAACAAAATCCTGGGGAGGGTTTTTTACTTTTTGGACCTGGATTACCCACCTCTAGTTATAATAAATAATTAAATTAAGAGTAACAGTACAAGATGTCTGATGTATTAATCATAATCATATTACTATTAAAATGATTTTTATTTGTTGAAAAATATGATTTGTGAGAGAAACTAAACAAAAATCTTTACCTAACAAAACCAAAAATGCAATGTTCTTTACATATCAAATAAACGCAGCGTAGCTGTGTTTTTGTTCGACCTTAAAGGGTTAATATTTACTGAATTTGCTCTGATAAGAAGTTCTCCATCTCGCCAAAATCGCCAGTGTTCAGTGTTTAGTTTGAGCTTTATGTCTGTAGTTGTGACAAAATGTAGTTCACTAAATAAAGCTGCAGGTCTGGTCAGCTGCCTCCATCAGGTGAAAAGGGAGAACTGCACTGTACTAGCTTGCAGGCCACTTACAACACACTGTAAAACAGAAGCCGGGGGCCAATTAAAGTCTGTCCGTGGGCCGCATTTGGCTCCGGGGCCGGACTTTGGACACCCCTGACATAACTAATATTACTCTCATATTGTTGATTTTCTGAAGTGAAAATACAAACATAAATATGGCATTTTTCTGCAAACTTCACATTTTTTACGTGTTATTTATTTTTCAATATGCTAAGCTCAGCAAATGAACAGTAATAGTTCATTAAAAAATGTGCAGAACTGTGTTCTCTGTAGAGGACGTGTTCACTTATTCACACTCAGAAAACGTGTAATTTGCATATCGCTGCTGTCAAAACCTCACATCTCCAGTTTTATCGTTCCTCAGTTTTTGACATAATTTGAAAATGCCTGTTGCTCTTTACATTGTGTGTAAGTTTCATGATGAATGGACCAAAAGAAACGACCCAAAATTACTTGGAAAAAAATCTGGTTCCATTGACTCACATTAAAAGTAAAGCATGTTTTTCCTTCTCCTGTAAAGTTACCATTTTGGAGATACGAGGTTTTGTTCCGACAGTAGCGATATACACTTCTTTTTTCTTTTTTAACTTCTTTTGAATCATTTTGTCTAGTAAAACTGCCTTTTTCCATTGGCAGATAATTGTGCTTGATTTAAAAACATTATTATTCAAATCTGGATTACGTCTCCTATAAAATAAGCAAAGTATCTGCCAATAAAATAGGAATTTCTCAATTCAAAATGATTTAAAATCCTCCTACGACAACCTTTTGACAAATCTTAAATGTATCGACTACACTTCAGTTTGCAGTGCGTATAAATACGCACCCTTTCTCATCGGACTGGGACTCCTTCACGGGTTTAGCGGGGGCTTTCTCTTTCTTCTTCAGGTACTCCTTCAGCTTCTCCGCCCGGTCCAGGTACTCCGCACATTTGGCTCTGATGCTCTGTTTGGCTTTGTCCCCCTGAGCTTCATCTGAGGGCCAATCATAACAGCGGCGGTCAGTTTAAGCCAGGGCTCACCAGTATGTGGTGTGGCTGCAGATTCTCGTTCCAATCAAGCAGAAGCGCATGATTCCGCTTGTTTAATCAGTTGCTCTCCGTCTGTAAGCATCTGATTAGCTCTGTTGCTCCTGCTTGGCTGGAATGAGACTCTGCAGCCACACTGGCCCTTTGTGGAAAGACTGATGACCCCTCCTTTAAAAATAAAAAAACTCTCCATAATTTAGTAGATAAGATGTAATCACAGTGATTCAGAGTGGTTTGGTGTGAAATGGTTCAGATGTCTTTACAGTGGTGGTGATAGGAACCAGGGGTCGCCATGACTACAACACAAATATAGACAAATATAGATTTTATTTACTATCCAGAACCACCAGTGAACCTACACGAGTCTTCTGAGTTTATACGGAATGTTGATGATGGAAAATAGTGGAAAATCTGAAATTATAAGTTTTCTTTGGGGACTATTTTGCCTCACAGCACCCTGCATGTATCCCTCCACCATGAATGGAGTTTAAATTAAATTTCAGGCCAACACCTCACCTGATTCATAACCGATTAATGTAGTAACTTTCTGTGAGGGAGCTTTTAAAGCTGGACGTCTGGTTCCTATGACCACCACTGAACAAACCTGACCCTGAAACTCCCATTTAAATGAACAGTTTGGCAATCAAATTTACACACATTCAAACAAAAAATATAAATCACACAATTTCCCCTCGTACCCCAAACGTGTTCAATCAGCCAAGACGTGTTTGGTATCTGAAATCTGCAGGCTGAAGTCGTTCTTTGCATGGTGAAACTGTTCTTCAGTTTGACTGAGAATGTGTTGTATACGGTTCTATAATAGAAACCTTTTGAAAACGGCTCGATATAGCACCTAAAAGGGTTCTGCTAATGTGACAATGTCAAGCTTGTGACAGTAGACACCCTTTTGGTGCTATATAGAAGCATATACACACTCTGAAGAACCTTTTCACCATCCAAAGAAATCTATACGCATGCAAATGGTTCTGAGTGTTAATAGTTGTATATAGAACCACTCTCTTTACTAAAGAACCCTTGAAGAACCATCTTTTTAATATCGTTAGCTACATTAGCCATGTAACTCCAGTGCAAAACTAAAGAAGCAAACTTCAGATCTCAGATTTTTGGCCAAACTAGTTATTTAATGTCTTTTTCCGACTACAGCAATAGAAAATGCGCCGGTCCAGACAGGCCATCAGGCGGACAGCGTGTACTCACATTTGACCACGTGTAGGAAGTACTGGACTGCGTGCTGATAGAGTCGCAGGGCCTCCTCATAATTCTGGGCCTTGTCCTCCTGAGCCGCCTTACTGGCAAGATCTATAGCTTTCTGTAATCACAACAGCAGAAACAAAGTCAACAGAGGGGTCAGAACAGGCAGGAGGGAATTCCTCAGCTTCAGGTTTGACCAGCAACTTCTGTCACTGTCTGTGTTTACATGCAGGGATTTTCACCAATCCGACTTAATTCATTCAGATTACAGATTAAGACTGAGGTGTTTATTCTCACTCTACTCAACAATCTGATCAAAATCTCTGATTACATGCTCACTACAAGTAATCAGATCCAAAATGACGCACACGCGTAGAGAACCGCATAGTGTAGACGTTACCATGACAACCAGCATCACGTGAGTCCAGTATTCCGAATGGCCTCAATCGGACTAGTCTACTCCGACTGAGGTGTATACATGGACGTGTTCCATTCCGATCGAGCTGTTAGTCGGATTACTGATGGATCATCAGGCTGGATGTAAACGTGGCAACAAAACGAGATTTGTTATTAATTTTTTTTTTTTTGCCCATAAAGGTGAAAACGGTTCCATATAGCACCAAAAAGGCTTCTTCTATTGTTACAAGTTTGACATCAGAACAGAAGCACCCTTTTTGGTACTATATAGAACCGCTTTCAAAAAGGTTCCATATAGCATATTTAGCACGTTTGCCATCGATCTGAAGAACCCTTTCATGATGCAAAGAATCTTTGAGTGTTCATGGCTCTATATAGAACCATTTTCTCAGCTAAAGAACCCTTTCAGTGTATCTAGCACTAAAAAGTGTTCTTCTATTGTTATGATGTCAACATAACTTTTTGGGTGCTCTAAAGAACCATTCTCCTTACTAAAGAACCTTTAAAGAACCATCATTTTTAAGTGTGCAGTCCATTCAGTCCATTTATGGAAACCAAGCTCATCCATTTCCCTCTACCAGAGAGCAGATCTCACATAGTGTCTTTGTTTCATTTGCATATTACCCAGCATTCAATGCCAGACTGAAAATATACATTATAATATCTTCTAAGAGGCGTTTAATATATGTATATGTGTAGTTAAATAGTTAATGTTCTGTTCGTAAAGCTTATAATGAGGTAGAGTCTATTATAATTAACTATAGACTACAAGGATTGTGCAACAGGAACGTTTAAATAAAGATGAAACAATAAACAACAATTACAGACACAATATTGACATTAAATTAAAACTGTCACAAAATATTTTCTATCAATTATCAGCCCAAGGCTGCAGTTTTACCCCACAGGACACAATACACAGTTAACAAATGTGAGTGGCGCCGTTTCATAGCAGGTTTGTTACAGGATTGGATCAGATTCATTCCTTGTTCTGCCCTCCAATATATATATATATAGATATAAATCCCTATAAATAATTATGATTTAACAGCTTGTCTCTTGTTCACTGTATGCAACTACTGGTTTGAACCTGAAGTGGCTAATTAGCTTCCTTCCCAGCTGTTGATACTGTTTTGAAAGAACAGTTCAAAATAATAAAAACTAAACAAAAAACTGTGAGTTAATTAAGCAACAGAAACGAGAGGGAGAGTGTTATCGCGAAATAACAGAGTAACGAGCTCCGCCCACTCGCTGCTCAGTCTGCTGTAAGCCTCGCCTTTTGAAGCACAGACTGAGCCATAAAACTGCCACAATATCAAGTTCAGCTCAGTTTTGTTAGTTTTTGCCAGATCAGTATTAATGTTGTTTTGTTCCAGCCAGTCTGTAAAGCATCTTACAGCCCATTTAGTTTGGCGAATGGTGTTGGGTTCATTTCTGGCTGATTCCAGGTTGTTTAGCTGTTCTTCTGTCTCAGCTGCCGACTGAAAAGCTGCTCAGTGGTGATGACAGTTTGGGAATTTAGTGTCGTCTCATCTTCAGAATCTGACCAAATCGGCTGTCGGTCAAATGTGATCTTAAAAGTCAAGTTGAAATATTCAAATGTCTTGAGCGTCTCCTACAGCTGTCAAAGTCGTTGCTTAGCAACCGCATCTCAGCAGAGTGATACAGTGTTTGTGAAAAACGAATGGGTTCATTCACCTTGTTAATGCTAATTACACATCATCTAATATCGTAGAAAATAAATCATCATGCAGAATTATCGATATTACCCTGTACTGTGCAGAAATTAGCATAAACCTGAGCGTCCTTTTGACTTTAAAAATGAAGATTTAACAACAGCCCAGAAGAAAATAACAATAGGAACTATCAAACATGCTAAAACATCTGCAACCGGTTTCAGTTCCATAACCCTTTAAACCTCCCCTGTGAGCTTCTGGAGGCTTTTACTTCCCACACGTGCTACACTGGGTGTGGATATCAGTGAAGACCAGCACAACATGGACAAAATATATCTGCACTGCTATTAAATCACTGCACACTGCAGCGAATCTACCAATACATTAGGAATACGTCAGTGAACTTTGGTTACAGACTGGCTTGATTCATTTAGTGGCCAAAATAATAGACTGTGGTTGGTTTATATGAAACCTCAGCTCAGACAAACTAATTTGGAGCTGTGATTGGTCAGGATGCACACAGCACACAGTCAGAACAGTGTGACTGGTTAGAGCTCATTTGCATATTGCAGCCTTCTATGATATTATCTCAGAGATCTGAACCTGCTGGACCAGGAGGCTTCTAATCAATAATGAGTGAGTTTACATGCACCCAATAATCCGATCATAATCGGATTTCTGCAGTTATCTGATTAGTCAAAAGGTGTAAACAGCACCCTCAGATTTCTTAGATCAGAGTCTAGAAATCTGATCAAGAAATCTGATAAAGAGGCTGGATTGTAGCTCAGTAATCAGATTTCTCAGTGCTGTGAACTCTTACTCTGATTTCTTTCGGATTTCTCAGTCTGAGCATGTGTGAAAACAGACGGCGGTACCAGAAATAAGTGAGCAGCGTCGCTGCGAGACGCAGCAAAACACTTTTGGGGCGACGCTGAGGCCAAATTCATGCTTGACGAAGAGAAGGATTTAAATATTCTTCATCTTCTAGATGATGTTTGTTCATATTTCCAGGTAAAGTGGCTCAAAGTTTAAAAAAAAAAAAAGCCACAGTATGAAGTTTGAGTTTTGTGTTTTGTTTACGTCTCGTCTTCAACCAGTTTACTGGCTGGTTGTAAAGCAGAAATCTGATTACTGTCTGACTCATGTAGACTTGGAGTTTCCCCATTATCTGATTACGCAAGTGCATGTAAACGTGTTGATCGGATTACTGACAGAATCTGATTTTCTGCAGTTATCGGATTATTAACTGCATGTAAAACCACTCAATGGTTCTTAATTAGTCCTCTACATGGTGAAATGATGGTGAATGTGTTTTATATGGTTCTACGTAGAACCTTTCTGAAAATGGCTCTATAAAGCACCAAAAAGGGCTCTTGTATCTTGTCAAGCTTTTAACCGTCTTTGATGCTATACAGAACCAATTTAGAAAAGGTTCTATACGGAACCATACACAGCACGTTCTATTCTCTACAGAACTATTTCATGATTAAACGGTTCTTTGCATGGTGAAACAGTTCACAATTGTTTTTGAAAATGGTTCTACAGAGCACCAAAAAGTGTTCTTCTAATGTTACACTCTTAAAAAGACAGTTCTTAAAAGGTTCTTTAGTAAGGAAAACGCCACTATGCAAAACCATGAACACTCAAAAAACCTTTTGCATGATCAGAGGGTTCTCTGCATGGTGAAACGGTTCTTCAGATTGATAGAGAACGTACTGTACAAGGTTCTATTGAGAACATTTTTCAAAAAGGTGCTATATAGCAGCAAAAAGGGTTCTGCTACTGTTACAGGGCCCCTTTTGGTGCTACATCAAACCATTTTCAAAAGGGTTCTATTTAGAACCATATACAGCACACCCTCCATCAATCTGAAGAACCCTTTCACTATGCAAAGAACCATTTAAGCATGAACTGGTTCTACAGTTGTCTTTACTAAAGAATCTTTACGATTTTTTAATCGTTATCATGAGTATTATGTCTATTTTTATACTGAAATAAGCCAAAATTATTTTTATATTTATTCAAAGTTCCTCTCAGTCATCTTGGCCATCACAGCTGCTGCTAAAGTCCTGTTAAAAATAATAACCACTTTTTACTCTGAAGCCTAAAAAGATTCAACACTAAAAAGCATCTTCTGAGCTTTAAGCCTTTAAAACTAACCGTACTTGGGCGGTAAGTTAGAGGGAAACTCCACCCATTTTTCAAAAAGTTCTACATAATTATACAGTTTAGATCTAAACAGAGTGGTTCAGAGTGGTTTGGTGTGAAATGCTCCGTTCTAGATAAACCTACAGAGTAAGAACTGTTCACAGTGGTGGTGATAGGAACCAGACGTCCACCTCTAAAAGCTCCCTCACAGAAAGTTACCACATGATGAAACGGTTACAAATACCCTGCCTGATGCCTGAGATGTTGTTTTATGATAGTTCTGCGATAACTTTTTGGCCTAAAATATATTTTTTTAATCAATCTATTCTTGGTGGAAGGATACATGACGGAAAAATAGTCCCCAAAGAAAACTTATTATTTCAGATTTTCCACTATTTCACCATCATCAACATTCCATATAAACTCAGAAGACTCGTGTAGGTTCACTGGTGGTTCTGGATAGTAAATAAAATGTCTATATCTGTGTTGTAGTCATGGCGACCCCTGGTTCCTATCACCACCACTGAAAAGACATCAGTCTCTACAATCAACCATCTCGCACCAAACCACTCTGAATGACTCTGTTTACATCTGAAACACTGAATTATGCGTGAAATTTGGAAAAATGGGTGGAGTTCTCCTTTAATTACGTTACACCGAGCAGTGACAGTGAAGCGGCAGTAAGTATAGCTGAGCGGCGGAGCCACAGAGACCGAGACTGGAGGCTCAAACTCCGTTGAGCAGAGATAAACGTGGATTTAACTCAGATATGAAGGCTGAATTCCGTGTTTTCGGCGCTGATAAGGCGAGCTTTCCGTCCTGTTTCCGAACTTCTTCTTACCTGCAGGTTGTTGTTGTTGGCAGCCATCAGGGCTGATCCCTCAATAAAACCTCAATATCTCACAAAAAACCGAGGCGTTTTCTCCAAACCGACGGCTTCAGTCACCCCGCCACCACCCGCTTCCACGGACACGGAGAAAGGAGGGGAAAACAGGGAGGATTCCCGTCTTACTGAACTCCACTTTCCCAGGATAATGGAGGAGACAAAAACTTCCGTGACTAAAATGTCGAATGTCACTTCCGCCTCGGAACTCGTGACGTCACGTTGGATGACTCCAGGCCGGGTTGCCATGTTGGCGAAACGAAATGACCCATAACGGCTGATTTCGAGTCTACATTGTAAACAATTGTGCAGCTTTTAAACGTAAAGTAACCGGGTTATTTTCTGATCATTCAACTTAAGCCAACAGAAGAATAATCTGTTATTTTTTTTGCATTTGTTGACTTAAGTTTAAGCTGCTTTTTTTTCGTACTGTCTCAACATTTATTCAAAATATTTGGTTTGGACAAAACATCTCAGCAGACAAAGTTTGATCCCATAATATTCCAAACACAAAAAAATGAAGTGCATGTAAACACACTCAGTGGATTAGTCCTCATGGTGAAATGATGGTGAATGTGTTTCATAGGGTTCTCTGTAGAACCTATTTGAAAATGGTTCTATCGAGCACCAAAAAGTGTTCTTCTAATGTTACACTTCTAAAAAGACGGTTCTTAAAAGGTTCTTTAGTAAGGAACGCAACTATACAGAACCATGAACGCTCAAAGAACCTTTTGCATGATTAAAGGGTTCTTTGCATGGTGAAATGGTTCTTCAGATTGATGGAGGATGTGCTATACAAGGTTCTATTGAGAACATTTTTTAAAAAGGTGCTATATAGCAGCAAAAAGGGTTCTGCTACTGTTACAGGCTTGATATCATTTCAATAGCAGAACACTTTTTGCTGCTACATCGAGCCATTTTCAAAAGGGTTCTATTTAGAACCATATACAGCACACTCTCCATCAATCTGAAGAACGCTTTCACTATGCAAAGAACCATTTAAGCATGAAATGGTTCTATACAGAAGCATTGTCTTATATATATGTGCTGGTCAAAAAACCTTGATAGGATCCTGGCCTTCTCTTTAGGGCCCACAGCAGGTTCGAGATTGCTGTGGGGTGAACCTCAGTGCATATGAATGTACAGCATTTCGGGCACGGACAAACGTAAAGATGTTTATCAGTATGTCTGGTATTCCATTTGCTCCAGTGAGAGGATTTTTAAGACATCTGGCAACCCTGTCTACAGGTAACATGCAAAGAATTACACAAGACACACCCGAAGCTGAATTGCGTTACATCACATGTGGGCTAAAGGATGTGTTTCGATGTAATGACGCTTTCAAATCCCCTCGAACTACAAATACATTATATTAGATTTATTTATTTTGCTGTTTTTAAGGAAGAAAAGCCTCTAAATTTATTTCTAGAAATGAACTGTAGTCCAAATTAAAATGCGGCAAAACTTCTCCACTCCAAAAAATAATAATTTTGTTTAAATAATAGAGTTTATTTAAACATTAAAGTCTATTATTTTAATACAGACAAATAATAAATGTCTTTATTAAAATAATAGAGTTTGATGTAGTATATAAACACTAAAGTGACAAAACATACCATCCGTATATGGAAACTAAGCTGAAACAGCCTGTTTTTAAATCATTGTTTTTGTGATGTCACAAAAAAACAACCCATTTACATATAGCCACCTATTCAGCCTACAGCAGTTTAGCCCCACCCACTCGTGCTGAAGTTATAAGGAGAGTTTCCACCCGGACTGCTTTTTGAATGAGTCGTGATACAGGGTAGCCAGTCAGAACAGAGCTCATTTACATATATCAGTAACAAAAACAGCCTGTTTAATTCTAAAGGATGAAGAGATGTTTGAAAATGGTCAAATACAAATGATAAACATTAGTTTTATTACTGCTTTTGGTACATTAAACCAAACAGATTTCAAAAGTGGACATAAGGGGAAAAGCTGTAAAGATAGGGGCCCTTTAACACTGTGTGAGATCATCAGTGCAGCATATTATGATCTGGAATCAGCTTTCCTACTTTAAGGCCAAAGACATGGAGCTGCCTTGCTAATGTTAGTGCTGAATGAGAATAAGATGAGTTTGAACTTACCTTCACCGCAGCCACGATACAACTGACAACGCAGACAAACCGAGAGACACATTGATGTGGGATTGCACTTTTCCACCAATCTCACTTCATCAAGTAACAAAACGGTGAAAAATCTAATTCTCACAGTTTCCCCTCACCCCAAATGTAGCTGAGTGGGTATAACATTATATATAGTATTCAGGTGAAGCCCAACTTCAATAAGTACAGAATCTACCACGTTGTTGGTAAAGCCGCATGCAGGAAAAGCTCTCCGTCAGTGTGGAAAGATGCACATGTTCAAAAACCAAAACAACCCCCTCAAAAAACATGATTTTTAAGTGTTATATGAGCCAAAGCTTCAAAATATTATGTGAAAACATTGGGAATATAGAGCCCTGGGAACACAGGGCCCAAGGATGATAAAGCCCTGGGAATATAGTGCGCTGTGAGTGTAGGCCTTGGGAATGTAGGGCCCTAGAGAACATAGGGTTCCAGGAGTATATTGTACTGGGAATATAGAGCCTTGGGAATATAGGGCCCTATGATTGTAGGCCTTGGTAATATGGGGCCCTGGAAATATAGAATTCTGGTAATATTGAGCCCATTACAGGGCCTTGGGAATATAGGGTCCCAAGAATATAGTGCCCTGTGAACATAGGGCCCACAGAACATAGCGTCCCAGGAATATAGGGCCTTGGGAATATAGCACCCTGGGAATGTAGGGCCTTGGAAATATAGGGTCCCAGGGATATGGCACCCTAATAGGACCTTGGGAATATGAGGCCCTTGGATATATAGGGCCCTGGGAATACAGGGCCTGGGAATATATAGCCCTATGAATATACAGCCCTGGGAATACAAGACACTGGGAACATAGAACCCCTGGAATATAGGGAGCTAGGAGCATATGTCCCTGGAAACATATGGCCCTGGGAATATGGGACCCTGGGAATACAGGGCCTGGAAAACTACAGGGCATTGGGAATATAGGGTCCTAGGAATATAGCACCCTGGAAATATAGGGCCTTGGAAACATGGAACCCTGGGAATATAAGGCTTTGGGAATGTGGAGCCCTGGAAATGTAGGGGCTGGGAATACATAGCCCTATGAATATACAGCCCTGGGAATATAGGGAGCTAGGAGTATATGTCCTAAATCTTCACTAATGTTCATCAGATCAAGTTGAATGGCCTTCACTTCCATTAAACCAGCGCGCTGAGGTCTCAGCTGATTTTAAGATCTGTGTTTGTGAAGCTCCCTGCTCTCGGGTCTCTCCTTAGTCCTGCGTGATGACTAATCTTCATGTGATGAACGACTGACGTAATACAATACAATAAATACCACAGAGGTTGAAGCTGTTGAACTAGTGACCTCTAGTGACCTGTTTTTTATCCAGATAATCCTGAAGCTCCTCGGCCCGGTCCAGGTACTGGACACACTTGTCTCTGATCTTCTGATTGCCTTCTTTTCCCTGCGGCTCACCTGAACACACACAAATGAGAATTGAAACACAGCCGGAACACGTGTGCCTAATTTTATCCTCTGGCTAATTTTTAACTCGGCCTTAAAAGAACACTCACGCTTTATTATATGCAGAAAATACTTGACTGCATGTTGATATGATTTGATGGCCTCCTCATAATTTCCGGCTTGATCCTCTTGTGAAGCTTTGTTAGCTATCGCTATGGCTTTCTGAAACAGAAATGAGCAATGGAAGCAGGTAAGAGGAGAACACTGGATCTGTATGGTACACTGTGAAGAATATGTAGTATTTTAAAATATATACGTCTTTATGGCAACATTGTTATATATCACATGGTGTAACATTAGCATACACACCAATCAGGCATAACAGAGCAGGTACTATTTGGGTGGTGGATCATTCTCAGCACTGCAGTGACACTGACGTGGTGGTGGTGTGTTAGTGTGTGTTGTGCTGGTCTGAGTGGATCAGACACAGCAGTGCTGCTGGAGTTTTTAAACACCTCAGTGTCACTGCTGGACTGAGAATAGTCCACCAACCAAAAATATCCAGCCAACAGCGTCCTGTGGGCAGCGTCCTGTGACCACTGATGAAGGACTAGAGGATGACCAACACAAACGGTGCAGCAGCAGATGAGCTATCGTCTCTGACTTTACATCTACAAGGTGGACTGACAAGGTAAGAGTGTCTAATAGAGTGGACAGAGAGTGGACACAGTGTTTAAAAACTCCAGCAGCACTGCTGTGTCTGATCCACTCGCACCAGCACAACACACACTAACACACCACCACCACGTCAGTGTTACTGCAGTGCTGAGAATGATCCACCACCCAAATGGTACCTGCTCTGTGAGGGTCCATGGGGGTCCTGACCACTGAAGAACAGGGTAACAAAGTATCAGAGAAACAGATGGACTACAGTCTGTAACTGTAGAACTACAAAGTGCACCTATACAGTAAGTGGAGCTGATAAAATGGACAATGAGCACAGAAACAAGGAGGTGGTCAGAATGCTATGCCTGAGCGGTGTGTATACTTATAACATCACATAGTGTAACTTTAGTATATACATATTTATAGCATCACATGGTATAACATTAGTGTATATGTACTTATAGCATCACCTGGTGTAACATTAGCATATACATACAGCATCACACGGTGTAACATACACACACATACAGCATCACATAGCATAACATTAACACGTACATACTTCAGCATCACAAGGTGTAACATTAGCATATAAACACGCCATGGTGCAACCCCAGCTTATACATACTTATAGTCTCACATGGTGTCCCTAAAACCTTAGCATATGCATACGTACAGCATCACATGGTGTAACATTAGCATTTGTATATTTATAGTGTAATGTAACGTTACATTTGCATATATTTACTTCCAGCATCAAATTGTATGACATTAGCATGTACATACTTTTAGTGTTACATGGTGTAACATTAGTGTATACATAGTTTTTGGCATATTTCCTAGAATTTTGTTGGATGTCCTGTGTTTGAAATGATATTCATATTTTAGTTGGGTGTGTGACAAATACATAGACAGATATAAGTGACCACATATTAATAAATGAACATATATAATGCTGTCAAAACATATAAGATTGTTATATATATATATATTATAATGTTGTCATTATCAGTAAAAATTGTATCAATTATATACAACCCCATTTCCAAAAAAGTTGGGACGGGGAAACAAAAGGCTGGTAAAGTTGTGAGAGAGAGAGGCGGAGTCTTTCAGAAGTAAACACGAGGAGGGGTTCACCACTCTGTGAAAGACTCCATGATCAAATTCAAGAGCAACATTTCTCAACATAAAAGAGCAAAGAACTTGCTTTCCATCATCTACGGTACATAATATCATTAAAAGATTCAGAGAAGCTGGAGAAATCTCTGTATGTAAGGGACAAGGCCAAAAACCAGTATTTACTGGCTGTGATCTTTGGGCCCTCAGACAGCCCTGCATTAAAAACAGACATGATTCTGTAGTGGAAATCACTGCATGGGCTCAGAAACACTTCTGAAAACCACTGTCTGTGAACACAGTTCATCACTGCATCCACAAATGCAAGTTAAAACTCTAAAATGCAAAGAAGAAACTGCACATAAACAGGAAACGCTGCCACCTTCTCTGGGCCCGAGCTCCTTTAAAATGGACCGAGTGGAAGTGGAAAATTTAAATTTTTTTGGGAAATTATGGACACTGTGTCCCCTGGGCTAAAGACCACTCAGCTTGTTATCAGTGCACAGTTTAAAAGTCAGCATCCGTAATGGTTTGGGGAGCATTAGTGCACATGGCATGGGTGACCTGCACATCTGTGAAGGCACCATTAATGCTGAATGATATATACATGTTTTGGCAACATATGCTGCCATCCAGACGACGTCTTTTTCAGGGAAGGCCTTGTTTATTTCAGCAAGACAATGTAAAACTACTGCATGTATTACAACAGCATTGCTCTGTATTAAAGGAGTTAATGTGCTAAACTGACCTGCCTGCAGTCCAGACCTATCACCACTGAAAACACGTGGCACATTATTAAATGAAAAATATGACATAGGAGACCCTGAACTGATGAGCAGCTGAAATCCTGTATCAAACATGGAAAACATTTCACTTTCTAAACTACAGCAGTGTCTCCTCAGTTCCCAAACACTTACAGAGTGCTGTTAAAAGAAGAGGTGATGAAACTCAGTGGTAAACAGGCCCCCGTCCCAACTTTTTTGGAACATGTTGTTGGCATCAAATTCAAAATGGGCATATATTTTTCAAAAAACAATAAAATTTCGCAGTTTCAACATTTGATGTGTTGTCTTTGTACTGTTTTCCTTTTAAAATATGGTTTATATGATTTGCAAATCATTGCATCCTGTTTTTATTTACATTCTGCACAGCGTCCCAACTTTTTTGGAGATGGGGTTGTAGACAAAATACAAAATATGCTATAGTATGTACGTATAGATTTATTACTATAATTATTATTAGTAGTAGAAGTATTTGTATCAGTATTAATACTGTACAGTACATAAGAAACAAACCACACCGTATAAAGGGAGTGAAGGATGCCAGTCCAGCATTAGCATAGCACACCTTCAAAACAATCCAGCACCAACAAACAGATCCACCAAAACACAGTCAAAACAAACCGAATCACTGCCATTCAAACGCCTTCACTGACACACTCTGAGGTTAAAGTTCATCAGGGGCCGTTAATGAACACAGTGTGGATCAGAAGCAGCAGATTATCCTGTAGTTGGACTTGACACAGAGTTTACTGGAAGACTGTGATTTATGTCTGAGTTACCACTGGTCAGTCTGGTGGTCATTACCAGGCTGAATAATAAAACACAGAATCTGAAAGTGGTCTTAACTGCTGTAGAGGAAACAGGAGAACAGATCAGAGTCAGCCTACCTGTAAGTTGGTGGGCTCCATTAGAAATGCTGTGAGCGGATCTCAGGAGGGATCGTATCATAGGAGCTCAGAGGCTCCGTGAGTCAGTTTCATTTCGTCTGCTGTTGTCGGAGTTTGGCTTTTCCTGCTCGGCCTGCTGAGCTCCACCCACAAGGACAACAGCCGAGGAATGAGAGCAATGCAGAGAGAGAGCAGGAACAATGACGTCAACAGAGAAGTGACACAGATTCAGCAAACAAATAAACAAACAGACCCACCGATGAAAACATGACTAACCGAGGAGCGTTTCTTTATTCCTCTGCTCACGTTTACAGGCTGGAGACTTTGGGACCAGGAAGGTTAACACCTGTGATATGAATGGACTGGATTGTGTGAAGTCTCCGCTAAACACAGACGTCCAGAGAAGCCATGAGGTGGTTATTATTGTCTGGACTGTTATCTTAAAATCATGACTTAATCGTCTTGTGCTCTTGAGAATGCAACTTGTGTTTTGTGCGATCTCCAGATAACAAAAGTTGTTTTCTGAAGATCAAAACTTGCGTTTCCTGTGATCTCAAGATAACAAAAGTTGTTTTCTCAAGATCACAATTCATTTTTCTAGTGATCTCAAGATAACAAAAATTGTTTTCTAAAGATCACAACTTCTTTTTCTTGTGATCTCAAGATAACAAAAGTTATTTTCTCAAGGTCACAACTTATTTTTTCCAGTGATCTCAAGATAACAAAAGTTGTTTTCCTGAGGTCATAACATATTCTTACCGTGATCTAAAGAAAGCAAAAATTGTTTTCTTGAGGTCACAACTTATTTTTCTTGTGATCCCAAAATAAAAGTTGTCTTCTTGAGACCACGAGACAATTAAGTTGTGATCCCAGATATTATAACTACCTCATGTCCTCTCTGGACGTCCGTAGCTAAACGAGGCCTATGAACAATTTAGCTTCACAGTAAAAATGAAAAGAATCCCCGTCAGAAACATCCAGCTAAGAGCAGCTCTGTGATCAGAAACTGACCACTGCTGAAGGGCTACAGCGTGGCTAACACAGACTGGGCACGAACAGATGAGCTACAGTCTCTAACTGAACACCAGCAGAGTGGAGCTACAAGAGAGGGGTTTCTGATAAAGTGGCCAGGGAGTGTATGTGCTAATACGCTAAATTAGGTTCAGCTGTAAACGTCACTCACGTTTGTCAGACTGGATGGATGGATCAAACGAATATAATGTGTTTGAACTGTTAAAAGTGCTGTAACATTAAACAGAAGTAGAAATGAACTGCCTGTATTTCTGGGTTTTCACCACAAGGGGGCGTGAAGTGCTGAAACTCATTAAACAAATCCACTAAAAATACACCATTAACGCTGATAATGAATCTATCAGCAGTTCTTTTGTGATCATACATGTATTTATTAATTGACCTTTAAGCTGCATTGTTCTTGTGATCTATATTATCTGTAAATATGCAAATTAGCTCGTTTATTACAAACGAGAACAACTAATAACACAATCTAAAGAGCCCCCAAAAGAGCATGGGGGGGGAATGACATGGGTTTCTTTATAATGGGAAAAAAACTATTGTCTGTTTAATGACCTGAGATTTTTTTCACAAATTAATTATCTCGGGATCATTTTCCCGGGATCATTTTCTGGACTTTTTTAACATGCAGGTTGTTCTCTAAGCACTTTGCATGTGTCCACCTACAGCCAGTAAGACGTCCAGAAAGCTGCAGCTGCTCTTGAATGAAAATCAACACCTCAGATCTCTTTGTGCTGCTCTTCCTCTGAAACCGTCTGCTGTGATTTAACATTGTCTGTTGACAAACTTTGAAACAGTGTCTTTGTATTTGGGACCGAGTTCAAAGTAAAGTGATATATAGCGGCCAGTGTCCACTAGAATAGCTCCAATCACGGAGACACACCGTCCAGCAGCCCTGAAAAACGGACACTGGGCTTGGAGAGACGTTAGAGAGTGGAATGCTGCCTGAATGGCGTATTGGTGCCATCTACAGGGCGGAGTGGGTAATGCAGTGAAACACTTCTGCTTATACATGTCGAGACCATTATCTTGAAATAATTCTCTCAAGATTAACTTATCCTGAGAAAATGATCTTAACATAATTATCTCAAGAAAATTATCATGAGAAATATATCCTAAGAAAATTATTTTTAATTAATTTGAGGGAAAAAAGAGTAACTCTACGACTACCAGTACTACTACTACTACTACTAATAATAATAATTATAAAAATAAAAATAGTAATAATAGTAATTAAAGCCCTCGTGCCTTTGTTGACGTCACCAAAGTGTGGCCTTTGAAGGAGGAGGTTAGACCTTCCGAACGCGAGCGCGCCGTGTGACGTCACAATGAAGGGGCGGGGCCGGCGCTGTGTGACGTCACCCCGTGATCGAGACCTCTAAAAAAGAGTATTTTGCTCACATTCAGAGTCGCCGGACACTGAGAGAGAGAAGGTGAGTGACTCTGAACTGCAGGTCAGCACTTTTAGTGAAGCTCGAACCGAGTCGATTCAAATCCGTATGAGCAAAATGAATCATTTATTCTGATCTCATTCAAAGCCTTGAATACCTCGAATATCTATCTATCTATCTATCTATCTATCTATCTATCTATCTATCTATCACACAGTTTGGAGCTTCAGTCTTTTATTTTAAACTAAATCTTGTCCATTCTCTCCTTCAGCGTTTCAGGAAGAAGAATGGAGGACAAGAAGGCAGAAAGATGGAGGAAGATTTCAGACAAAGAATTCAAACTGTGGAAAAGAAAAGTGGAGAAGATCATTAAAGAGGAAAAGATGGAGAAAAAGAGGAAGCTGGAGCAGCAGATGAAGGAGGAGATGGAGCAGCAGAAGAAGGAGAAGAAGGAGGAGAGGGAGCAGGAGAAGGAGCAGCAGAAGAAGGAGGAGAAGAAGGAGGAGAAGGAGGAGAAGGAGTGGGAGAAAGCTGAGGAGAAAGCAAGGAAAGCAGGAAAGGAAGCGGAGAAGAAACTGAGGGAGGAGCTTGCTGAGCTTAAGCTCAGATTCAAGGAGACCATGAGGAGATATAAAGAGGAGGAGAAGATCATAAAGGATCAGCTGAAAAGGCTGATAAAGGAGGAGAAAGAGAGAGAAAAACAAGCTAAAAAGGATCTGAAGCAGGCCCAGAAGGCCGAGAAGGAGAAGGAGAAGGAGAAGAAGAAGAAGCTCAAGGAAGAGCTGCTACGAATGGAAGAAGAGAAAGAAGAGGGGAAGGCTGGAAGGAGCATGGAGGACAAGGAAGCCCAGGAGAACAGTGATTCTGCTGAGAAGAAGGAGAAGAGCAGGTTCCTGAAGATCAGGAAGAGACTAGGGCTGCAGCCCGGCGCCACCTTCTGGATCTGGTGGCCAAAAGTTTACATTGTGCTCAAGTGAAGAACCGCTTTCCACAATTTTCCCGCTTTCATCATCATCATCATCATCATCCTCATCATCATCTTAAACCTCTTGGTCCGACTGGGGTCGCAGTTGCAGAAGCAAAAGCAGAGAATCCCAAATAGGTCTGTCCCCCTCAACTTCCTCCAGCTCATTCTGGGGCACCCCAAGCTGCTCCCAGGGTAACTTGAGGATATAATCCCCCCAGCAGCTCCTGGGACAACCTCGGGGTCTCGTCCCAGTTGCCCGTGCCTGGTAAACCTCCACCAGGAGGTGGCCAGGGGGCCTGAACCACCTCAACTGGCTTCTGTCAATGTGGAGGAGTAGCGGCTGTACTCTGAGCTCCTCCTGGATGACTGAGCTCCTCACCCTGTCAGTAGAGTGTAGCTCGCCACCCTGTGAAGAGAGCTCGTTTCCGCCGCTTGTATCCACATCTCATTCTTTCGGTCATTACCCAATGACCACAGGTGAGGGTGGAGATGTAGACCGACTGGTCAACACAGAGCTTTGCCTTATGGCTCAGCTCCATCTTCACCACTACAGTCCAGTACAGTGACCGCATTATTGCTGCCGTCTGTCCCAGCCTGCCACCGATCTCACCATCCATCTTCCCGTCACTCATGAGCAAGACCCCGAAATACTTAAACTCCTCCACCTGGGCAGTCCCCTTACTCACCATCCTTTTCTGGCCTTTTCAGCATCTCATCATTTTTACCTGAATAAAGTTTCTCCTCCTCCAAATGTTTGTGAGGTTTTGTGTTTATTCTTGTTTACATCAGCGTTTTCCATCCTTTTTTTCATGGAGTGGACGGTCTGTATGGCCAGGCTGCGTTCACTGAGCCTGTACTGTGGTTTCTTAAAGTGGCCGGTCTGTACGGCCAGGCTGTGGTCACTGAGTCTGTACTGTGGTTTCTTAAAGTGGCCGGTCTGTACGGCCAGGCTGTGGTCACTGAGTCTGTACTGTGGTTTCTTAAAGTGGCCAGTCTGTACGGCCAGGCTGCGTTCACTGAGTCTGTACTGTGGTTTCTTATAGCGGCCGGTCTGTACGGCCTGTCTCTGTTCACTGAGTCTGTACTGTGGTTTCTTAAAGTGGCCAGTCTGTATGGACAGGCTGTGTTCACTGAGCCTGTACTGTGGTTTCTTAAAGTGGCCGGTCTGTACGGCCTGTCTCTGTTCCCTGAGTCTGTACTGTGGTTTCTTAAAGTGGCCGGTCTGTACGGCCTGTCTCTGTTCACTGAGTCTGTACTGTGGTTTCTTAAAGTGGCCGGTCTGTACGGCCTGTCTCTGTTCACTGAGTCTGTACTGTGGTTTCTTAAAGTGGCCAGTCTATATGGCCAGGCTACGTTCACTGAGTCTGTACTGTGGTTTCTTAAAGTGGCCGGTCTGTACGGCCTGTCTCTGTTCACTGAGTCTGTACTGTGGTTTCTTAAAGTGGCCGGTCTGTATGGCCAGGCTGCGTTCACTGAGCCTGTACTGTGGTTTCTTAAAGTGGCCGGTCTGTACGGCCTGTCTCTGTTCACTGAGTCTGTACTGTGGTTTCTTAAAGTGGCCGGTCTGTATGGCCAGGCTGCGTTCACTGAGCCTGTACTGTGGTTTCTTAAAGTGGCCGGTCTGTACGGCCTGTCTCTGTTCACTGAGTCTGTACTGTGGTTTCTTAAAGTGGCCAGTCTATATGGCCAGGCTACGTTCACTGAGTCTGTACTGTGGTTTCTTAAAGTGGCCGGTCTGTACGGCCTGTCTCTGTTCACTGAGTCTGTACTGTGGTTTCTTAAAGTGGCCGGTCTGTATGGCCAGGCTGCGTTCACTGAGCCTGTACTGTGGTTTCTTAAAGTGGCCGGTCTGTACGCCAGGCTGCGTTCACTGAGTCTGTAAATTGTTATTTAGTGACAGGTCGGTCTTTGTAATGCAACCTGTAAGAAGTTCTACTCACGATTCTGCAGTTTTCTGTTATCAGAACTCATTTTTCTGCTTAAAGCAGTAAAAAATAGAATGCAACTCTTTTAATCCTAAATAAATATTTTAAAAAGCAAGAGTAAAGCGGTCCAGGTGATGAACCAACACAGCAGAATGAAATTATACCCCAAAAAGGAATTAGGGACTAAATGTGAAGGACTGAAATGGAACAGAGGAAAAAGTAGATTACTCTCCTCGTCTCCTGAGTAGCAGTAAAAGTATCATCTAATCTCAGATAAGTACAAATCCATCAGAACCGTACTGTAGTGAATGAAACCTGAATAACTGGACCCACTTACTTCTTCGCCACTTTTAGCCCAAAGGGGGCAGTGTTGTCCCACTAAAGTCTGTTTTATTGCTATTTTTCTTCACTGTTGTGCTTTTACAGTATACGCTCTTCTTCAAGGGTTCTTTGGTAAAAAGTGGTTCTATATAGGACCATGAACACTCAAATAACCCTTTGCATGACTAAAAGGTTCTTTGGATGGTGAAAAGGTTCTTTAGATTGAAAGATAATGTGTTGTATATGGTTCTATATAATACCAAAAAGGGTTCTTCTGTTGTTACCATGTCAAGCTTGTAGCAGTAGCCGAACCCTTTTTGGTGCTACACAGAACCTAAACATACGGCAAATTCTCCATCAGTCTGGAGAACAGTCCGCTTCACCATGCAAAGAACCATTCAATCATGCACAGTGTTAAACACCATTTTCCTTACTAAAGGACCTTTAAAGAACCACCTTTTTATGTGAGTACTTGTGCAGTGTAGACAGACAGACAGACAGACAGATAGATAGACAGACAGATAGACAGACAGATAGACAGACAGACAGATAGACAAACAGACAGACAGACAGATAGATAGATAGATAGATAGATAGATAGATAGATAGATAGACAAACAGATAGATAGGTAGATAGACAGACAGACAGACAGACAGACAGATAGATAGATAGATAGATAGATAGATAGAAAGACAAACAGATAGATAGGTAGAAAGACAGACAGATAGATGGATAGATAGATAGATAGATAGATAGATAGATAGATAGATAGATAGACAGACAGACACAGACAGACAGACAGACAGATAGATAGATAGATAGATAGATAGACAGACAGACAAGTAGATAGATAGATAGAAAGACAAACAGATAGATAGGTAGAAAGACAGACAGACAGATAGATAGATAGATAGATAGATAGATAGATAGAAAGACAAACAGATAGATAGGTAGAAAGACAGATAGATAGATAGACAGACAGACAGACAGACAGATATACAGATACAGTAAGTACATTTCTACTCTTGTTCTTTCCTCTCTGCTGCTATTCAGTTAGAGAGTTGATGCAGTTAGCCGTCCTTTAGTCCTTCATCATTGGTCAGTTTTTTACTAATAAAATGCTGATCTATATGAGTCTGTTCTCACTAATGCACTGTTACTGCTTGTTTGCTGAATTTAACAAATTGGGAAAACAAAAACAAAATGTGGCATAAAGTTATGGCACAATTTTAATCCATACTTTGTCATTGTTTCCTAATATATTCAATTCAGCTAATAGTTGCATCATATAATATGCATTATATGCATTTAAAAAAATGAAAATGATGAAAACATGCATAAATCAGGAAAAATGTCATATCTAGGCGTGTTCTCTGTAGAGGGCGTTCTAACTGATTTTTAGTTAGAAAATCAACAAAGCGTTGTTTGACCAGTGGTGTTAAACTTTAAGCATTTGAATATGTGTCTGTAAATGGACTGTTTTTAATGACATCTACAACAACAGACCGTTTTTGAGCCTTGTTTCCATACATGGGCCGTGTGGGCTGGGAAGTCTGTATGTTATGAAAATCTAATAATGTATACACATTAAATCAGACTCTTTTATTAATTCCTGAAAATCCCAGTCTAATTACATACTCATTATTCAGTAACTACAGGGACTTCAGTGCAAACTGACTGAGCTGTTCTCAGGTTGTAGAAGTGTGTTTGGGTCCTGACCATGTAACGAGTTAAAAAAGTAGTGAGGAACATTCTTTTTTCCACGATATCGACCCTTCGAGAGGAAAACTGCCCAGTTACTGCACTGAAGAAATGCACCGATACGTTTTATGATGCTGTTCACAAGACTGAGCACACCAATGCAAGGTCAACAACCGGGAAGAGAGATGATCTATCCTGGTCATAAACAGCCATAAAGAGATAGATAGTCCTCTTTCCAGGCCTCCCTGTCAAACACCTTTATCTGTGGCTTTTATTTGCTGGTTTAAACCTGGGAGACACAGACAGGGACATTGATCACCATCTGCACATCGAGGAGGCCTCGTTCAACTGTGCTAACAAAGCATAAAGCCATGTTCTTCTGCTCTGTGTGACTAACATCAGCCTGTCTGCGCTGAGTAATGACCGATAAGCACATAGGAGAACAATGATGCGGTCAGAGCATAAGCAGAGTGAGTGTAGATGTAGCTGGGAGAGATTATGTCACTGTTACGCAGTGGACACTGCGTTCTGAAGGCCTCTGCTGAAGGGAGCCAGCTGTTTGTGATATACTGACTGTCATCTAAGTTATTTTAAGATGCTGCTGCGTTCAGGCCGGGCTTTTACCTACCGCACGCTAATGCAGCGTCCGTCTGGAACCTGGAACCTTCCTTTTAGGCCTGCTGAAGTGTGCCAGTGTGTCCTCTGACCACCGCTGGACAATGAAGTGCTGGCTCTGAACACTGATACCCATCTGATATAGGCATTTTAGCACAGATACCAGTTTTAAAGGGGAACTCCAGCAAGCTTTCCACATAAATAAGGGGTTAAGTTGTAAACAGAGTCGTTCAGAGTGGTTTGGTGTGAAACGCTCTGTTCTAGAGAAACTTACCGAGCCAGAACTGTTCACAGTGGTGGTGATAGGAAACAGATGTCCACCTCTAAAAGCTCCCTCACAGATGATGTTGGGTAATTTACCACAGAATTAAATGAATGAAAAAACAAGAGGGCCACACACTGAGCTTCAAAAGTACTAATGGTTCTTTGCATGGTGAAATGGTTCTTCTGATCAATGGAGAATGTGCCGTATACAAGGAGGGAGGGAGAGACAGAGAGATGAAAGAAAGAAGAGAGAGAAAGAGAAAGAGAGAGAGGGAGAGAGATAGAGAGGAGAGAGGAAGGAGAGAGGAGAGAGATAATAGGGGGAGAGAGAGAGAGGAGAGAGAGAGAGAAAAGAGAGGGGAGAGAGGGGAGGAGAGGGGAAAGAGAAAGCAGAGGGGAGAGAGAAAGGAGGGAAGAAGAGGGAAGAAAGAGAAGAGAGAGGAAGGAAGGAGAGGGGAGAGTGAGAAAAGATTGAAGACAGAGGGAAAGAGGAGAGAAGGAGAGAGAAAGCAGAGGCAAAAGACAGAAGCGAGAGAGAGACAGAGAGAGGAAGAAGAGAAGAGAGAGAGAGGGAAAGAGAAGAGAGAGAATCAGCGAGAGAGGAAAGAAAGAAGAGATGAAAAGAGAAAAAGAGAGAAAGAGAGGGAGAGAGAAGAAGAGAAGAGACTTATTTTCACTACTAAAATGAGCAAAAATGTGTAATATAAGCAGGAGCGCCTAAACTTTTGCACATGCCCGTGGGTGTGAGAGGGCGCGGCTGCGGGAGATACAGAGTCTTTAATCTCTGACCGGGACCTGCTGAGTGTCTCAGACAGAGAAGACACTGAGATCAGAGCTGAAGGTCAGCAGTGTTTCGGGTCCTGATCTCAGAGACGGAATAAAGGCCCAGTTAAAGGAGTAAAACCACCTTCTGTTTCATCATTTCTCTGCTTAACGCGAGCACAGCTGGAACACTGCACACCCGCTTCAGTCCCACGGACCTGGACCGGCCGAACGGCTCTCATACCGAGCAGCCAAGTCTCCGACCTTCTGACCTTCGCTGACTCCTGTTAGCAGCTGCAGAGAGAAAGAACAGCAGGCGTCCAGAGAGCACTGTAAACACCAATATACACACCAATACATCAGAGAGAGAGAGAGAGAGAGAGATAGAGAGAGAGATAGAAAGAGAGAGAGAGAGAGAGAGAGAGAGAGAGAGACAGTAGAGAGAGAGAGAGAGAGAGAGATAGAGAGAGAGATAGAGAGAGGGGGACAGTAGAGAAAGAGAGGAGAAAGGGAGGGGGGAAGAGAAGTTAGAGAGAAAGATAGAGAGAGAGGGGGAAAGTAGGGTGAAAGGGAAAGGGAGAGGGGGAGAGAGAAGAGAGAAAGAGAGAGTGAGAGAAAAAAGAGAGAGGAGGAGAGAAGAGAGAGAAAGAGTAGAGAGAGGAGAAATAGAGCGAGAGCGAGTAGAGAGAGAGCCAGAGTAGAGAGAGAGAGGAGAAAAAGAGAGGAGGAGAGATAAGAGAGAGGGAGAGAGTAAGAGTGGGAGGATAGAGAGAGAAAGAGAGAGAGAGATTATATGAAAGGATAAAAAGACAGTAAAAAAGAGAGATAAAGAGCAAGAAAAAAGAAAGAAAGAAAGAGAAAGGGAGAAAAAAAGGAGAACAGAGAAGGAGAAAGAAAATTATGTGAGGGGAAAGAGATTGAAAAAAAGAAAAAAGACGAGAGAAAGAGAGAGGGATAAAGAGAGGGGGATAAAGAGAGGGGGATAAAAAGAGAAGAGCAAATGAGAGACGGGAAGGGGAGGAGAGAGAGGGTGTAGGAAGGAATCCAAGAGGAACACAACGTCATTCATGAGAGGAGGAAAGAACAGAGAAACAGAACGAGGTGAACATCAGAGACGAGCAGCTTCACTTCAGCCGACTGAAAGAGAAGAAGAGAAAAGAAGGGATCGCACTGACGCTTTATTACTGAGAGAGAAGTGTAAAGTGTTTAAAGCTGTGGACAATGCGGCAGGAGACTGACCATCACCTCCATCAGCAGTCGATATCTCTGACCTTCACCTGCAGACGGTAACTCTGACCTCCACCTGTGGACGGTAACTCCGACCCTTACCTCTTACCTGCGGACGGTTATTCTGACCCTTACCTGCGGACGGTATCTCTGACCACCTGCAGACGGTAACTCTGACCCTTACCTGTGGACAGTAACTCCGACCCTTACCTGCGGACGGTAACTCTGACCCTTACCTGCGGACGGTATCTCTGACCACCTGCAGACGGTAACTCTGACCCTTACCTGCGGACGGTATCTCTGACCCTTACCTGCGGACAGTAACTCTGACCTTCACCTGCGGACGGTAACTCTGACCCTTACCTGTAGGCGGTAACTCTGACCTCCACCTGTGGACAGTAACTCTGACCCTTACCTGCGGACGGTTACTCTGACCCTTACCTGCGGACGGTAACTCTGACCCTTACCTGTGGATGGTATCTCTGACCTCCACCTGCAGACGGTACCTCTGATCTCCACCTGCAGACGGTAACTCTGACCCTCACCTACGGATGGTAACTCTGACCCCTACCTGCGGACGGTATCTCTGATCTCCAATGGCGGACGGTATCTCTGACCCCTATCTGCAGTGGTAACTCTGACTCCTATCTGCAGACGGTATCTCTGACCCCTATCTGCGGACGGTATCTCTGACCCCTACCTGCAGCGGTAACTCTGACCCCTATCTGCGGACAGTATCTCTGATCCCGACTCCTGAACACTGTCTGAGACTCACTCATTCAGCACTGTCTCTCTCTCTCTCTCTGCAGGTGAGTGATCTGATCACAGAATCTTCTCAGTGCTCTCTTCAGAGTTTAAAACACCTTTAATACACACAGAGAGAATATAGAGCCGTTCTAGATAGAAACACTGAGGAGGTGTTAATCAGATGTGCATCAAAATGTATAAAGTATTTATTAATGTTTGTCAGATGTTTGTCAGTTGTTTATCAGATGTTTGTCAGATGTTTATCAGGTTTTCATCAGGTTTTTATCAGGTGTGTATCAGATGTTTGTCAGGTTTTTAGCATATGTTTATCAGATGTTTATCAGGCGTTTGTCAGGTTCTTGTCAGATGTTTATCAGATGTCTTGTCAGGTTCTTGTCCGATGTTTATCAGATGTTTTGTCGGATATTTGTCAAACGTTTATCAGATGTTTGTCAGGTGTTTATCAAAAATTCATCAGATGTGTTCTAAATGTTTCTCGGATGTTTGTCAGACGTTTATAAAATGTGTATCAGGTGTTTACCAGATGTTTATCATGTTTTCATCAGGTTTTTATCAGGTGTTTATCAGGTTTTTATCAGATGTTTGTCAGATTTTAATCAGGTGTGTATCAGATGTTTGTCAAGCTTTTAGCAGATGTTTATCAGATGTTTATCAGGCGTTTGTCAGATGTTTATCAGATGTTTTGTCGGATATTTGTCAAATGTTTATCAGATGTTTGTCAGGTGTTTATCAAAAATTCATCAGATGTGTTCTAAATGTTTCTCAGATGTTTGTCAGACGTTTATAAAATGTGTATCTGGTGTTTATCAGATGTTTGTCAGATGTTTATCAAGTATTTAAAACCTAAGCATTTTGATCTCAACAACTATGATAAAGGCTACAGCCTTTAGGATGTTCAGGTAAAGAAGCACTCATTAACTAGATTAAGTGTAATTCAACAAAGAACATTCTAGACTTCCCAGCTGTCCCAACAGGAAATCTGGAAATATCATATACCAACCCAGTGTTTGGGATTGTGTTTGCTGGGTAACGATGGTTGGACGTGCCCTGAGTGAGAGACTGCTGCTAACATAAACACAGGCCTCATGCCACCGATTCATGTTTACTTCCACCCTGCTTGGCCGTGAAAGAATGATGGTCTCTTGAGAAGCTGCATACTTAGAGATCAGGGTCTTGCTAAACAATACACACCTTAAATGATGGGCTTGACTTTTCAAAGAAGTAGAGCATATAGATCAACACTAAGTGAGCACATCTTTGTCGCAACACCCCTCAAGCAAAATAGAATGGCTCCACCACCAATGCATATGTCCTACACAAAATGAATTGGTTTAATGTGGGCTAAATAATGTTAACCAATGAGGACTCAATGGGGCTTTTGGTTGGGGAGCCTTCATGGGTTACAGGTAGTGGTTGCATAAACTAGTCCACTGGTGTGTTGATTAGTCGGCACCATGGACAGTTAGGCAGGGACAGCGCTCAATTTTAATAGTGGAGGGAAAAACAATAGCAGAGCCAGTTTATGGGGAACCTGGCCAAGTGCTATTCCTCATATTATACCAAAAACCAATACCAGGCTGCAAAATGCTAGAGGGTGCCCATGAGCAAGTCCTTAATGAATGGGGGTGAATAACGCGAAGCAGCTAAAAAACAACATTTGTAGTCATTCATGCAGGAACTTCCTTGGACTGGAAAGTACATTAAAAGTTTGGTGGAAACTCACCAGTATCTTAATGTTATTCTACAGAAAACAGGTATTAGGGAAATCACTCTTAAAAATATGGTTCTTCAATGGTTCTTTGGTAAAGACAGTGGTTCTATATAGAACCATGAGCACTCAAGGAACCATTTGCAAGCTTAAATGTTTCTTTGCCTGGTGGCAGTTCTTCAGATTGATGGAGAATGTGTTGTATATTGTTTATGTATCACCTTAATAGGTTATTCTATTGCTAAAAACTTGACATCATAACAACAGCAGAGCCTTTTTCAAAAAGGTTCTATATAGAACCACATACAACACATTCTCCATCAATCTAAAGAACCATTTCATGAACCATGCAAAGCCCTTTAAGTATGCAAATGGGTCTCTGAGTGTTCTATTCAGAACCCTGTCTTTAAAGAACCCTTGGAGAATCATCTCTTTTAAGAGTGCAGGATGCTAGCATTACTGCTAGTGAGTGCTGATTGGTTGGCATGCTGCACAACTAACATTTGTCTTACACTCTATGACATACACTTATTTTTGACAAAATTCAGACCTTAAGACTGTCGTTCTACTATTTTGAGCTGGGTCAACTACATTTGTCCATTTATATATCTACATCTATAATCTATAATCTATAATTTATAAATGTCTATAATGTATGGTATCTTCTACAGGTCTCATTATCACCAAACCATGCTTCCGCACAACTGCTCGTCACCTGAAAATACATACGTCCTCCCCGACCCATCATGGTGCCCCGAGTCTAGAGAGTGCATCATGTGGAACGTGAGCTTGGAAGACCTTCCGGACCTTTGCTTGAGTCGCAACGAGTACCTGCTGAAGCACCTGGGTCACCGCCGCTCACCGCTTTTCATGCCTATGTGCATCGTCTATTTGCTGATCTTCGTGGTCGGGGTGGTGGGCAACGGGCTCACTTGCGTGGTCATCGCCCGACACCGGGTCATGCGGACCCCCACTAATTATTATCTGTTCAGCCTGGCCATGTCCGACCTGCTAGTCCTGCTTCTGGGACTTCCACTGGAGCTCTATGAGCTTTGGTCCAATTACCCATTCCTGCTGGGAACCGGCGGTTGCTATTTCAAGACATGCCTCTTTGAGACCGTCTGCCTGGCTTCGGTTCTAAATGTCACATGCCTGAGTGCTGAACGTTATGTGGCTGTAATTTACCCACTGCGTGCCAAGCATGTTGTTACAAGGGCCCATGCCAAACGGGTGATCCTAGCCCTGTGGTTGGCATCTTTCATCTGCGCCTTGCCCAACACCAGCCTGCATGGAGTCCTGCTGCTTCCACCTCGCTTTGGACAAACGTTCCCAGATTCAGCCGTGTGCGGCCTGGTACGACCCGCCTGGATCTACAACTTGCTAGTTCAGGTGACGGCGCTGCTCTTCTTCGTGCTGCCAATGCTGACCATCAGCCTGCTCTACCTGCTGATCGGCCTGCAACTGAGGCGTGAGAGGCTGACAGTTAACACCAAGGCATGGCCTGAGCAGAATAGGATTTATATAGCACAGAGCGTCCAGCAGAAGGCACGACACCGGCAGGTCACCAAAATGCTAGGTGAGTTGCAAGGCACCTGTTATTGAGGTGTTCACTGTGGACTTAACACTGTCACTATCAACTTCTACTTTATAGCCCCACCTTGCTGGTGTACAGTTAGAGACTGTAGCTCATCTGTTGATGCAGTTTGTGTTAGTCATCCTCTAGGAAGCCATTCCTGCAGAGCTCCAGTCCAAAATAAATAATAATATTAATTGATGATAATAAAGATAATGAGCTCAATTTGTATAGTTTTTTTCAAACACGAGGTCACTTTACAACAGCAATAAGAACACAGAAATCAACAGCAGACAAAACACATGCCACTCGGCTGTGGGAAAACTCCTCAGCCACTAGGAAATGCCTCTTTATCCACAAGCCCAGGAAAACTCCTCATCTGTGGTCCCAGTCTTCAGCCTTCAAACAACTCCTCACCCATGTGGAAAACTCAGAGAAAGGTCTCTCTGCCAGTGAGCCCAGGGAAAGGTCTCTCTGCCGGTAAGCCCAGGAAAAGTCCTCGTCCGTGGGCCCAGGAGAACTCCTCAGGCACAGGGAAAGGTCTCTCTGCTGGTAAGCCCAGGAGAACTCCTCATCTGTGGGCCCAGGAGAGCTCCTCAGCCACAAGAAAAGCTCCTACACCACAGTGAAAGGTCTCTCTGCTGGTGAGCCAGGGGAAACTCCTCTGTCTGAAGGACAGTGAAAATTCCTCACCCACAGGGTAAACAACTGCAGAGAAAGGTTTCTCTGCTGGTGAGCCAAGGGAAAGTCCTCAGCCGCTGTCCCAGGAAATCTCCTTAGTCATAGGGTAAACTCTGCAGCTGTGTGGAAAGTCTCTCCTGGGGAGCCTTGGAAAACTTTTCAGCTGTGAAGGTCTCTCTGCCAGTGTGCCTGGGATGACTCCTTTGCCACAGGTAAAACTTTAGCCTTGCAGAAAACCTCTAAGCCATGGTCCTAGGAGAAATCTTTGGCCTTAGGAAAAGGTATCTCTGCCAACAAGCCTGGGAAAGCTCCTCAGCCTTGAGAGAAGGTCTCTCTGCCAGCAAGCCTGGGAAAACTCCTCGGCCACATGGAAGGATTCACTGCTGGTCTTCCTGGGAAGACTATTCAGCCACAAGTAACTCAGCCGTGTGGAAAACTCTTTAGCCATAGGTCCAGGAAACTCCTCCGTGTCAGAGAAATGTCTCTTAGTTGGGTCTCTCAGTTGACAGTGTCAAACAACTTAGCCAGCAGAGAGAGTTCATAAACATAGCAATGAACAGTACAAAACAAAGCAAACAGGACTGATGTGAAGTGGCAGCCAAGTGCACACAGTGTTTATGATCACCAACATCTTATCCACCACAATTTATTTAGCTTCAAAAGTCCTTGAGTATCTAGATCAGATTTAGGCTTTGGATAAGCTTTGTGTGATTTGGGTTGGAGGTGAAACCTGCAGGAATGTAAATCTCCAGGATGAGGCTAGATACTGTAGATTTTTCCTGCTATTGAAGCTGTTATTTTCTAAAACTATTAATAATGTCTGCAGTCAGTTCCTACACTCACATTGTGCTCACTCACATATTGTGCAATTTTCCCTCTAACAGTTGTGTTGGTGATTGTATTCGGGATTTGCTGGGCGCCATTCCATATCGACCGTGTCATGTGGAGCTACATTGACAACTGGACTGAAGACTACCACCGCATCTTTGAGTTCGTCCACCTGGCCTCTGGCATCTTCTTCTACCTGAGTTCGGTGGTCAACCCCATCCTCTACAACCTCATGTCCTCACGCTTCAGAGAGATGTTCCGTGAGGTTGCTTGCCGAGGGACTCACCAACGCTCGAGTATCACTCAGGTGTCCCAGCGCAGCACAGTCTATGAGAAAACTGTCCATGGGACCAGACTCTCTCAAGACATATCAGCATGCATGCAAGGACAGAGCTTGACAGGGACAGGAGCACCATGACCTCCTTAATGGACCCGAACATGAACCATCCATGCGGCAGTCACAGCAACTTATTTCTTCAAATGAGAAATTAAGAAATGTCACAAATCAGTTAAATTAAGAAATATTTATCAAGGATGAGTTGAATTTCTCTGATTCTGTTGTACAAATGTTATATATCTGTCAATAATACCAAACATGCATGGTGATATGAGATGTAGGGCCTTAGCTGAACTAAAAAGCTTAGCAATGTAAAAAAATGATAAAAATAATGTACAACCCCATTTCCTAAAAAGTTGGGATGCTGTGCAAAATGTAAATAAAAATAAAATGCAGTGGTGTGCAGTTCATTTAAACCCCATATTTCATTTAAAATACTACAAAGACAACATATCAAATGTTGAAACTGGGAAATATTATTGTTTATTGAAAAATATTTGCCCATTTTTAATTTGATGCCAAAAATACGTTCCAAAAAAGTTGGGGCGGGGTGACAAAAGACTGGTAAAGTTGTGTAATGCTAAAGAAACAACAACCTGGTGGTTGATTGGCAACAGGTCAGTAACGTGCATAAAAAGAACATCCCAGAGGAGCTGAGTCTTTCAGAAGTAAAGATGAGGAGAAGTTCACCACTCTGTGAAAGACTGCACCATCAAATAGTGCAAAAATTCAAGAATGACGTTTCTCAACATAAAAGAGCAAAGAACTTTTGCTTTTCATCATCTATGGTACATAATATCATTAAAAGACTCTGAGAATCTGGAGAAATCTCTGTATGCCAGGGACAAGGCCAAAAACCAGTATTTGCTGGCTGTGATCTTTCAGCCCTCAAGCGGCACTGCATTAAAAACAGACATGATTCTGTAGTGTAAATCACTGCACAGGCTCAGGAACACTTCTGAAAACCACTGTTTGTGAACACAGTTCATCACTGCATCCACAAATGCAAGTTAAAAGTCTAAAACGCAAAGAAGAAACCAAATATAAACAGGATCCAGAAATGCTGCCACCTTCTCTGGGCCTGAGCTCATTTAAAATGGACTGAGTGGAAGTGGAAGTGGAAAAGTGCCCTGTGGTCTGATGAATCAACATTTGAAATTCTTTTCTGAAATCATGGACACTGTGTTCTCCAGGCTAAAGACCACTCAGCTTACTATCAGTGCACAGTTCAAAAGCCAGTATTCATGATGGTATAGGGGGCATTAGTGCACATGACATGGGTGACGTGCACATCTGTGAAGGCACCATTAATGCTGAATGATATATACATGTTTTGGCAACATATGCTGCCATTCAGACGACGTCTTTTTCAGGGAAAGCCTTGTTTATTTCAGCAACACAATGTCAAACCACATTTTGCATGTATTACAGCAGCATGGCTCCGTATTAAAAGAGTCTGGGTGCTAATCTGGCCTGCCTGCAGTCCAGACCTGTCACCACTGATAACATTTGGAGGGTTATGAAATGAAAAATATGACAAATGAGCCCCTGAACTGTTGATCAGCTGAAATTCTATATCAAACAAGAATGGAAAAACATTTCACTCTAAAAACTACAGCAGTGTCTCCTCAGTTCCCAAACGCTTACAGAGTGTTGTTAAAGAAGAGGTGATGAAACACAGTGGTAAACAGGCCCCCGTCCCAACTTCTTTAGGAAATGGGGTTAGCATCAAATTCAAAATGGGCAAATATTTTTCAAAAAACAATAAGATTTCTCCGTTTCAACATTTGATATGTTGTCTTTGTAGTATTGTCCTTTAAAAATATAGTTTATATGATTTGCATATCATCATATTTTTATTTACATTTTGCAGAGCGTCCCAACTTTTTTAGGAAATGGGGTTGTAATTATCAGGCAGGTCTACAGTTCCTCTATAGTGTATATACCAAGAAAGCAGCGATTTTGTTGTTTCCAACTGCTAAGTGGCCTGTACCATCCCTGAGGTCCCAAATTGAATCTGGTTACCCTTCCTGGCAGCATGCCGGGCCGGGATTAATGAGTGGAGCAAGAAATAGTGCAGGTTATTGATGAGTCAAACACAATCATCACTGAAGTCAGATGACCAGAATTTAAAAGAGTAAAACCCTTAAATGACCAGGGTCTGCCGGTGGGCCCAAAGCTTTATTACACACTTCTATAACCTAAGAATAGCTCAGCCAGTTTGCCACCACACTATCTCCAGAGGACTATTACAACCATGAACATTGTAAGAACTGTTTGCATGATTAAAGGGTTCTTTGCCTGGTGAAATGGTTCTTCAGATCAATGGAGAACGTGTTGTAGATGGTTACTCTATTGTGAAGATGTCAAGCTTATAACAAAAGAAGAACCCTTTTTCAAAAATGCTCTTTATAGAACCATATACAACACAATCTGAAGAACCGTTTCAGAATGCAAATGGTTCTTCGAGTGTTCATGGTTCTATATAGAACCATTGTCTTTACTGTAGAACCCTTAAAGAACCATCTTGCTAAGAGAGTGGAGCCAAATAAGCAGCTCATATTTTTTGATACACTGTACAGTCATATTCGGGACAGGCTTGTCACCCTCGTTATCCTGCTCACCTGTGTTTTGTTTGTAACTCCTCCTTGTGATGATCGCCCCCAAGTTATGTTTTGGCAATCTTCCATGTACTTATAGTCCTTTGATCGATTTTGTTCTCTGTAATGCATTGTTCTTGATTTGTTGTTTAGATCTAATTAGTGTTCTGCCCTTTTCTGTGTTTTCTCATCATTGTTTTTACCCCAGTTTAGCTTGTTCTTTGTATCAGTTTTTCCCTTCCCAGTTTTTCATGTTAGTCTGCTCTATTTTAAACCTTTACACTTCAACAAACGTTCTTCTAACTCACAAACGCATTTAGAAGTACAAGTATGTGCAGGGGGTCTGCCTGTTCACTGGCCACTTTATTAGAAACACCTACCTTGTGCTTCCACTAACTGGCCACTTTATTTGAAACCCATACTTTACTGGCCATTTTAATAGAACCACGCACCTTTTGCTTCCACTCACTGGCCACTTTATTAGAAACACCCACCTTGTGCTTCCACTAACTGGCCACTTTATTAGAAACACCTACCTTGTTCTTCCACTAACTGGCCACTTTATTAGAAACCCCTACTTTGTTCTTCCTCTCAGTGGCCACTTTACTGGAAACACCTTGTTTTTCCTCTCAGTGGCCACTTTATTAGAAACACCTTGCTGTTCCACTAACTGGCCACTTTATTGGAAATACCTTGTTCTCCCACCAACTGGCCACTTCATTAGAAACAATTGCTGTGAATATGCTTTTAATGATTGTATGGAATTACTGTTATAATAACACAATTCCGACTTAATATATAAAGAATAAGTACGGCTTGGCTTTCTACTCATGATTCTTTTGTTTTGGTGTTGGACTGCTTTTTTTATTTTAGAGACAATTTTGAACAATGTAACAATATTATTAAATCAGCTGTATATAATAAACAGTTCTCTCAAAAGAACACCGCTTTGAATTTCCATGTTTGGCCTTTTGAAAGCTGCAAAAAAATGATTACTCATCCATTGTATATACATTTAGCAGAGGGGAACCTTCAGGTTCTTCTAGGCTTTCAGAGAAGGCCTAATGATTTCTGGGAACTAAAAATACCTTTTATTTAGTACATTTACATCCATGTCACAAGCTTCGCGTGAAACATGGAATGATTTCAGAAATCTTGAATGTCTGTGTTTAAATTAGAACAGCCAAAAAAGCGAATCACTGTCAGCTAACAATGCTAACAAATGACTAGAATTACTAGTGATGCGTTATCATAGTTAGCATTATTGTAGAAGTTCGACCAAGTTTTGCCAAATTTAATAGTGACGGTTCTGCATTACGTCACTAAAACTCATGTTTGGTTCTTTTGCTTTTGCTAATTTGACTTCAGCGTATTCCTACTGTTCTATATCAGGCAGTAAAACTGTTATCAGTGCTGTTCTGCAGATGTAGCTGAGTACAGAGGCACTTCTCTCTAATTAACGAGGATAAAATGTCCTACAGCGAAAGCATCAGTTTCACTCTCGCACAAACTTTCTGTGTGCATGTGTTTAAGCTTCGCCAGAGCCCCGTTTACACCTCAGATCTCCTCCTGAAGTGGATGTTTGGATGTTCTCGGAGGGAAAATGGCACATGAGCTGCTCTAACTGATCTGCTATCAGCACTGCCAGCCAACAGAGGGCATTTAAAACCACCGTAGTAAAACACAGAGAACAATTAACGCACACACTCACAGGACTGGGGAGAGGTTTAGTCCTTTAACTGTTTTAAACGTTTTTCGACACTGAATCTAAGAAATCATGTGTTAATCCATTCCAACAATGTGTTAACCCATCTGACAACAGTGTAAATGTTCCCTCAAAGGTACAACAGTGGTTTTAAGGTCTGATTGTGAACCTTAAATAAGTTTTTCCAGGTGAAAAGTTCGTATTTGTACCTTTTCATAACCGAATGTTTTAAACAGAACAGTAAAATAAAAGCCTGGAGACGAGACGGGGTGTGTGGAGTCAGTACAGCTTAGAACATATCATTTCAGTGGATTATGGTTCAGTTATGTTCCCTGACTAAAGGTACTGAGATGGACCCTTGAGGGTTCCACCCCAGTGACAAGAGGGGTCCTGCCCCATGTGAGTGACGTGAGAACGTTGAGGACTTTCTAACGATTTAATGAAAATGTACTTTTTCTTAAACAAATAATTTACCTTGTGTAACATGGTAGAACTTTCAAAGTGACCTCGTCAGTCAGTATCACAACATTACTGGAAATAAAGAAGAAAGTTAAATGTTCCTCCTCCGATGAACTGTAGGAAATTCAGATGATGTAACTTCCCATTGAACATTATTCCAGGTTGAGTTTGAGGATGACATATCAAATAGATCCACATTATTGCTAAAATAATATGATTTTATTATTTGTTTAATGATTATATATAGGGCTGGATAATATGACAATATATATTGTCTTTTATATGTATATACAACAATCAGGCATAACATTATGTTTGTTTCTATACTCATTGTCCATTTTATCAGCTCCACTTACTATATAGGTGCACTTTGTAGTTCTACAGTTACAGACTGTAGTCCATCTGTTTCTCTGATACTTTGTTAGCCTGTTCTTCAGTGGTCAGGACCCCCATGGACCCTCACAGAGCAGGTACTATTTGGGTGGTGGATCATTCTCAGCACTGCAGTAACACTGACATGGTGGTGGTGTGTTAGTGTGTGTTGTGCTGGTATGAGTGGATCAGACACAGCAGTGCTGCTAGAGTTTTTAAGGGGGGCTAACAAAGTATGCAGAGAAACAGATGGACTGCAGTCTGTAACTGTAGAACTACAAAGTGCTCCTATATAGTAAGTGGAGCTGATAAAATGGACAATGACCATAGAAACAAGGAGGTGGTCATAATGTTATGCCTGATCGGTGTAAATTATATCACAATACAATATGCTTTTCTGAACATACTGTGTGTATCGTCAGTACAGTAGAACACTGACCAACTGCATGTTTTATTAAAAAGAGAGCAGAAGACCTATTTAACTGGATTTAGTGCCAAAAATTGAATTTAAATTATTGTGTTCTCAGTTTTAGTGATAGTACTCTTTAAAATGTAGCACTACTGTTTTTTTTCTCTGTTCCAGCTGATCAGATATCTGAACAAATAAATATTTTTATATATAAAATTTCTTAAAGTATCACAATATTATATTTTTGCCACATTGCCCACGTCTAATTATATATAAGGCAAAGTGTAGCTACGGTGGGCTGGGACAGCCACAAATAAGCAAAAATGCAGTTTTCCAACTACTGTAGATAGACTTTAATTAAGATATTTATCTGAAACATGCACATAGATTATTATGAATGACAATGTACATGCATGGTTGCCAGGGGTGAACCGTGACTGTTAGAGGCCTTCATAAATGTCAAAATTCAGTCAAAACATAAAAAACACACCTTTATGATAACGATATGGTTCTGCTAGCACCCCTATGGAATTCTAGTGGTTTGTTAGCACTAAGCTAACAGAGATTTGCATTAACAGTTCTTGAACACAAATCTAAAGCTTGAAAAATATATTTGGTGTATTGCTTGAAGCTTGTGACCGACATATTTGCGCATATTTTACCTTGTAGCAGTTTCGCAGTGACTCTTTCAGTAGAGACGACTGACACAAAGCTGTCGCCGCTGTTTTCCATTCCTAACAACTTGCTGATTAGGAATCCACTGGTATCTACAGAAGGATGCTCTTTTTCTTTAATTGCTCCCATCTATTGTGAAAATATCCGTGATTGGTTGATTCCAATGTCACTTCGTAATCATGCTGGTGGTTAATCTAACCTGTTAGGAATTCTCTTCAGCTCCTGAAGTCCTGGCCAGCAGGAGTGCAGGGTGCTTGGCTGTATCTACCTGGATACTACAGAGGAAATAATCCTGATTGGCACATTTTCAAGAATTTAACCCATGTGTTTCCATCAAAAACGTAACAGTGAAACAAAGTAGTAGCAGTAGTGTAATACTTGTAGAGTGTGAATACAAGCAGGATTCTACTGAATAAACATGTTTTTTTTAGCTCCTAGAAATAATTAGAACTTCCCTGAAGGCCTAGTCCAGGGCTCGCAACCCAAATGTGAAGAAGAACCATTTTGTTCTTTCAATAAAAATTAAAACAACTTTGGGAGCCACAACATTTCATGTTCATTTTACCATCTTGGCTGTAAATCTGTCTCAGTATGTGCTGATGTACTAGTATAGGATAAAAAAATATAATATAAATGAAAACACAGACTTACTCTGCTCTGCTTTAAGCTTTAGCTCAGTTATAGCCACTTTTCCCACATCTCCAGCAGGAAACTTTTTCACTAAAGTGAAATAGTTTCTTGTAAAATGTCTTTCAATGTTAGACTTCTTATGAGACTGAAATCAGCTTCTCGTTCTCCAGCTTCTTGTTCTAATTTTCCCGTTCCACCTTAAATGTTGCCTGAGGTGCCAGAATGTAACTGCTGCACCATTTAGGGTGGAATGGAAAAATGTGAACAAGAAGCTGGAGAACGAGAAGCTGATTTCAGCTTCGCAACTTTTTAGTGTTTGTCAGTTTCTCAGTGCAGATTAAACGTATCAGAAAAACCAGCTGGAGTGATTATAAACACTAATAAGTCCATTCATCTCCAAATTATCGATGTTCGTCTTAAATCTCTCTCTTTGCCGTTTCGTTAGCTACTAGCTAGGCGAGACTGTTGTCTGTGTTGCTATGGTGACCAGCAGTCTGCGCTGATCTTCAGGGTTAAAGGGTGAATTAGCAGTTCTACATTAACTCCAGAGTTTAAGGCCATTTATTGTTAAACTGTGTTGAACGATCAGCAGAGCTTTATTTTACTGTAAAGGAGGATTATTTTATTTTTACCTACAAATCTGATTCTGCTGTGGAGCAACAGGACAGTAGAATAGCCGCATGTCGTCAAAACCCTTACCTAGAAGGACCTGCATGTTCCCCTCTGATCTTTGTGAACGTAATATCAGTGGTACCCTAATCATAAAACCACCCCACAAGCATACACACTATCACTATTCCTAACTTTATGCTGAGCTCTTAGAAAATCTACGGTAAAACATTGATTGATTGATTTGCTCATTTATTTCCTTCCTGTATTTTTCACGTACAATTTCATGATCAGGTTGTGTTACGGCGTCATGACTTTGTACTGTAATTTAATCTTAACCTTGTGTAATTTTATTCCACCACAAAGCAGAGTCAGAATTTGCCAGACTCAAAAAAAAATTATATTTACTTTAAAATGTTTATTCCATGCAGCCGTGTTCGTTAGATTTTTAGACAGTTGAGTAATTTAGAATTATGAATGTCAATGAATTCAAACAAATCACACAGAAGACTGCATGCTAATGATTTGGACTCATGATTTGTATGTAATATTATGTAATATCGTTCATTTGTTGTGTTTAACTAATGAAAGTAAAATGCATACAAGGTAATAAATTGAAGTGAAATCTATGCTATTTAGTTTATGAAGAAAAATCTAATTTACTCTCCAGATGTGTTGTAGGTGCGAAATACAGGGGGTTCTGGAGGGTCCGGGACCACCTAATTAACCTCATGGACCCCCTGACACAAAAACTGTACTGCTCATGACTGGAAACGCGTTATCTGGTCAGATGAATTCAGCCTGTATGTGAATGATGCTCGGTGTCGTGTCCATCGTAGCCCTCAGGAAGCCTTCAATGAGGACTGTGTGCAGGTGTGGTTCAAGCTGGAGGAGCTCTGTGATGCTCTGAGGTTGTTTTAATTACACAGAAATGGGTCGTTTGGTTGAGGTGACAGTAAATTTGAACCACAGTGCTGACATTGAGCTCATCATCTTACAGAGGAGCATAACATTCCTGTCCCTGTATTCCAAGATGACAATTCTCGCCTTCACAGGGCTGCAGATGTGACTGACTGGCATGATGGACATTCAGGAGCGTTCACACATCTGGACCGGCCTGCAGAATCCCCAGATTTGAAAATTCTTGAAAATCTGTGGGATGACCTGGAACAATGAGTAAGACGGCAGGGAAGGCTCCACCAAATCTGGCTGAACTGCAATACTTTGATGCAAGAGTGGCTGAACATTGATGTCGCCCACATCCAGAGACCTGTCCAGTCCATGTGACATCAAATCGCAGCTGTTATCCGTGCTTGTGCAGTTATGACACACTATTGGGCACGTTTCGGTCACAGGTGAGTGAACATTTACTGAGAGAAATCAACAAATCAGCAGCAGCTTGATTCTTCTCAGTGCAGTATAACAGGACGTACAGACGAAGTCCAGCGGGTGTGTTCATGTTTTGAGGCCTCTCTATGGATACTATGGATTTTATTGCGATGGAAGGATAACAACGTTCGCTTAATGTCCAGCCAACAGTGAAGCTCAGCTCAGAGAGTCGTCACTCTGAGACCACGACGGAAAGCAGAGCCTGTATGTGACGCTCCGCTGGAAAGAGTTTGGGCTGCTGATGAGGAACCGGCGAGCGGCTCTTTGAACTCCGAGCAGAGCTGAGAGAAAACGGCTTTGATAGTTAAGGGGTGAGTGTGACGGATCTGCTTGTTCCTCTGATAACATTCAGGTACTAATGTCTCTGTAGCGTCACCCAGTGAACTGACTGGACCGTGACCTGGACTCTTATAACTATAAAGCACTTCTTTGATGTATTTTCTGCAGCAAATGTTCCTTCATGGCTACTCTCGCTCGACTGGACGAGCCAAATCTCAGAAACTCTAACGAATCACTTTTATACCTACATAAACCCTTGAAAAGGTGGTTCTTCGTGTGGAACCATGAACACTTAAAGAACACTTTGCATGATTTAAAGGTTCTTTGAATCATGAAATAGTTCTTCAGATTGATGAAGAATGTGTTACACATGATTCTATATAGAACCTTTTTGGAAAGGGTCCTTTACAGCACCAAAAAGGGTTCTTCTACAGTTACAAACTCGACATCATAACAACAGAAGAACCCTTTTTGGTGCTATAAAGAGCACTTTTCGAAAAGGTTTTATCTAGAACCATGTGTAACACATTCTCCATCAATCTGAAGAACCCATGTATGATGCAAAGATCCCTTTAATCATGCAAAGTGTACCTTGAGTTTTCTTTACTAAAGAACCCTTGTAGAACCATCTATTTTAAAAGTGTACAGATAGAGTGGACTATTAATTTGACATGACGTTTATTCAGGCTTTCTTTTACAGTCAAGTTCTAGGTAATAACCAGGTAAGTGTATACTACAAAGTACTAGGTAATTATTTAGGGTAACACAAGGGTAAGCTCCAATGCCCAACAGGTTCTAGATATCAATGTGTTAAGTGTGTGGTACAATCTCCACAGTACTGTAAAACTGTTTTGAGTAACATGGGAGTAAATAACTAAGTAACTAAGTTGCAGTGAAATTACTTAAATGTTCTAGATATTAAGATTAAAAAGGACATACTAAAATATATTACAGTTGGATAGTTATTTAGTAAATACAATAAATACAATAAATATAATTTAAAAATGTAGTAAATACAAACAGACTCACACTGAAATGTACTGTACTGTTACACGTTTAGGTAGGAAAGTAAACAGCCGGTAAAAGCAGAGTAAGAATCATTACTTTCTTTTACAGCCCAGCTTTAGTTTTGGTTCTAGGTAATAAACGGATATTAATGATTTTTATATTACTCCATATAACTACCTGCTACACAGAGAACTTTCTTTACTTTCTTGCTTACTTTACACAAAATAATTACACTGTACTTTGTAGACTGTAACTCACACTTACCAAGTTAATATCTAGAACCTGCTGGGCATTCCAGTGTAAATTAGTTAGACTGTCTTGGAGCTCACCATAATATTACCCAAAATAATTACCTAGTACTGTGTGGTATATACTTACCTGGTTAATATCTAGAACTTGACTGTAAAAGAAAGTATTACTGCCTAAAAATGTAAATTGTAAAATGGTAAATTGTAAAAATATTAAATACTAAAACATTCGTCATAAAATTATTAAATAAATGTTTTATGGTGAAATGGTTCTTTCGACTGATGGAGAATGTGCTGTAGATGGTTCTATATAGAACCTTTTTGAAAAAGGTTCTTTATAGCACCAAAACAGATTCTCCTATTGTTACAAGATACCCAAAATAATTATCTAGTACTGTGGAGTTCTCAAACTGTAATAATGGTTAATACTTGTAAGTCTGGTTAATACCTAGAACTACCCTTCAAAACTGAATGTATTTTTTTTTTGGTTTTTAGCAAAAATTCCAGTTCTAATGCTGCATTCATGCCAAGTGGGAACTGGGAAGTTTCCAGGAAAAGTAGGAAAAATCCATCGAACATCCCGCTTCTCAGTTCCTTCTTGGTCTTTATACCCAGCAGCATTTGGCTGTGGTTCATTTGTAACATGTTAGCACCCTAAAGAGTGGCTATATTTAATTAATCAATTGATTATTACTTGTTTACTTGTTATTAACCAATTAAACAAATATTATAAGTTCGGATTATGATTGAATGGTTGGTCCGTTATCGTGTAGTATGCATGTATTATTTAGTAATAGGTTTATTATTACAGTATAGGTAAATATTTAACTATGAATGTATTTATTTATTTGTTTGTTTACTTGTTCATTGTTATCACATTATGCGTTAACTGTCTGGTTATGAGTTCATGAGTTAACAAAGGAGCAAACCTCATCTTTCTGATTTGCAGGCTTCTTCAGCGGTCACTTCTATCAGCGTGGCTTGAAGCTGCTGGTCATTTTCTGGGTGGCTGCTCACCGACATCTACTGAATACAAAATGTCTCCACCGGCCATGTGTACATGCGGAGTGTGGCTTTCTGGATTTACTGTAACATCTGCAGGGAGGCCAAAGCAATGAAATACAAGTCGTGAAGAAACAAGGCTTTGCTGAATAAAGAGTGCAGCTCTCAGCGTTCGTCCTCCAAATGAGAGAGAACAGAGAAACAAACCCAACTTTCAAAGTTAGTGACAAAAGTTCTTCGTACAGTTCCTGGATTGGTGCAGCTAATTAACACTGGGTAACACCACGGTAGCGTCGACGTACTGTCCCTTCAGAGAAGAGGAGCCGAGCGGAAATCAGGCCTGCTTTTCTAACGGCACAAACCAATTAGTGCATTAATTAACTGCAAGGAAACAAAGCTTTTCACATTTCATCTCACAGTCAAACAGCATGTGTCCAAGAAATAAGAACAATCCTCTATATGGCCAAAAGTATATGGACACCCCTCCTAATGATTGAGTTGAGGTGTTTTAGCCACACCCATTGCAAACAGGTGTATAAAGTCAAGCACATAGCCTTGCAACCTCCATAGACAGACACTGGCAGTAGAATGGGTCGTACTGAAGAGCTCAGTGACTTTAAATGTGGCACAGTCACAGGACGCCACCTCTGCCACAAGTCAGTTTGTTGAATTTCTGCCCTGCTAGATCTGCCTCAGACAACTGTAAGTGCTATTATTGTGAAATGGAAGCATCTACGTGCAACAACAGCTCAGCCATGAAGTGGTAGACCACGCAAACTCAGAACTCACTTCCAAACAGGTTCAAACAGCCTCTGGAAGCAACGTCAGCACAAGAACTTTGAGTTGTGAGCTTCAAAAATGGGTTTCCATGGCAGAGCAACACAAGCCTAAGATCACTATGCGCAATGCTAAGCTTCGGCCGGAGTGGTGTAAAGCGCCGCCACTGGACTCTAGATCAGTGGAAACGTTCTCTGGAGTGATCTTCTCTATCATTCAGTCTGATGGACGAGTCTGGGTTTGGCGAATGCCAGGAGAACGTTACCTGCCTGACTGCACTGTGCCAGCTGTAGAGTTTGGAGGAGGGATGATGATATGGGGTTGTTTTTCATGGTTCCAGTGAAGGGTGATGTTGATGCTGCAGCACAAAGACATTTTACACAGTTATCTGCTTCCAGCTTTGTGTCAGCAGTTTTGGGGAAGAGCCTTTCCTGTTCCAGCATGACTGAGCCCCAGTGCACAAAGCAGCTCCATAAAGACATGGAGTGACCAGTTTGGTGTGGAGGAATTCCAGTGGCCTGCACAGAGCCCTAACCTCAACCCCACTGAACACCTTTGGGATGAACTGGAATGTCGATTGTGAGCCAGAATATCAGTGTCTGACCTCACAAATGCTTTTAACACATCCTCTATGGGGAGCAATATTAAATATGACATTTTTCTGCTAATTTTAGAGCACAATTTTCTATTTATCTGCTAATTTCTATCTATTTTGCTTCATTTGCTTTAATAAAATAAAAATAAAACCTAAGTAAAATCTAAAATGTGCCATAGGCCAAATTTATGTTTTAATTTCTTTCCAGTGTGTTAAATTCAGCAAATAAACAGCATTAAATCGTGCAAAAGTGTGTTCTCTGTAGAGGATGTTTTAACTTTTTAATTTTTAATTTTAATTGTGAAGTGCTGCAAGTTTTTGGGGCAACAGGCTGGACACTCCACACTTTGCGCAGATCATGTCCACTTGAGAAGCTTTTTTTCTGTAGTTTGGATCAGAAAACAACAGCGTGGCGAAACTGAGAGATGTTTTTTAAGCTGATGGTTCTGGAAAACACAGTTCATTGGAAAAGTCATGTTGCTGAAGTGTTCTATTCATAGATACCTTTGTTTAATATATACCGGAACTCATTCGGTCCTTCGTTTCAAAAAGATTAACGCGATTATTTAACTGAAAAATCCACTCCTGATTCTTTCACCCATAACTCGCTGTTTTAGCGTGACTCTGCCATGTGACGCTACTCTAAACAGCGCCGAGGCTCCGTACAAACAGGCACAAATTTCAGACACAGTCTGACAGCTTTTATCTCCCAACATCTTCGGTTAAGAAAACACTTAGAGATTTACTGCCTCCTCCTTTGTGTGGCCTTTTCTATTCTTACTGAGTTTATCAGGAAAAATGCAAACATGCCTGCTGGGAACATTCAGTCACACTGAGTAGATCCTCCGAAAAATAATCCTTCTATCTTATGTATTCACAGAATAATAAGCTTTAATATCACCCAGTATGGACAGATAGTGAAGTCTCTCTGTTCATAGATGGCAAAAAAAAACAAGTTGTTTAGCTGGTTAAACTGCTAAGCTTAGCTGGTTGACCAGCGTGGGGTACGTTTTCTTTTGACTTTGATGGTTTAGCTGGTGTACCAACTTGACCAGCTTAACCAGTTGACTTTTAGGTTGAGTTTGATGGTTTAGCACTGTGGTCACCAAGCCCTTGGAGATCTGGCCCAACCAATCAGCAACGTCCAAAGAAGCCAGTTAGCTGGAGCAGATTGTAGTGTAGTTCTTCCTCATTTAGGGAGTTTTTTCCTTTTTGAGTCTTGGTTCCTCTCAGTGGTTCTTCCTTCTCTGACCAAGGAAATGTGTCTTTGCTAGTCCTCCTCGATCAGCATTTGACAGGATAGACCACGCTATCTTATTAGACAGACTAGAAAACCTTGTAGGGGTAACAGGAATGGCTCTTTCCTGGTTCAGATCCTACCTCACTGATCACTATCAGTTTGTTAATGTAAACGGTGAATCATCTGCCCTCGCAAAAGTAAAGTATGGTGTTCCACAAGGCTCTGTTTTAGGACCTGTATTATTCACATTATATATGCTACCACTGGGCACCATTATCAGTAAACATGGCATCAATTTCCACTGTTATGCCGATGACACTCAGTTATATATATCAAGTGAACTGGATGATAAAATTAAACTTAGCAAGATTGAGGACTGTATAAAAGACATAAAAGACTGGATGTTAAATAACTTTCTCCTTCTAAACTCGGATGAAACAGAGGTTCTGCTTCTTGGTCCAAAAGTAGCCAGAAACAAACTGTCTGATTTTACACTTAAACTTAACAATTTCTCAGCTGCATCAAGCTCATCTGTAAAAAGCCTTGGTGTCATTATAGACCCTGATCTGTCCTTCGACACACATATAACTAATATTACTAGAACAGCCTTCCTGCATCTCCGCAGTATTGCTAAATTGAGAAATGCATTCTCTCTACAGGATGCAGAAAAGTTAGTTCATGCATTTATTACCTCAAGGCTAGACTACTGTAATGCCCTGCTGGCTGGATGTTCCAGCAAAAGCCTTAACAAGCTTCAGAACGCTGCAGCCAGAGTTCTTACTAGAACCAGAAAGTTTGACCATATCAGCCCAGTTCTATCAACCCTACACTGGTTACCAGTTAAATTTCGGATTGATTATAAAATTCTATTACTGACCTATAAAGCACTAAACGGACTCGCCCCTCAGTACCTGAGTGAACTTCTCTCTCACTATGAACCATCACGCCTACTTAGATCACAAGGTACCGGCTTACTATTAGTACCTAGAATTAGTAAAGTTACATAAGGGGGGAGAGTCTTCTCATACAAAGCCCCCCGGCTTTGGAATAATCTTCCTGTTAATGTTCGGGACTCAGTCACAGCCTCAGTGTTTAAGTCTAGGCTAAAAACTTCCTTGTATAGTCGAGCCTTTGGTAATTAGTTTTCCCTGTCAGATCCAGACCTGACGGAGCCTCTGCTGCTCTGCTGTAATCTGTGATCGGTCACCCATTACAGAACTGACTCTCAGTTCTGTCAGTCACTCATTACAGAACTGACTCTCAGTTCTGTCAGTCACTCATTACAGAACTGACTCTCTGTGTGTTTTCCTTTCTTTGCCAAGTTGAACAGCTGCCCATCCTGTGTGTCTGATGCTGCTGCCTCTTCTGCCTGATTGTGTGCCCACTGCTCGCCAGCCTTCTGGACTGGCTTGACCACCACTGAGCTTCATGCTGTACAACGCTGTGCAAACCTCACCCTCATGAACTGACCCTCCTGATGATGCTGCTGCTTAAACTAAACTAATCTAATTAACCATTGCTCCGCCTGTTTTCCCTGTTTTTGAACTGTAATACTTTATACTAACACTGTTTTACTATCCGGCGTCGACCAGAGGAGGATGGGTTCCCCTTCTGAGTCTTGGTTCCTCTCAAGGTTTCTTCCTGTTGCTCTTAGGGAGTTTTTCCTTGCCACTGTTGCCACTGGCGACGCTCATGGGGGCTCGGACCCGGATTTCTTTCTGTAATGCTGATTTTTCTGTAAAGCTACTTTGTGACTAAGCGCTATATAAATAAACTTTGCTTGCTTGTGTTTCTATGGAGTTTCTCCTTTTGAGTCTTGGTTCCTCCGAGAGGTTCTTCTTCATGCTCTTAGGGAGCTCCTCCTTTTGAGTCTTGGTTCCTCTCAGTGGTTCTTCTTCATGCTCTTAGGGAGCTCCTTCTTTTGAGTCTTGGTTCCTCAGTGGTTCTTCCTCATGCTTTTATTGAGTTCCTCTTTTGAGTTTTGGTTGTTCTCAGTGGTTCTTCCTTACGTTCCTATGGAGTTCCTAATTTTGCGTCTTGGTTCCTCTCAGTGGTTCTTCCTCATGTTCTTAGTGAGTATCTCCTTTTGAGTCTTGGTTCTTCAGGGGTTCTTCCTCATGCTCTTATTGAGCTCCTCTTTTGAGTCTTGGTTCCTCAGTGGTTCTTCCTCATGCTCTTATTGAGTTCCTCTTTTGAGTCTTGGTTCCTCAGTGGTTCTTCCTCATGCTCTTATTGAGTTCCTCTTTTGAGTCTTGGTTCCTCTGTGGTTCTTCCTCATGCTCTTATTGAGTTCCTCTCTTGAGTCTTGGTTCCTCAGTGGTTCTTCCTCATGCTCTTATTGAGCTCCTCTTTTGAGTCTTGGTTCCTCAGTGGTTCTTCCTCATGCTCTTATTGAGTTCCTCTTTTGAGTCTTGGTTCCTCAGTGGTTCTTCCTCATGCTCTTATTGAGTTCCTCTTTTGAGTCTTGGTTCCTCAGTGGTTCTTCCTCATGCTCTTATTGAGTTCCTCTCTTGAGTCTTGGTTCCTCAGTGGTTCTTCCTCATGCTCTTATTGAGTTCCTCTTTTGAGTCTTGGTTCCTCAGTGGTTCTTCCTCATGCTCTTATTGAGTTCCTCTTTTGAGTCTTGGTTCCTCAGTGGTTCTTCCTCATGCTCTTATTGAGTTCCTCTTTTGAGTCTTGGTTCCTCAGTGGTTCTTCCTCATGCTTTTATGGAGTTCCTCCTTTTAAGCATCTTGGTTCCTCAGTGGTTCTTCCTCATGCTCTTAGGGAGTTTCTCCTTTTGAGTCTTGGTTCCTCAGTGGTTCTTCCTCATGCTCTTAGGGAGTTTCTCCTTTTAAGCCTTGGTTCCTCAGTGGTTCTTCCTCATGCTCTTATTGAGTTTCTCCTTTTGAGTCTTGGTTCCTCAGTGGTTCTTCCTCATGCTCTTAGGGAGTTTCTCCTTTTAAGCCTTGGTTCCTCAGTGGTTCTTCCTCATGCTCTTATTGAGTTCCTCTTTTGAGTCTTGGTTCCTCAGTGGTTCTTCCTTATGCTCTTAGGGAGTTTCTCCTTTTGAGTCTTGGTTCCTCAGTGGTTCTTAGAATTAGAAGTGGTTCTCATGCTCTTAGAGTTGTACCCTGACAGTGTCTCAGCTGGTGACACTTATACTCACTGCACCCACATTTCTGGACAGCTGCCCTGGTGCCTGTTGTAGAAAGTACTGTACAAACAGGACTGACTGTAACGTAACTGAACGATGCCATTTAGAGTAATGTTTACTAAAGCGCATTATAAACATAATAGCTCTGCTTGCTCTGAATTGTCAGCAAGTCCCAGATGATCATTAACAGACTAGAGTATTATATCAGGTTACGCGTAGCAGATCATCCAGTGCTATGATGTCACAGAACTGGAGGCCCTCACTGTCTGATGAACGACCAGAAAAGGAACAAACCACACAAATCACTGTTTACTATCTTGATTTAACATCTGCTGTTAAAGAATCAGAGGCCGCATTACAGAAACTTCTTAAGTCTGAAGTCTGATCTGTTTGGTCTCCATGACGACTGTACGGACTGAATTCAGGACAGTAGCTATTCCAGAATAACAGCTCCTGACTTCATAATCTCATCATGAACTCCAGATAAGAAAACAGCATCACACAAACATCCTAACTAGACTAAACCTCCTAAATCCTGTCCTAACTTTAGGATGAACCCCAACAGGGTCCTCACTTCTGTTTAAGGTCCGTTTCTATGGTTTTTAGGCAGCTGAGTCAGCAGCATAGTTCACTACCAGCATAATGAGCTCCATTTATTCCTACTGTAAAACGCTGCTTTCACTGGAGATGATTTTCTTTTCTAACTCTGCGTTTTAAAGATCTCAGACGCTGCAGACTCGATCTCCACCGCCCCTCTTATAGATATTAGTGAGTAGAATGCTGCCTGAATGACGTATTGGTGCCACCTACAGGGCAGAGTGGGTAACGCGCTAACTTTTTTTTGCTTATGATGCTCGAGATAATTATCCAGAGAAAATTATCCCAAACATTATCCAAAGATAATCATCTTAAGACAATTATCCTGAGAAAAGTATCCCAAGATAATCATCTTGAGATAATTATCCAGAGAAAACGATCTTAAATATCCCAAGAAAATTATCTTGAGATAATTAAATTGAGTAAAAACAAATCTCAGGTCATTTTCGAAGGCAGATTTTTTTTTTACCCTTGAGATAATTATCCCAAGAAAAGTATCCTGAGATGATCATCTTGAGATAATTATCCCAAGATAATCATGTCTGTCTATGTTCTGTAAGCATGTTTGTTAATGTTGAAATTTGGTTTTACTTTTTGTACTGAAGTAATTCAGTCAGTACCATTAAAGTATCATATTTTAATACCGTCTCTACTCATCACTCCCTCTGAATAAAGACACAGAAGCCAGTAGAGGGTAAAAAGTTTAATAAAACATACTGTAAAAACAACAGTTTCCCAAAAGTTCCATGAACAAATTAAGGCAAAACATATAAGCTGATCCTGAGTTTGGAGCTGAGATCAATCATTTCTTGCTGGTGAAGACTAATCGTTTACTGGCCTAACTGGAAAATCAATATTTCTTGATGTACAAGTTTACCAAGTTACACAAACTACATCATTCTGAGAACAGCTTTTCACAAACAATCTTCAGCAACACTTTACTGTAGGGTGCAGTTCATAAGGCTACATGACACCTACATAAACTTGTCAAGACAACTGACATAACCCTACACAAATGTTTATAAAAGCTTATTGCAATAGGCATCATCAGCGAATGACGCCTACTTCAATAAGTATATATAAACATTTATGTAGGGTTATGTCAGTTGACATGACAAGCTTATGTAGGTGTCATGTAGCCCTATGGACAGTACCCTAGTGTTACCCAATCTTCTATCAGACCTCAGTTAAAAAGATATCACGAACAGTATCATGAAATGTAAACAACCATGAGAAAAATGTAAACAGGGCCGGCTGTGGAGGCAGGTTATTCCCAGCTGTTTGACGGATGCCGGCCGCCCGCAGACTCGCGGCGCTCTCAGGCCGTTTTGACAGTGTACCTCCTTTCAAACTGACCCACATCAAACTTGCGCTTGCAGCCAGCGTAGTTCATGTAGCGCACTTTCCCGAAAACGGCCCTCTCAGCCCAGCCCTGGTCATGAATTCCGCAGATGGACCACATGCAGCCTATAGAGGAGAGAAGAAGAAACAAAAGACTGAATGGGTGGAAGATTTTTAACCCAAACAATGTTCAACGTCTTTAAGTGGTCAGTAAAGTGGATCAGTGTGAAACTGGAGATTTCGCTTTCCTATCACTGTATAAAAGAAGCTCCACGCTGCCTTTATTGTTCAATGCACTGTGATGGATCTCATCACTATGGAAACACTTATTATTGATTTGTTTCGTCAGAGTAAGTTGGTGTGTGACTTATATTCCTATTGACGTTTGTTTGTGTAAAAAGGTCTCGCAACCATCTAAGAATTGGTCCTGTCATCAGGAGATCACGAGTTTGATCCCCAGTGATGCTGCAGCCGCCGGGGGTCCAAGAGATCACAATGGGCTTTGCTCTCTCTGGGTGGGTAGGATGGCTCCCCCCCCTTCTCCTCCAAAGATGCTAGTCAGTGCAGACGTAACACATCAGGTGGTTAGTGTTCTCCTCCGAGCGTGTTCGGGTGTTTAGTTGTGTTAGCAGCGGTTCAGAAGGATGCGGTGGTGCTTCACAGGTCTCAGAGGAAGCCTGTGTTTGCCTTCACTCTCCTAGTCTTAATTGTCTTAGGGCAGTCGTGGGCTGAAGGTTAGAGACCCAGCCCTGTGACCGGAAGGTTGCCGGTTCGATCCCCCGAGCCGACAGTACGTGACTGAAGTGCCCTTGAGCAAGACACCGAACCCCCAACAAGATTTTCTTTCTTAAGACAATTTCGTGAATGTGGCCCCTGATTTCTTGCTTAACTGTCACTTTTCAAGCTGCTTTCTTTTACCAAAGGCCTTCTGCAAACACATTCAGTAAAATACAGAGACTCGTTCAGTTATTCTGCTTCTAAACTGTGGAGCTCAGCTCAGCTTTTATTAGACAGTCGAGCTCAGAGCTCACTTTTAATAAACATCTGAAAACGCAGCTCTTTAACTCAGCGCTTCATTAAAACTCTGCGTCTCTTTGGTCTTTATCCTTTTAACTTGATCGGTCATTGTTTTGTATGTTACTGTAAAACATTGTCACCTGTCTGTAAAGCACTTTGAGCTGCCACTGATATGGAAAGTGCTCTATAAATAAAGACATTATCATTATTACTAATTATGTGTTATTAATTGCTCTGATGCAGCTTCTGATGTGCGGTCGCTGTCTCTCACCTACATATCCGTTGGGGTCGCAGCCGTCCAGTGCGTAGTGGTCATTGAGATAAATGGCGATAGCGAGAGCCTCCTCGGGGGACGAGGTCCACTCCAGAATCTTTTTGGCCCAGTACATTCGCATGAACCCGTGCATCTTCCCCTCTAACAGCAACTGCCTCTGTGGGACGTCACAAGAAACCACACATTTAAATGGAGTCTGTATCTTTCAAAGGTCTGAAACCTTTCATAGTCCTGCCTTGCTGACTCAGACTGAGCTGACTGTTTCATTTATTTACAGTTTGTGTTCATCAGCGGTCAGTTTCTGAGCACAGAGCTGCATTTGTGTGGATGTTTGTATAAAAAAAATATCTGGATAACAGCGCTGCTGTGGTCAGAAGCTGACCAATGATGAATGAGGTAGAAGGGGGCTCAAACCGTGCAGCAGCATGGCTTGACTGAATAATTGCAATCCTTGAGTAATCATTCATTGTCGTCTGTTTTAATCCACAAAAATTAAATCCTACATTACATTTTATATGAAACATCACCTCAGAGAAAAACCTGCACCGCTTTCTCTGAGAAGCTAAAACAGCAGAGAAATCACATGTGGGGACTTTTAATTATCGGATGATGACAAAAACACTCATTGCATAATCTGCGATAAGAGGCTGAACCGACATCTTAAGTAAGAAGCGGATACTTGATTTCAGCTCAGTACTATTACTACATTAACACATGGCTGCCACCTACTGGATCTATTTTGAACTGCAGTAATGAACATGGTTAAAAGTATGGTTAATTATGAAATGGAAAAATTATTATATGTAAGAATGGTTTTTGAGAACGAGTATTCAAAGCCTCTAAAATGATGCCCTAATCTGCAGTCTCAAACTGTGCACCAGCAAAGTGGAGCTACAAGGTAGGTGTTTCCAATAAAGTGGCCAGTTAGTAGAAACACAAGGTGGGTGTTTCTAATAAATCGGGCAGTTAGTGGAAGCACAAGGTCAGTGTTTCTAATAAAGTGGCCAGTTAGTGGAAACACAAGGTAGGTGTTTCTAATAAAGTGGCCACTTAGCAGAAGCACAAGGTAGGTGTTTTCAATAAACTGGCCAGTAAGTGGAGGTACAAGGTAGGTGTTTCCAATAAAGTGGCCAGTGAGTGGAAACAGAAGGTGGGTGTTTCTAATAAACTGGCCAGTAAGTGGAGGTACAAGGTAGGTGATTCCAATAAAGTGGCCAGTGAGTGAAAGTACAAGGTGGGCGTTTACAATAAAGTGGCCAGTGAGTGTAAACAGTGAGTGTGAACTGTAAAGGACACAGGTGTTACAGTCCCTCCATGTGTATATGGGATATTGGTTTCCTTCAGTTTATCACTGTGCCTTACGTACCTGAGCAGCATTCCACAGCTGATCGTGAGTTCTGGCGTTTTCCAGCTGCTCCTGTGTGTAGAGGTAAGGCCGCTTGTCTTTAGCATGATCCTTCAGCGTCTTCTTTGCCCAATCATAAGCGCCTGAGGAAACAAGACCACCACAGAGGGTCGTCAACATGACAATAATTTTCATAAGAATAATAACATACGTGTCAAGTACCTCACAGTGCAGTCAGTACTGAAAAGGTCACTAAAAGCCTAATTTGATTCTGTTTTTTAGACGTTTGTGGGTTTCGGAAAATAGAGACTGGCCGTGATGCTCACCGTCAATGCTGTCGTAGTTTTTGTTGTAGAAGCAGAAGTTGTCGGCGAGCTCCCTGCGGACCACCAGCTCCTCGGTGAAGGAGGCCACAGACTCCCTGGCATTTTTCCCCCAGCGCTGCACCTCCTTCACCACACGCTGAGCAGACAGCTGACCTGAGGGTCAGAGAGAGAGAGAGAGAGAGAAGGACAAAATAACAAAATAACATTAGAACATTCACTTCAGTATCAGGAGCACTGGAGCTACTGAGTCAGAGCTTGGTGAAGGACCTGCTTCTGAGGACGCGAGTGAATGATCTACTGTTGTCATCACATCTTCATCAGTATAATGTTGATTTTGAGATCATTTGAGACCTAAACATTGAGCTGGAAACACGTAAAGACAGACGACGTGGTGGGAAAAAAGTGATGCCTCTAATTTTTTAATTATTTCAGGCTTTTCAGGATGACATAAAGGGGAACCCCACTGATTTTTTTTTTTATTTCTGCATAATTAAAACGGTTAACATGTCAACCAAGTCATTCAGAGTGGTTTGGTGTGAAACGCTTTATTCTAGAGAAACTTGCTGAGTCAGAACTGTTCACAGTGGTGGTGATAGGAACCAGACGTCCACCTCTAAAAGCTCCCTCACAGAAAATTACTACATAAAATGGTTATGAATTCACTGCCTGATGTCTGAGCCTTTGTTTCACAGTAGCTTTGTGAAAAACGTTTAGTCTAAAACCTATTTTTTTTGGCCTAATCAATTTATTTTAATTATTATTTCATGGTAGAAGGATACAAGAAGGATGTTGTGAGGCAAAATAGTCCCCAAAGAAAATGTCATTTTTCATTTTGACCACTATTTTACCATCATCAACGTTATATAAACTCAGACGAATCGTGCAGGTTCACTGGTGGTTTTGGATAACAAATAAAATGTCTATTTTTGCATCATAGTTATCGGGACCGCTGGTTCCATCACCACTGTACAGAAATCGAGAGTCGGCAAGTTTCTCTGCAAAGTAATCATTTCACATTAAATCACTCAGAATGACTGTTTATATATCAGTCACTGAACTATACAGATTAAAAAAAAAATAAATAAAAAATCTGTGGAGTTCCCCTTTAAACCAGAGCCTGCTCACCATATTTTAGCCTGTTTTTATTCTCCTCACTCGGTAATGATACTACTTTCAGTTTTTAAAAAAATCTTACATAGTGCAGCTTTAAAAAGTAGAGCAGTAGGAGCAGACGAAAAGAAAAGGCACAGCCACCTATAAACATCCTTCGCTTCAGCCAAAATGTGAAAAAGTACCATCCCTGCATTGTTAAATATGCTTACAGCAGTTCCTACAGTGATGCTACAGTATTGGGAGGAACTGATTTTTTTATTTATTTATTTTTTTGTTGTCGTTACATTGTAAATGTTACTGCTAGGAAGCTGAATATCTTATTGAAGCTGTATAAATATGGCAAATCATCAGTACAGTGGAGAGAACGGATCACTCAAATGACAGAAATGACTCATCAGATGAGGAGAACAACAAGCTAAAAGCTAAAGCTAATAAGGTAGCTGGCTAGCTAGACAACTTTTCTCAGTAAGGCTACTTTTCATTGGCTGAAAGGATAAAAAACAGCTTCTTTGGCGTTCATTTCCTTCTAAATTAATATAAATCTGCTGTTTTCTTTATATTTTTCTTCATAGACCAAGGTTAGAGTTTAACTAAGCCCCAATCCCATTTCTCATTTTTACCCCTTGTTTTTGAGTGTTGCCCCTTAGAACTGAGTTACAGGGTAGTGGTTGAAATCTTCCCTCTGAAATGGGACCCTCAAATAAAAAGAGCATCACTTCATTAACAGCTACCAGCGCTGCTCTGTAGGAGACCCTGCCAGTCTGCAGTGACAGCAGAGGAGGGTAAAGTTCAGCTCCTCACTGCTGGGCTTTAGTTACATTTAGGGCATCATATGCCTTCAAAGAGGGGGGCAATTATTTATTATCACCCACCTGTAATTCTTCAGCGATATGAAGCTGGAGTCAGATATTCACCAGCTTCTTGTTCGAATTTTCCCGTTCCACCTTAAACGGTGCAGCAGTTACATTGTGGTGCTTCAGGCGTCAGAACTGCTGGACTATTTAAGGTGGAACGGGAAAGTTAGCTAGCTAGCTACCGAGACATTAGCCTAGTACTAGGCTTCTTATGAAGAAAACGACCAAAATACATCGAAACGACATTAAACTAAGATAAAACAATGATTATTGTAATTTTTTTAACAGAGAAAATTCTCATATTTGTGTGTTTCTTTGGTCTCTTGTTCAGCCATCTTGTCTGTTTTTCTTTTTTTCTCATAACTGTCTGTTTGGAGTGTCTGAAAAGCCTCCATTTGGAGGGTCAAGTAGCCCTAACACTTCACCCTACCCCTCTATCTCAACAAGAACCAGGACACCCTACACCTAAACGCACAAAACAAAGGGGTAGGGCTAAGTGGTAGGAGCGAGGGGTGTAATGGAATTGGGCCTAACACTACCCTGTTCGTATTTATTAGCATTTTGGTCAGCGGCTATGGTTGGCAGTCAGGATTGGCTGACACCACAGGGATTCCCAATAGTTGTATGACGTATTTGTGAAATGCATGCAGGGTATTGTAGTGAGAGAACGAAAACAATATGAAATCGCGAATTCTGTCAAAAAGATGAGGCTGCGCTGCAAAACACAGCTGTATCACGATACATAACATATTAAACTGTGGTTTTAGGTCTGAATGACCCTTGAGGCATCTATAAAGAGGACAGAGATACTGCTTAGCTGCCATGCTTGTTGTTGTAGAATGACAGCTTAGCTAGTTAAGCTAAGAGAACTCATGAAAAACTGACCGGAGTGAAGCCAGGGCGAGAGCTGGCTGAGAGCCGCTGAGTTTGGGTTGTTTCTCTCTGTGGCGAAGAGACGCAGACGGTGCTGGATGAAGGACTCCAGCATGGCCATCCCCCCCGCGGTGCCCGGCTGAGCCCACTTCACCTCATCCACGGTCCGGTCCACCTCCACAGAGCTCAGAACCTCCTCCCAATCCACTGCCTACAGAACAGAAACACACAGCTTTCCTGCTCACGCGTCTTTACTTTTATTTAACAGGAAAATACACAATATAAAACATGCTGATTTCACAGTGTCAGTGTAGCAGAGTCAGCCAGATGCCTACTTTTCATCTGCTTCATGGCACCCAAGAAGGACTTCATGATAGATACATGATAATTAGAAGAACATGTGTCAACATAGCTTATTATTTTCTCAAAATAATTGTTATCTTGACATAATATGTCAGAATTTCCAGAAAATAACTGATTATTTACTTTATGTTTTAAAACATGTTCACTTTCGGCTGGTGGGATGGGCCGAACTGGATTCCGACTGCATTTGGAAAGTGTGTCAAACTGTAAAATCCCTGTTTATTTTCACTGAGTGCACTCAAGTTATTCAGAACTTTTATGGTTTTGAGCCTAACCCAGGGGTCGCAACCCAAATCTTATGAAGAGGCATTTTGTTCTTGCAACAAACATCAAATCACCCTGAGAGCCACAACGTTTTATGTCCATTTTACTATCTTGGCTGTATATTTGTGCTTCAGTATGTGCAAACATACTAAATGAAAACACAGACTTACTTTGCTCTGCTTTAAGCTTTAACTCAGCTATAGACGCTTTTCTCGCATCTCCTTTCAGCTAAAGTAGAAAAGTTTCTTGTAAAACGTCTCTCAACGTGTGATTTTTACGAGGCTGAAGTCGCTTCTCATTCGCCAGCTTCTTGTTCAGATTTTCCGGTTCCACCTTAAATGGTGCCTGAGGTGCCAGAATGTAACTGCTGCACCATTTAAGGTGGAACAGGACAATTCAAATGAGACGCCGACTTCAGCCTCGCAACTTTTTAGTGTTTGTGAGTTTCTCACTGCAGATCAAACGTATCAGGACGTATCAGGTGATTATAAACACTAATAAGTCCATTTGTCTCCAAATGATCGACGTTCGTCTTAAATCCCTCTCTTTGTTGTTTCGTTAGCTACTAGCTAGGCGAGATTGTTGTCTGTGTTGCTATGGTGACCAGCAGTCTGCGCTGATCTTCAGGGTTAAAGGGTGAATTAGCAGTTCTACATTAACTCCAGAGTTTAAGACCATTTATTGTTAAACTGTGTTGAAAGATCAGCAGAGCTTTATTTTACTGTAAAGGAGGATTATTTTATTTTTACCTACTAATCTGATTCTGCTGTGGAGCCACAACAGGACAGTAGAAGAGCCGCATGTTGCCGACCTCTGGGTTAACCTCTTAGCTGTGTGCCACTTTTTACACCAAAATGTTACATAAAATCCCACTTTTGAGTTCATGAGACAGACAGCAGTTCAGACTGGGAGGTTAAAATGAGAGCAATAAAAAATGAGGGACAGTGTGAATGAAGTGCACCAGCTGACATTTTTGAGTTTTGTCAATGTATCCTGAACTAGATGGGAAAAGCTGCTCAACAAGCTTTAAATTTGGCTTGACAAAGACATTGGTTTAAAATCCCAGGTGGTTGCTAAGGCTACGTTTACACAACAGGTAAAAGTGGCCCAAATCTTTTTCTTCATATGTGACACAGATGTGTGTCTGTGTGTCAGTGTGAACAGAAAAACACACTGAATCAGACATTTTCAGTTCTGATTTGAGACACTTACATGTGTGGTACTGAAATCTGATCCGTATCTGATCTGCAGCAATACAACTCAGTCTGAACAGCCAGATCGGAATTCATGCAGTTTTTACGTCAGTACAACTCGACATTCTTCATAATTTAGAGACCTAATAAACATCTGGGCTGATGTTTCTGTACAAAAATTAGAAGCGACTCATCCAAACTCTGTTTTCGAAGAGATTTCTAAAGAAATGTCCGAACGTGGCCGCAGGAGAACGAGGCTGCAGCATCAAAGAACAGTTAAAAGTCTGAAAGCAGAGTTAAAAGAATCCGAGGACGCGAACCAAAGAAGTGACCGCGCCCTTTTTACGGCTCAAACTCATTCTCGGTGATGAGCCCAGCTGTCAGTCAGTGAAGCTTCATGATGGCTCCTGTGATGCTGGTGAAGATGAAGCTGATCCTCCGGGAGCGACTGGCGTTCATTCATAGTCGTGATTGTTTACCTCTGGATGAGCCGTGAAGCAGCGTGACGCTCTGATCTTTTGTGCATGTGGGTCAGTTTAGGAGCTGATCTGTTCAGACTGATGTCGCATTTAAAAGATAATCTGAACAGTCAAACAAAAAAAGCTGATTTCGTGAGAAAATCAGATTCGGGCCACTTTTACCTGCTGTGTGAACGTAGCCTAAGATGTTGCTAGGCCAATGCTACTGAATCCATGGTGATGTCACTGAATACATATTTGAACACATACCCCGTTCAGTATTCAGGCAACACTACTTATTTTGCCCAACTCTGAGGTCTAGTAGTCTAACTGGGTGGGCACGGCCTCCCCCCAGTATAGGATTCTGTTACCTGCTAGCCTCTTAGCTCCAGTGCAAACATAAAGAAGCAAAGCTTAGACACCAAACATGTCCCAGCTTATTGACTACTTTTGGGGAAAGGATGGAAAGTGTTTATGTATATACATGAGTTTTTGTTAAACTAACGCTTTAAACTGTTCTTTCTGGGGAGCTTCCAGTCCTACCTTTGCCGTTTTCGTGGAAGGGTGTGGATGCACGTCCACAGGTGGAAACTCAGTGAGGAACTCTGGGAGGAGTTTGGTGATTTTCCCTCTGATGGTCCTGGCTCCGTACTCCAGCTTAGGAGACGCCTCCCAACACGGCACCACATTATGGGCATCAACCTTAACATCAGCAGAGAAGATGCACTTCGTTAAATGCCGATGTGGAAATACAGTGGATGTGTTCGGCTAAATGTGATTAGCCAAAATTACAGTCTCAGCTGATCGACTACATTTGAGCCAAGAGTGAAACTGTTATCATTTTATTGTGTACTGTGGTATTCTCAGTGAGTGAGAGAGAGAGAGAGAGACATTCTCTCACAGTGTGGTATCGTAGCCCACCTGCATGAAGGGGACGTCAGCTGGCAGCTCTTTTTTGACTTTCTCAGTCCACTGCAGGGGCAGTCTGAGGGGGTTAAAGTCCGTCACCACGGCACCGAAGTTCCAGCTCTTCACAAAGCAGGGCAGCGTCAGCTCAGGCTCACCACGCAGGAGGTGGAACTGAATGTCAAGACTCTTACATTCCTGTGGGAAGGACAACAATTCAGGACAGTTTTCACGTACAGCCGTCAAAGTTTCAACACCTCCTGCTCAAATCTTCAGTAAAATTCATGGCGTTTCACGCCTGAAAGTCCAGACCAAAGATCATGTTTTTGTTACACTGTGTACATTTGATCCGCTTAGTTTTAGTGATGGGCTGATCCATTCTGATTCCGATACACAACTGCCGATACCAATCCTGACACAAGAGCTCTTTTTACTTTTATAGCTAAGGCATTAGCAAACATCCTAACTAGACTAAACCTCCTAAATCCTGTCCTAACTTTAGGATGAACCCCAACAGGGTCCTCACTTCTGTTTAAGGTCCGTTTCTATGGTTTTTAGGCAGCTGAGTCAGCAGCATAGTTCACTACCAGCATAATGAGCTCCATTTATCTCTACTGTAAAACGCTGCTTTCACTGTGAGATGATTTTCTTTTCTAACTCTGCGTTTTAAAGATCTCAGACGCTGCAGACTCGATCTCCACCGCCCCTCTGATCACCTTCGTGTGTTAATGTTGATGATGAAATATTACAGTGATGGTGGTGAATAATGAGGAGACGGAGCTGAACGTGTGTCTGTTTATTAGGAGGAGTAACGTTAGCGCGCTCGGCTAAAGCGTTTGGGAAATGGAGACTGAAACTGGGGAGCGGCGACACTGATAAACAGCAGGGGACGCTCTCACAGTATTCACAACTTCAAGTTTGTAGTGCTTTAATTTTGATTGACCTTGAATCAGTAACAGTAGCTAATGTTATTTTGATGACATGTTTACGTTTCAGCTGTGCGTGTATGGTGGGTTGCTAAGTAACGGGTAGCATGACAGATGATTGTCGACTTTGATGATGAGTTAAGAGTCTTAACTGAAGATAAGATGTTGTAAGATACGATTCCTAAATTAAGGTCAGATTTGCTTCTGTGATAAGAACTGTATTATAATTGTTATCCTGTAATTGGTCTGAAAGTCCGAACCATTCAAAACAGTGTTTTCACACTGAAAACAACCCGAATCACAGAGACACTCTATTCAACGTCTGACTGGTCCTGAAAGCTCTTCACCTTGGCCACCTTTTGCAGTCCTCTGATCATGAAGGCGTACTGGCGGTAGGCCGCGTCCAGATACCGCGGCACCAGACAGAAGCAGATGTGGAGGGGCAACTTCTCCGCTAGAGCCAGCTGCTGCGCATAGACCACTGCCCAGTTATCTGAGAGAGAGAGAGAGAATCCACAGGTAAACCTAATAAAGTGGCCAGTGAGATCAGCCATAACACTAAAACCACCTCCTTGTTTCTACACTCTGTCCATTTTATCAGCTCCACTGACCATATAGGAGCACTTAGTAGTTCTACAGTTACAGACTGTAGTCCATCTGTTTCTTCATGCTTTGTTACCCTGTTCTTCAGTGGTCAGGACCCCCATGGACCCTCACAGAGCAGGTACTGTTTGGGTGGTGGATCATTCTCAGCACTGCAGTAACACTGACGTGGTGTGTTAGTGTGTGTTGTGCTGGTACAAATGGATCAGACACAGCAGTGCTGTTGGAGTTTTTAAACACTGTCCACTCACTGTCCACTCTATTAGACACTTCTACCTTGTTGGTCCACCTTGTAGATGTAAAGTCAGAGACGATAGCTCATCTGCTGCTGCACAGTTTGTGTTGATCATCCTCTAGTCCTTCATCAGTGGTCAGAGGACGCTGCCCACAGGACGCTGCTGGCTGGATGTTTTTTGTTGGTGGACTATTCTCAGTCCAGCAGTGACACTGAGGTGTTTAAAGACTCCAGCAGCACTGCTGTGTCTGATCCACTCAGACCAGCACAACACACACTAACACACCACCACCACATCAGTGTTACTGCAGTGCTTTAGGTTCTATAGTTTTTTCAGCAGGGTTTATATTACAGAACAAGGGAAACCCCAGCGATTTTCAAAAGTTCTATATAATGAACTGTTTGGTGTGAAATGCTCTGTTCTAGACAAACTTACAGAGTTGTTTACAGTGGTGGTGATAGGAACCAGACGTCCCCCTCTAAAAGCTCCCTCACAGAAAGTTACTACATGAAATGGTTATGAATTCACTGCCTGATGTCTGAGACACTGTTTACAGTAGTTATGTGATAGTTTTGGCTCAGAATGTATTTTACTCCATTTATTTTTAATCCATTCATGTTGTCTATATTTGTGTTGTAGTCATGGCGACCCCTAGTTCCTATCACCACCACTGTAAAGAAACCTGAACCATTTCACACCAAACCACTCTGTTTACATCTCACACACTGAATTATACAGAAATTCTGAAAAACCGGTGGAGTTCTCCTTTAAGCATTGCATTTGCAACTGCACAGGTTCCTCCAGCACCGCTGAACCAGTTAAGTGGCTGAAGAGGCTCCAGTGGTCTCTGTGTATGTACTCACCCTGGACCCTCTGGTCCCTCGCCATCCAGTACAGAACCCCCCCGCAGCCCTGAGGAACCTTCTGGTTCTCGGAGAGGAAACGCACGCGCTTGGCGTTGAATTTGCAGCCGGTGTTTCGAGCGCGCAGCTCGTCCACTTCCAGCTGCAGCCAGCCGGCCTGCCTCCCTCCCCTCTCTCCCCTCTCTCCTCCACTCTTCTCCTCAGCCTTCTGCTTCTTTCCCTCCACAGCGCTGCTGAGCGCCTCCGCCTTCCGCTTCAGCTCGGCTCTCCTCGCATACATGCTCGCTGCCCGGCGGGGTAAGAAGGTCAGAAGCGCCGCTCGGAGCTCTAAACTCGAGAGTAAAGCGGCTGAGGCGATCAGATTCACAGCTCTCCGGCCTGCAGACGCGCGGCGCTGCGTGCAAAGCATGAAAAGAGCACGCTCTACGGGCACCACTCACGTGCGCGCCTTCTGTTTTGTAACCACGAAACAGAGACTCTGATTGGCCGGCGCCGGCCAGCGGGGCGGGGCCTGCAGGAGATACGTAACAGTTCATTTTCTAAGGCTTTTGTAACGTGTTTTGTAACTTTAACGGCTACATTTCTTTCTAAGTTCATCTTTTATCATAAGTTATTATAAATTATATTATTATGATAGTATAATATGAACTATATCTGACCATCTTCGAAAAAAGACGGTTCTTTAGTAAAGAAAGTGGTTCTAAATAGAACCATGAACACTCAAAGAACCCTTTGCATGATTAAATAGCTCTTTGCATGGTGAAATGGTTCTTCACATCGATGGAGAATGTGTTCTAGATGGTTCTATTCTTAAGGTTTTTTAAGTGTTCTTTAGGGTTCTGTTTGGAACCGTAAGAACCATGTGCATGCTGGACTGGTTCTTCAGACTGGTTAAGAATGTGTTGCATACGGTTCGGTGTAGCACCAAATAAGGTTCTTCTGTTGTTACAAGCTTGGCATTGTCACAATAGCAGAACCCTTTTGGTGCTATCTAGAACCATTTTAAAAAAGGTTCTATATAGAACCATGTGCAACACATTCTCCATCAAACTGAAGAACCATTTCACTATACCAGGAGCCATTTGAGCATGCAAATGGTTCTATGTAGAACTCTTGGTTCTAAATAAAACCGCTGTCTTTACCAAAGAACCTTGGAGAACCTTCTTTTTAAGAGTGCCGTTATGTATATCCCCCAATTTTATAAATCTGCTGTTTTCCTGAAATTATTGAGTCTTTTTTTGTTAAAGTTATGCTAATTTTGTGAATGACTTCATTTCACTGTGTAGGTTTTTCTACTGAACAGTTTTTACCTCACTGCTGCCTCTAGTGGTAAAAATGAATATCAGAAAATATCCTTTTGTTGAACTTCTGACTATAGCAATCATACTTGTTAGCATATGTCATACATACATAGTATACGCATCAGCATGCATTGAACACATGTACATACACAAAGATATATAAAACAAATGTATAAAAAAAGAAAACAACAAACCTTTTGGGGGTGCACTTTATGTGCTTGCCTATGTTTCAACTGCTTTTTAATTTTTTATTAAATAAAGTTTGAAGTGGCAAATTTGTAATTTTTTTATTAGACCATTTACAATTATGTATAGAATTAAAATAAATCATAATATTTAGGATAATTATCAAAAAACACATTCTGATTCAGATTATAAGCAAAATAGAGTAAAACATCATTTACACCAATTTGATCTTTTACTCCAGGTGCGGTTGATAGTAGCAGTGTGAATGCAATAAAAATAATGATGAATTGTTTCATTTTTATTCTTACAAGAAACAAAATTGCGAGGATGCAGTTATTAAAATAATGTAAATGACACAGATAAACTATGGATGACAGGAAAACATTCTATGTAATTTTGACGTTACTATGATATTGTATTTACAGAGCAAAGAGAAACACAAAAGGAAAAAAAAGAAGAAAAAAAGTCTTGTTTCTTCATTACATCATCTTAAATTCTAGTAGTTTAATTTACCATCTATCTAAAAGCCTCTAATAGTGCAGCAAAGTCCATTAAGAATAGATCAAACCTGGGTATTGTTTTGAGAAATGTGCACATGTGTAAATAGAATTTACTCTTATTATTGGATACTGTCTTATTATTTTGAAATGCTGAGTCATTATTTTGAGATACTATCTCATTATTTTGACAAACATTTTCATACTTTTGAGATTTCTTGCTATTTTGAGATACTTTCTCATTATTTTGAGATGAAAATTCAAATAATGAGATAGTATCTCAAAACAATGACTTGGTATCTCAAAATAATGAGATAGTATTCCAAAATAATCACATGGCACCTCAAATTAATGAGATAATATATTCCAACAATGACTTGGTATCTCAAAACAATGACTTGGTATCTCAAAATAATGAGATAGTATCTCAAAACAATGACTTGGTATCTCAAACTAATGAGATAGTATTCCAAAAATAATTACTTAGCGCATCAAATTAATGAGATAATATCTTCCAATAATAAGATAGTATCTCAAAACAATGACTTGGTGTCTCAAACTAATGAGACAGTATTCCAAAATAATTACTTAGAATCGCAAAACAAGAAATAGAAATTCACTTAAAAATTAAAATAATAATTAAGTGCTGGATATTTTTTTAGATTTTTGTTTATTTCATTTGGCAGAAATGTGCATCCATTATTATCTCGTTGTACGGCAGCGAGGCAAAACAAAACAAGACAAAACAAAGGCCAGCGTACCGCGTCACGCCGTAACCCCGCCCCCCTGAGTGACGCACATAAACCTAAGTGGCGCATGCGTAGCAGTGGTGCAGCGTAGATTTAGCCGTTAGCCGTTTGGTTTGGGTTTAAATTTGATCATTTCATTTTTTTATTTCCGTAAATTTAACATATTCCGCTTAAATCATGAATAAATCCGGCTTTATTTCGAGCGGTAACGCGGAGGGGCCTGACAAAGTGGACATGTCTCTCGGTGAGTGGACGTTAAAACGACCATAGAGCTATCGGAGAGGCTGGAGGCTGAAGTTGGCTTTCTATTCTAATTTTCGCGTTCCACCTTAAATAGGGCAGCAGCTCCTCTCTGGCGCCCGAGTCAGAATACAGCCGCTGCATCATTTAAGGTGGAACGGGGAAATTCGAACAAAAAAGCTGGCGAATAAGAATAAGAAGCTGGGTTTAGCCTCGCAGAAGCTAAGCAGCTAACGTTAGCAACGTTCAGTGTATGCAAATTGTCATATAACTGTAAGTTATAGATGTGATTTATGTTATAAAGGCTTTTATTCAGAAGCTTCAGTTTAACGGTGTTAGAATTCAGCACATGAACCTAAACATTAACACTGCTGCTACTGAATAGCAGACTTGTAAAAGTGTTCGTAGTTTTCTTTAATAAAGCTATAATTGAGTTATCACTCCATAAAAACGGTTCTTTAGTACTATTTAGAACCACAAGCTCCATATAGAACCATTTCGTGCCTAAGTAGTTCTTTGAATGGTGAAATGGCCCTTCAGACTGATGGAGAATGTGCTGTATGTGGTTCTGTACCGAACCTTTTTGAAAACAGTTCTGTGTAGCACCGATGCTTCGATGACCCTTTGTGGTGCTGTATAGAACCATTTTCAAAATGTTCCACATAGAACCTTATACAAATTCTCCATCAATCCAAAGGACCATTTAAGCATGAAGTGTTTCTATGTAGAACCATGAGCTCGAGAGGGAACTGTTCCATGGTGAAATGGTTCTTCAGACTGATGGAGAATGCGCTGTATGTCGTTCTGTACAGAACCTTTTTGAAAGTAGTTCTATGTAGCACCAAAAAGGGTTACAAGCTTCACACTGAAGCAATAGAAGAACGCTTTTTGGTGCTATGTAGAACTGTTTTTAAGAAAAGTTCCACGTAGAACCATATGCAACACATTCTCCATCAACCTGAGGGACCATTTAAGCATGAAATGTTTCTATATAGAACCATGAGCTGCAGAGGGAACCATTCCATGCCGAAATGTTTTTTTGCATGGTGAAATGGTTCTTCAGACTGATGGAGAATGTGCTCTATGTGGTTCTCTACAGAACCTTTTTGAAAGTAGTTCTATGCAGCACCAAAAATGGTTACAAGCTGAGTTGACACTGAAGCAATAGAAGAACCCTTTTTGGTACTATGTAGAACTCTTTTTCTAGTTCCACGTAGAACCATATACAACACATTCTCCATCAATCTGAAGAACCATTTAAGCATGAAATGTTTCTATTTAGAACCATGAGCTCCATATAGAACCATTTTATGCCTAAACGTTTTCTGCATGGTGAAATGGTTCTTCAGACTGATCGAGAATGTGCTGTATGTGGTTCTGTTCAGAACCTTTTTGAAAATAGTTCTATGCAGCACCAAAAAGGGTTACAAGCTTGACATTAAAGCAATAGGAGAACCTGTTTTGGTGCTGTATAGAACCATTTTTACAACACATTCTCCATCACTCTGAAGGACCATTAAAGCATAAAATGGTTCTATATAGAATTCATGGCTCTAAATAGAACCATTCCCTTTACCAAAGAACCTTTTGAAGAAGGGTCTTTTTTAAGAGGGTATGATGGAGCCCATGTCCACTTAGCTATGGGCCCATCAGCTTTGTTTTATTGGAGGATGTAGGGTTGACTGATCATCCAACATCGGTACCTGACCTCCTTCATGCTCTTGTGGATGAATGCAATCAAATCCTCCTCACAGCAATGTTCCAGCATCTAATATAAGGCCTTCCTAGAAGAGTAGATGCTGTTACTGGAGCAAAGGGGGACAAACTCACTATTAATACCCTTCATTTCCGAAGAAACACTGGTGTCTACAGACTTGTACTGCTGGGTTTGTGTCTTAAGCTACACTATACACCCAAATGTTTGCAGAGACCAGAGATTCTTCTGAAATTAAGGGTATTTAATGGTGGGTTTGCTCCCCCTTTGCTTTGCGTCCGTCAGTTGAATTCTGACTGCTGCGTTTGTCGTTCCCCTTCACAGATGACATCATCCGGTTAAACAAGAAACAGAAGCAGCTCCAGAGCCACAGGGCCGCCCTCAAGAAGCACAAGCTGGCCGTGAGGAGCCGCTTAAACCGGGGCAGGCGAACAGGAGCACCACTACAGAGGGGTCAGGAGATAATCACCTGTGCATTCAGCACATATAATGGTCTTCATCAGCTGTTAAAACACTGATTTTGTACAGTGTGTGAATGCAGTGACAAATAAAAATAATGCAAATTAGATGCTGGAAGCGGTGCATGTTTTTATTTAATATTTTAGTCTTTTAAGTAGTTTAAATGCTGAACATACTGTAATTATCCATTACAGCTCTGTTGGTAATTCTGGACCTTTTTGAACAGAGAAGAAAATTAATTTCTTCTTCTTTTTTTTAACAACTTACTAATTACTAGAAGTCTGTGAGTTGCACAGGGATAGTATGTTAGAAATATTTTTCAGTTAATATTTTTCACATTAATCTGCAACCAAATTGGTTGTATATTGAAAACTTTGAGCCTCATTCACCAACCATTCTTAAGAAATTTGTTCTTAAAAACCACAAACAGTTTTCACGAGTTCAAGATTGACATAAACCAGTGTTTTCTTAACACTCAAGAGCACAAAGGTGAGAACAGTTCTGCGCTTTAAGAACACGTCATGAATCTGACGTAGAGGTTTTCTTAGGATCTTTCTCAAGAGCACATTTAAGAATAGACTTAGGAAGATATTGGTGAATGAGAAGCATTGATTCCAGACTTTTGAACAGTACATAAATTTGATCAGTCGAGCATCCGCCTCGCCTAGTCTGCCCCTGTCTGATTGCTGATATGGATGCTGTTATTGTTGTTATGCAGCGTTTGAAGACCCACTTTGTGTCGTAAGAGTTTAATGCGCTCCGTCTGTAACGTGTGGTTTCATTTGGTTTGGTTTTTCAGGAGGAGGTGCGGGTAAATTGTTCGTCCGTGGCAGGAAGTTTGTGCCCGCTGCAGGGGGAAAGCGACGAGGACAGGGCATAATCACCGGTCTGGCCGCCAGGAAAACCACTGTGCTGAAAGGCGTCAGTCCTCTCAACCGGCCGGCACTGAGTCGAACGCCTCGGAACAGACGGACACTGAGTCGACCGGGCCAAGGCAGAGTGCCCCTCAATCGCTCAGCGTTCACTCAGGTATTACCTCTCGTTTAACAATGTGAGCAGTGTTTCCACAGGATTAGGTAGACATGGGGTAATTTATTCATAATATTATTATTATTATTATTATTATTATTAAGTTCAATTTCTATAGCACCTTTTACACACCCAGAGGCATGTTGCATAATCCTCACTCACTCCTTTGCTTGCACAAGAAACTGCTTTGCTCCATATGATCCATTCCTATGACGTTTTATGCCCTGAACATATTGACAAGACATCATACACTTCTTTACATTCATTATAAAATTACACACTAACACACCACCACCACGTCAGTGTTACTGCAGTGCTGAGAATGACCCACCACCCAAATAGTACCTGCTCTGTGAGGGTCCATGGGGGTCCTGACCACTGAAGAACAGGGTAAAGGGGGCTAACAAAGTATGCAGAGAAACAGATGGACTACAGTCTGTAACTGTAGAACTACAAAGTGCACCTATATAGTAAGTGGAGCTGATAAAATGGACAATGAGCGTAGAAACAAGGAGGTGGTCAGAATGTTATGCCTGATCAGTTCGCGGGATGGAACAATACTGGAGTAGGTTAAGAGTGGGTCAGCATTGGCGCTCAGATGTTCTGAAAAGCCGCTCTGTGCTCTGACCAAAATCACGTTGCTCCAACCCCACTCTGCCCCACTCACATGCTCTGGGTGTGGAGCTGTGAAGAGACGAAGGGAGAGAGATCTGTTTTAAGGGCTCTAATGCTGAAAGACTGCGATGTTGAATAAATTTTGTTGACTTTCTAAATTAAAATAAATACCTTTTACATGGAACAAACTGTTTGGATATTGTCTCCGTATTAGCAGCTCAACAATTCCATATGAAGCTTTTTGGTAGATACTCATATTTTTGTAATTGATACTGAGATTTGTTACCTGGCATGGATCGGTCATTAAACATTCAATGTGATGTGGTAAAATTACATTACCCCACCTCCCTGTGTAAAACTGTTCTGGGCACAAGTCTTGATAAACTTGCAGCAAAGAAAAGATGCCAGGTGTCTAATCCAAGCAGATAGGTAGGTTTAACAGACTGAGCTCTTAGGGACGTTTAAATTTTGAATATTTCAAGTATTCATGTAATATTTCAAGGTCTAATACAAGTGTCTGTATTTTACTGTTGAAGTTTTTGAGTATTTTGAATAAACAATGGCCAGTTTGGGTTACAGCACAATATTAATTAAAAATGAAATAAAACATTTCTTTCTCTGGCCCACAGATGTGTGGAGATTTTTTTAATATGTCCCTTTTAGTGGTTGAGTTTGACACCCCTGGTCAACAGGAATGAACCTAATGGTCGATGGTCAGGTTCAGATGCCCAGTCTTTCTGTACTGTGTAGTGTAAGTCTTTAGGGATGTGCATGGGTGCTCGAGTACTTGGTTAACTGTTCAAGATGCCAGTGTTTGAGTCCTGAAATTACTGTATGGGTATTGGTTACATTTCATCACGAGAAGACAGAAAATAAACAGGCCAACATTTTCACGAAACGCTGGTTTTACATTTTAGCATGGCTGTAAAATGTGACAGTTTTATGAACACATATCTCAGGGGTGCCCAGTCCTGGGGCCGGATTCACAAATGAAAGAACATCTAAAGAAAGAAAGTCTTCTTACGTGTTTGTTTTCTTAACTTCATTCTTAAGAAAAAATGTGTTATTCTTTAAATTACTTCTTACAAATTCCCTTATTTTCTTTTCTTAACTATTTTCATAAGAATAAGTGGTATTCTTGAAAATATTGTGTTCTTAAATGTTTTCTTACCCTTTTGATAGCCTCACTCGTTGTAGTGTGTGAGGCTTAAGTGTCAACAAGGTAAACATCTAAATTTGTCAATTTATCTACTCCTGCACGTCCTCGTCTCTTGCTTTACGCTGTCACACCACAATTATCGTGTTTTCCAATGAGGATTTTCACTTCTGCTTCTTGTTTGGTGTGTATTGATCTCCTGGCTGTGTTGATTACAGAGAACGAGGCCGTTTGTTGTGCGGCGTGAGGCTCAGCACAGACAGACACACATACCTGCACAGAGGTGGCAGGACACACACAAAGCTCAGACCCGCAGACCCTTCCAGCTCCGCAGGAAATGGTGAGAGAATCTGATGAAGTACACTGGTCTGACTTGTAGAATGCGTCATGGATGTTAAATGGAAAATGGTTAAATTTGGCACTTTAGGTTTTCACCCGAAAGAGATAATTTGGGACTAAAAATAAAGAAAAATTAAATAGTACTACAACGAAGTGTCAGCCTAACACTTAAAAGGCCCGTATCTTACTTTTTTTGTATTTTATTTTTCCCCGCTAAGGTCGTCTAATTACATTTGTGTAGTTTTATATACCGCAAACATAATTCATTTCTCAATTCACATTTTTCAAGCTCTCGTTATGCCTTAAAATTAAACGGGTTGTTTTTGTTTCTGTGCCTTTAAGACTGATATATGTAAACAAGATCTGTTTCGATTGGCTGTCCTGTATTGCACCTCATTCAGAAAGCAGTCTTTGCTGAAACACTCCTCATATCTTCTGTGTGAATGGGTGGGGCTAAACTCTTGTCGGCCAAATAGGTGGATACGTGTAAATGCATTTGTTTTTGTGACGTTGGTGGCTGTCCTTTACATTGTGTGAAAATTTCATGATGAATGGACCAAAAGCAGTGCTCTAAAATCTTTACATTAACTTACATTGAAAGTAAAGAGCGTTTCCGCCCTCTCCTGTAAACTTAAAATTTTGGAGATACTTGTTTTTCTTTGGACAGTGAAGATATGCTTGCAGAAGAAATGTTTTTTAGAATACAGGGTGATTCAAAAAGATTCATCCGATTTCAAAATGATTGATTTCATTCAGATTGAAATCTTTATAGATCAATGCAGTGAACTGTAAATGGATTAAATGAGCATAAAGTTTATTATGTAATTGTACAAGGTCTCAGTATGAACCTCCTCCAGCTGTACAGACAACATCAACGCCATAGTCAAACTCATCCCATACTGGATTGAGCATGTCGGGTGTCGCTGCACTCACGGCTCTTTCAGTGCGATTTCGGAGATCATCCAGTGTTGTGGAACCAACGTCGAACGCTCTGAGCTGTTGGAGCTTTACTGCCCATGAAAATCACGTTGCACAGTTATGATGGATTCACTCTTATTGAAGTGGAGAACGCAGAACGCTTTCTGCTCAGGGGTCTCCATCTCCTCTCAGACTGAGGGGAGCCACCTTCCACTGACAGTCAAACTCTATGACCCCCTCTTTCAATTGGATTGTGATTGGTTCCTAGGCGCCTCACGGTTGCGGAAATATGGCGCTTTGAGATCGGATGAATCTTTTTGAATCACAGAATAACAGTTTGGTACCTTTTATTTCTGAGGGTGTAGTATTTGTGCAATTTAGAGTTCTGATGGTGCAGGTAAAGAAACGGTTTCAGTGCAGTACGTCATGTCAGTATGACCTGTTGTTGGCTACAAATTCCATATAGCTCGGAAGCAACGAAGCTAATCAGTCACTTTAGCTACTTTAGTTGCATAAAATGAGCAAAAAGATGATGAAATTATTAATCACAGTTATTTATA